>NW_028253326.1:600000-1193572 GCF_964263255.1 Lissotriton vulgaris
AAAAACGATGACTCCGGACATGTCGAACTATCCCAAAATGGTCAATATGGATGACATTTTAACATTTAATCTTTTGACTCTAAATGGCTGTTGGATGTGAATTATGACTTTGTCAACTAAAATAAGTGTGTTTAAAGTCATTTCTGTGCCTCAAAGGGGTCAAAATTGAAGCTTTTGAGTAAGCAAAACTCTGTAAAAATGGCAATTTTAGTCACTGTGAGGGTTTAAAAAGTGGTTATTCAACATGAGGCACGATCCAATTGAAATTTTGAATCATTTTTGGTACAGTCCAAAAAATCAATTTTCGGATGAAAAACGATGACTCCGGACATGTCGAACGATCCCAAAAAGGTCAAAATGGATGAAATTTTAACATTTAATCTTTTGACTGTAAATGACTGTTGGATGTGAATTATGACTTTGTCAACTAAAATAAGTGTGTTTAAAGTCATTTCTGTGCCTGAAACGGGTCAAAATTGAAGCTTTTGAGTAAGCAAAACTCTGTAAAAATGGCAATTTTGGTCACTCTGAGGGTTTAAAAAGTGGTTATTCAACATGAGGCACGATCCAATTGACATTTTGAATCATTTTTGGTACAGTCCAAAAAATCAATTTTCGAATGAAAAACGATGACTCCGGACATGTCGAACGATCCCAAAAAGGTCAAAATGGATGAAATTTTAACATTTAATCTTTTGACTGTAAATGACTGTTGGATGTGAATTATGACTTTGTCAACTAAAATAAGTGTGTTTAAAGTCATTTCTGTGCCTGAAACGGGTCAAAATTGAAGCTTTTGAGTAAGCAGAACTCTGTAAAAATGGCAATTTTGGTCACTGTGAGGGTTTAAAAAGTGGTTATTCAACATGAGGCACGATCCAATTGACATTTTGAATCATTTTTGGTACAGTCCAAAAAATCAATTTTCGGATGAAAAACGATGACTCCGGACATGTCGAACTATCCCAAAATGGTCAATATGGATGAAATTTTAACATTTAATCTTTTGACTGTAAATGACTGTTGGATGTGAATTATGACTTTGTCAACTAAAATAAGTGTGTTTAAAGTCATTTCTGTGCCTGAAACGGGTCAAAATTGAAGCTTTTGAGTAAGCAAAACTCTGTAAAAATGGCAATTTTGGTCACTGTGAGGGTTTAAAAAGTGGTTATTCAACATGAGGCACGATCCAATTGACATTTTGAATCATTTTTGGTACAGTCCAAAAAATCAATTTTCGGATGAAAAACGATGACTCCGGACATGTCGAACTATCCCAAAATGGTCAATATGGATGAAATTTTAACATTTAATCTTTTGACTGTAAATGACTGTTGGATGTGAATTATGACTTTGTCAACTAAAATAAGTGTGTTTAAAGTCATTTCTGTGCCTGAAACGGGTCAAAATTGAAGCTTTTGAGTAAGCAAAACTCTGTAAAAATGGCAATTTTGGTCACTCTGAGGGTTTAAAAAGTGGTTATTCAACATGAGGCACGATCCAATTGACATTTTGAATCATTTTTGGTACAGTCCAAAAAATCAATTTTCAGATGAAAAACGATGACTCCGGACATGTCGAACTATCCCAAAATGGTCAATATGGATGAAATTTTAACATTTAATCTTTTGACTCTAAATGGCTGTTGGATGTGAATTATGACTTTGTCAACTAAAATAAGTGTGTTTAAAGTCATTTCTGTGCCTCAAAGGGGTCAAAATTGAAGCTTTTGAGTAAGCAAAACTCTGTAAAAATGGCAATTTTGGTCACTCTGAGGGTTTAAAAAGTGGTTATTCAACATGAGGCACGATCCAATTGACATTTTGAATCATTTTTGGTACAGTCCAAAAAATCAATTTTCGGATGAAAAACGATGACTCCGGACATGTCGAACGATCCCAAAAAGGTCAAAATGGATGAAATTTTAACATTTAATCTTTTGACTGTAAATGACTGTTGGATGTGAATTATGACTTTGTCAACTAAAATAAGTGTGTTTAAAGTCATTTCTGTGCCTGAAACGGGTCAAAATTGAAGCTTTTGAGTAAGCAAAACTCTGTAAAAATGGCAATTTTGGTCACTGTGAGGGTTTAAAAAGTGGTTATTCAACATGAGGCACGATCCAATTGAAATTTTGAATCATTTTTGGTACAGTCCAAAAAATCAATTTTCGGATGAAAAACGATGACTCCGGACATGTCGAACGATCCCAAAAAGGTCAAAATGGATGAAATTTTAACATTTAATCTTTTGACTGTAAATGACTGTTGGATGTGAATTATGACTTTGTCAACTAAAATAAGTGTGTTTAAAGTCATTTCTGTGCCTGAAACGTGTCAAAATTGAAGCTTTTGAGTAAGCAAAACTCTGTAAAAATGGCAATTTTGGTCACTGTGAGGGTTTAAAAAGTGGTTATTCAACATGAGGCACGATCCAATTGACATTTTGAATCATTTTTGGTACAGTCCAAAAAATCAATTTTCGGATGAAAAACGATGACTCCGGACATGTCGAACTATCCCAAAATGGTCAATATGGATGAAATTTTAACATTTAATCTTTTGACTGTAAATGACTGTTGGATGTGAATTATGACTTTGTCAACTAAAATAAGTGTGTTTAAAGTCATTTCTGTGCCTGAAACGGGTCAAAATTGAAGCTTTTGAGTAAGCAAAACTCTGTAAAAATGGCAATTTTGGTCACTGTGAGGGTTTAAAAAGTGGTTATTCAACATGAGGCACGATCCAATTGACATTTTGAATCATTTTTGGTACAGTCCAAAAAATCAATTTTCGGATGAAAAACGATGACTCCGGACATGTCGAACTATCCCAAAATGGTCAATATGGATGAAATTTTAACATTTAATCTTTTGACTGTAAATGACTGTTGGATGTGAATTATGACTTTGTCAACTAAAATAAGTGTGTTTAAAGTCATTTCTGTGCCTGAAACGGGTCAAAATTGAAGCTTTTGAGTAAGCAAAACTCTGTAAAAATGGCAATTTTGGTCACTCTGAGGGTTTAAAAAGTGGTTATTCAACATGAGGCACGATCCAATTGACATTTTGAATCATTTTTGGTACAGTCCAAAAAATCAATTTTCAGATGAAAAACGATGACTCCGGACATGTCGAACTATCCCAAAATGGTCAATATGGATGAAATTTTAACATTTAATCTTTTGATTTTAAATGGCTGTTGGATGTGAATTATGACTTTGTCAACTAAAATAAGTGTGTTTAAAGTCATTTCTGTGCCTCAAAGGGGTCAAAATTGAAGCTTTTCAGTAAGCAAAACTCTGTAAAAATGGCAATTTTGGTCACTCTGAGGGTTTAAAAAGTGGTTATTCAACATGAGGCACGATCCAATTGACATTTTGAATCATTTTTGGTACAGTCCAAAAAATCAATTTTTGGATGAAAAACGATGACTCCGGACATGTCGAACTATCCCAAAATGGTCAATATGGATGAAATTTTAACATTTAATCTTTTGACTGTAAATGACTGTTGGATGTGAATTATGACTTTGTCAACTAAAATAAGTGTGTTTAAAGTCATTTCTGTGCCTGAAACGGGTCAAAATTGAAGCTTTTGAGTAAGCAAAACTCTGTAAAAATGGCAATTTTGGTCACTGTGAGGGTTTAAAAAGTAGTTATTCAACAGGAGGCACGATCCAATTGAAATTTTGAATCATTTTTGGTACAGTCCAAAAAATCAATTTTCGGATGAAAAACGATGACTCCGGACATGTCGAACGATCCCAAAAAGGTCAAAATGGATGAAATTTTAACATTTAATCTTTTGACTGTAAATGACTGTTGGATGTGAATTATGACTTTGTCAACTAAAATAAGTGTGTTTAAAGTCATTTCTGTGCCTGAAACGGGTCAAAATTGAAGCTTTTGAGTAAGCAGAACTCTGTAAAAATGGCAATTTTGGTCACTGTGAGGGTTTAAAAAGTGGTTATTCAACATGAGGCACGATCCAATTGACATTTTGAATCATTTTTGGTACAGTCCAAAAAATCAATTTTCGGATGAAAAACGATGACTCCGGACATGTCGAACTATCCCAAAATGGTCAATATGGATGAAATTTTAACATTTAATCTTTTGACTGTAAATGACTGTTGGATGTGAATTATGACTTTGTCAACTAAAATAAGTGTGTTTAAAGTCATTTCTGTGCCTGAAACGGGTCAAAATTGAAGCTTTTGAGTAAGCAAAACTCTGTAAAAATGGCAATTTTGGTCACTGTGAGGGTTTAAAAAGTGGTTATTCAACATGAGGCACGATCCAATTGACATTTTGAATCATTTTTGGTACAGTCCAAAAAATCAATTTTCGGATGAAAAACAATGACTCCGGACATGTCGAACTATTTCAAAATGGTCAATATGGATGAAATTTTAACATTTAATCTTTTGATTCTAAATGACTGTTGGATGTGAATTATGACTTTGTCAACTAAAATAAGTGTGTTTAAAGTCATTTCTGTGCCTGAAACGGGTCAAAATTGAAGCTTTTGAGTAAGCAAAACTCTGTAAAAATTGCAATTTTGGTCACTGTGAGGGTTTAAAAAGTGGTTATTCAGCATGAGGCACGATCCAATTGAGATTTTGAATCATTTTTGGTACAGTCCAAAAAATCAATTTTCGAATGAAAAACGATGACTCCGGACATGTCGAACGATCCCAAAAAGGTCAAAATGGAT
Organism: Lissotriton vulgaris; assembly: GCF_964263255.1. Classification (NCBI taxonomy): domain Eukaryota; kingdom Metazoa; phylum Chordata; class Amphibia; order Caudata; family Salamandridae; genus Lissotriton; species Lissotriton vulgaris. The sequence continues at coordinate 604,718 of NW_028253326.1, forward strand.
GAAATTTTAACATTTAATCTTTTGACTGTAAATGACTGTTGGATGTGAATTATGACTTTGTCAACTAAAATAAGTGTGTTTAAAGTCATTTCTGTGCCTGAAACGGGTCAAAATTGAAGCTTTTGAGTAAGCAAAACTCTGTAAAAATGGCAATTTTGGTCACTGTGAGGGTTTAAAAAGTGGTTATTCAACATGAGGCACGATCCAATTGAAATTTTGAATCATTTTTGGTACAGTCCAAAAAATCAATTTTCGGATGAAAAACGATGACTCCGGACATGTCGAACTATCCCAAAATGGTCAATATGGATGAAATTTTAACATTTAATCTTTTGACTGTAAATGACTGTTAGATGTGAATTATGACTTTGTCAAATAAAATAAGTGTGTTTAAAGTCATTTCTGTGCCTGAAACGGGTCAAAATTGAAGCTTTTGAGTAAGCAAAACTCTGTAAAAATGGCAATTTTGGTCACTCTGAGGGTTTAAAAAGTAGTTATTCAACATGAGGCACGATCCAATTGAAATTTTGAATCATTTTTGGTACAGTCCAAAAAATCAATTTTCGGATGAAAAACGATGACTCCGGACATGTCGAACAATCCCAAAAAGGTCAAAATGGATGAAATTTTAACATTTAATCTTTTGACTGTAAATGACTGTTGGATGTGAATTATGACTTTGTCAACTAAAATAAGTGTGTTTAAAGTCATTTCTGTGCCTGAAACGGGTCAAAATTGAAGCTTTTGAGTAAGCAAAACTCTGTAAAAATGGCAATTTTGGTCACTCTGAGGGTTTAAAAAGTGGTTATTCAACATGAGGCACGATCCAATTGACATTTTGAATCATTTTTGGTACAGTCCAAAAAATCAATTTTCAGATGAAAAACGATGACTCCGGACATGTCGAACTATCCCAAAATGGTCAATATGGATGAAATTTTAACATTTAATCTTTTGATTTTAAATGGCTGTTGGATGTGAATTATGACTTTGTCAACTAAAATAAGTGTGTTTAAAGTCATTTCTGTGCCTCAAAGGGGTCAAAATTGAAGCTTTTCAGTAAGCAAAACTCTGTAAAAATGGCAATTTTGGTCACTCTGAGGGTTTAAAAAGTGGTTATTCAACATGAGGCACGATCCAATTGACATTTTGAATCATTTTTGGTACAGTCCAAAAAATCAATTTTTGGATGAAAAACGATGACTCCGGACATGTCGAACTATCCCAAAATGGTCAATATGGATGAAATTTTAACATTTAATCTTTTGACTGTAAATGACTGTTGGATGTGAATTATGACTTTGTCAACTAAAATAAGTGTGTTTAAAGTCATTTCTGTGCCTGAAACGGGTCAAAATTGAAGCTTTTGAGTAAGCAAAACTCTGTAAAAATGGCAATTTTGGTCACTTTGAGGGTTTAAAAAGTAGTTATTCAACAGGAGGCACGATCCAATTGAAATTTTGAATCATTTTTGGTACAGTCCAAAAAATCAATTTTCGGATGAAAAACGATGACTCCGGACATGTCGAACGATCCCAAAAAGGTCAAAATGGATGAAATTTTAACATTTAATCTTTTGACTGTAAATGACTGTTGGATGTGAATTATGACTTTGTCAACTAAAATAAGTGTGTTTAAAGTCATTTCTGTGCCTGAAACGGGTCAAAATTGAAGCTTTTGAGTAAGCAGAACTCTGTAAAAATGGCAATTTTGGTCACTGTGAGGGTTTAAAAAGTGGTTATTCAACATGAGGCACGATCCAATTGACATTTTGAATCATTTTTGGTACAGTCCAAAAAATCAATTTTCGGATGAAAAACGATGACTCCGGACATGTCGAACTATCCCAAAATGGTCAATATGGATGAAATTTTAACATTTAATCTTTTGACTGTAAATGACTGTTGGATGTGAATTATGACTTTGTCAACTAAAATAAGTGTGTTTAAAGTCATTTCTGTGCCTGAAACGGGTCAAAATTGAAGCTTTTGAGTAAGCAAAACTCTGTAAAAATGGCAATTTTGGTCACTGTGAGGGTTTAAAAAGTGGTTATTCAACATGAGGCACGATCCAATTGACATTTTGAATCATTTTTGGTACAGTCCAAAAAATCAATTTTCGGATGAAAAACAATGACTCCGGACATGTCGAACTATTTCAAAATGGTCAATATGGATGAAATTTTAACATTTAATCTTTTGATTCTAAATGACTGTTGGATGTGAATTATGACTTTGTCAACTAAAATAAGTGTGTTTAAAGTCATTTCTGTGCCTGAAACGGGTCAAAATTGAAGCTTTTGAGTAAGCAAAACTCTGTAAAAATTGCAATTTTGGTCACTGTGAGGGTTTAAAAAGTGGTTATTCAGCATGAGGCACGATCCAATTGAGATTTTGAATCATTTTTGGTACAGTCCAAAAAATCAATTTTCGAATGAAAAACGATGACTCCGGACATGTCGAACGATCCCAAAAAGGTCAAAATGGATGAAATTTTAACATTTAATCTTTTGACTGTAAATGACTGTTGGATGTGAATTATGACTTTGTCAACTAAAATAAGTGTGTTTAAAGTCATTTCTGTGCCTGAAACGGGTCAAAATTGAAGCTTTTGAGTAAGCAAAACTCTGTAAAAATGGCAATTTTGGTCACTGTGAGGGTTTAAAAAGTGGTTATTCAACATGAGGCACGATCCAATTGAAATTTTGAATCATTTTTGGTACAGTCCAAAAAATCAATTTTCGGATGAAAAACGATGACTCCGGACATGTCGAACTATCCCAAAATGGTCAATATGGATGAAATTTTAACATTTAATCTTTTGACTGTAAATGACTGTTAGATGTGAATTATGACTTTGTCAAATAAAATAAGTGTGTTTAAAGTCATTTCTGTGCCTGAAACGGGTCAAAATTGAAGCTTTTGAGTAAGCAAAACTCTGTAAAAATGGCAATTTTGGTCACTCTGAGGGTTTAAAAAGTAGTTATTCAACATGAGGCACGATCCAATTGAAATTTTGAATCATTTTTGGTACAGTCCAAAAAATCAATTTTCGGATGAAAAACGATGACTCCGGACATGTCGAACAATCCCAAAAAGGTCAAAATGGATGAAATTTTAACATTTAATCTTTTGACTGTAAATGACTGTTGGATGTGAATTATGACTTTGTCAACTAAAATAAGTGTGTTTAAAGTCATTTCTGTGCCTGAAACGGGTCAAAATTGAAGCTTTTGAGTAAGCAAAACTGTAAAAATGGCAATTTTGGTCACTCTGAGGGTTTAAAAAGTGGTTATTCAACATGAGGCACGATCCAATTGACATTTTGAATCATTTTTGGTACAGTCCAAAAAATCAATTTTCGGATGAAAAACGATGACTCCGGACATGTCGAACTATCCCAAAAAGGTCAATATGGATGAAATTTTAACATTTAATCTTTTGACTGTAAATGACTGTTAGATGTGAATTATGACTTTGTCAACTAAAATAAGTGTGTTTAAAGTCATTTCTGTGCCTGAAACGGGTCAAAATTGAAGCTTTTGAGTAAGCAGAACTCTGTAAAAATGGCAATTTTAGTCACTGTGAGGGTTTAAAAAGTGGTTATTCAACATGAGGCACGATCCAATTGAAATTTTGAATCATTTTTGGTACAGTCCAAAAAAATCAATTTTCGGATGAAAAACGATGACTCCGGACATGTCGAACGATCCCAAAAAGGTCAAAATGGATGAAATTTTAACATTTAATCTTTTGACTGTAAATGACTGTTGGATGTGAATTATGACTTTGTCAACTAAAATAAGTGTGTTTAAAGTCATTTCTGTGCCTGAAACGGGTCAAAATTGAAGCTTTTGAGTAAGCAAAACTCTGTAAAAATGGCAATTTTGGTCACTCTGAGGGTTTAAAAAGTGGTTATTCAACATGAGGCACGATCCAATTGACATTTTGAATCATTTTTGGTACAGTCCGAAAAATCAATTTTCAAATGAAAAACGATGACTCCGGACATGTCGAACGATCCCAAAAGGGTCAAAATGGATGAAATTTTAACATTTAATGTTTTGACTGTAAATTACTGTTGGATGTGAATTATGACTTTGTCAACTAAAATAAGTGTGTTTAAAGTCATTTCTGTGCCTGAAACGGGTCAAAATTGAAGCTTCTGAGTAAGCAAAACTCTGTAAAAATGGCAATTTTGGTCACTCTGAGGGTTTAAAAAGTGGTTATTCAACATGAGGCACGATCCAATTGACATTTTGAATCATTTTTGGTACAGTCCAAAAAATCAATTTTCGGATGAAAAACGATGACTCCGGACATGTCGAACGATCCCAAAAAGGTCAAAATGGATGAAATTTTAACATTTAATCTTTTGACTGTAAATGACTGTTGGATGTGAATTATGACTTTGTCAACTAAAATAAGTGTGTTTAAAGTCATTTCTGTGCCTGAAACGGGTCAAAATTGAAGCTTTTGAGTAAGCAAAACTCTGTAAAAATGGCAATTTTGGTCACTGTGAGGGTTTAAAAAGTGGTTATTCAACATGAGGCACGATCCAATTGACATTTTGAATCATTTTTGGTACAGTCCAAAAAATCAATTTTCGGATGAAAAACAATGACTCCGGACATGTCGAACTATCCCAAAATGGTCAATATGGATGAAATTTTAACATTTAATCTTTTGATTCTAAATGACTGTTGGATGTGAATTATGACTTTGTCAACTAAAATAAGTGTGTTTAAAGTCATTTCTGTGCCTGAAACGGGTCAAAATTGAAGCTTTTGAGTAAGCAAAACTCTGTAAAAATTGCAATTTTGGTCACTGTGAGGGTTTAAAAAGTGGTTATTCAACATGAGGCACGATCCAATTGAAATTTTGAATCATTTTTGGTACAGTCCAAAAAATCAATTTTCGGATGAAAAACGATGACTCCGGACATGTCGAACAATCCCAAAAAGGTCAAAATGGATGAAATTTTAACATTTAATCTTTTGACTGTAAATGACTGTTGGATGTGAATTATGACTTTGTCAACTAAAATAAGTGTGTTTAAAGTCATTTCTGTGCCTGAAACGGGTCAAAATTGAAGCTTTTGAGTAAGCAAAACTCTGTAAAAATGGCAATTTTGGTCACTGTGAGGGTTTAAAAAGTGGTTATTCAACATGAGGCACGATCCAATTGAAATTTTGAATCATTTTTGGTACAGTCCAAAAAATCAATTTTCGGATGAAAAACGATGACTCCGGACATGTCGAACAATCCCAAAAAGGTCAAAATGGATGAAATTTTAACATTTAATCTTTTGACTGTAAATGACTGTTGGATGGGAATTATGACTTTGTCAACTAAAATAAGTGTGTTTAAAGTCATTTCTGTGCCTGAAACGGGTCAAAATTGAAGCTTTTGAGTAAGCAAAACTCTGTAAAAATGGCAATTTTGGTCACTCTGAGGGTTTAAAAAGTGGTTATTCAACATGAGGCACGATCCAATTGACATTTTGAATCATTTTTGGTACAGTCCGAAAAATCAATTTTCGAATGAAAAACGATGACTCCGGACATGTCGAACGATCCCAAAAGGGTCAAAATGGATGAAATTTTAACATTTAATCTTTTGACTGTAAATTACTGTTGGATGTGAATTATGACTTTGTCAACTAAAATAAGTGTGTTTAAAGTCATTTCTGTGCCTGAAACGGGTCAAAATTGAAGCTTCTGAGTAAGCAAAACTCTGTAAAAATGGCAATTTTGGTCACTCTGAGGGTTTAAAAAGTGGTTATTCAACATGAGGCACGATCCAATTGACATTTTGAATCATTTTTGGTACAGTCCAAAAAATCAATTTTCGGATGAAAAACGATGACTCCGGACATGTCGAACGATCCCAAAAAGGTCAAAATGGATGAAATTTTAACATTTAATCTTTTGACTGTAAATGACTGTTGGATGTGAATTATGACTTTGTCAACTAAAATAAGTGTGTTTAAAGTCATTTCTGTGCCTGAAACGGGTCAAAATTGAAGCTTTTGAGTAAGCAAAACTCTGTAAAAATGGCAATTTTGGTCACTGTGAGGGTTTAAAAAGTGGTTATTCAACATGAGGCACGATCCAATTGAAATTTTGAATCATTTTTGGTACAGTCCAAAAAATCAATTTTCGGATGAAAAACGATGACTCCGGACATGTCGAACGATCCCAAAAAGGTCAAAATGGATGAAATTTTAACATTTAATCTTTTGACTGTAAATGACTGTTGGATGTGAATTATGACTTTGTCAACTAAAATAAGTGTGTTTAAAGTCATTTCTGTGCCTGAAACGTGTCAAAATTGAAGCTTTTGAGTAAGCAAAACTCTGTAAAAATGGCAATTTTGGTCACTGTGAGGGTTTAAAAAGTGGTTATTCAACATGAGGCACGATCCAATTGACATTTTGAATCATTTTTGGTACAGTCCAAAAAATCAATTTTCAGATGAAAAACGATGACTCCGGACATGTCGAACTATCCCAAAATGGTCAATATGGATGACATTTTAACATTTAATCTTTTGACTCTAAATGGCTGTTGGATGTGAATTATGACTTTGTCAACTAAAATAAGTGTGTTTAAAGTCATTTCTGTGCCTCAAAGGGGTCAAAATTGAAGCTTTTGAGTAAGCAAAACTCTGTAAAAATGGCAATTTTAGTCACTGTGAGGGTTTAAAAAGTGGTTATTCAACATGAGGCACGATCCAATTGAAATTTTGAATCATTTTTGGTACAGTCCAAAAAATCAATTTTCGGATGAAAAACGATGACTCCGGACATGTCGAACGATCCCAAAAAGGTCAAAATGGATGAAATTTTAACATTTAATCTTTTGACTGTAAATGACTGTTGGATGTGAATTATGACTTTGTCAACTAAAATAAGTGTGTTTAAAGTCATTTCTGTGCCTGAAACGGGTCAAAATTGAAGCTTTTGAGTAAGCAAAACTCTGTAAAAATGGCAATTTTGGTCACTCTGAGGGTTTAAAAAGTGGTTATTCAACATGAGGCACGATCCAATTGACATTTTGAATCATTTTTGGTACAGTCCAAAAAATCAATTTTCGAATGAAAAACGATGACTCCGGACATGTCGAACGATCCCAAAAAGGTCAAAATGGATGAAATTTTAACATTTAATCTTTTGACTGTAAATGACTGTTGGATGTGAATTATGACTTTGTCAACTAAAATAAGTGTGTTTAAAGTCATTTCTGTGCCTGAAACGGGTCAAAATTGAAGCTTTTGAGTAAGCAGAACTCTGTAAAAATGGCAATTTTGGTCACTGTGAGGGTTTAAAAAGTGGTTATTCAACATGAGGCACGATCCAATTGACATTTTGAATCATTTTTGGTACAGTCCAAAAAATCAATTTTCGGATGAAAAACGATGACTCCGGACATGTCGAACTATCCCAAAATGGTCAATATGGATGAAATTTTAACATTTAATCTTTTGACTGTAAATGACTGTTGGATGTGAATTATGACTTTGTCAACTAAAATAAGTGTGTTTAAAGTCATTTCTGTGCCTGAAACGGGTCAAAATTGAAGCTTTTGAGTAAGCAAAACTCTGTAAAAATGGCAATTTTGGTCACTGTGAGGGTTTAAAAAGTGGTTATTCAACATGAGGCACGATCCAATTGACATTTTGAATCATTTTTGGTACAGTCCAAAAAATCAATTTTCGGATGAAAAACGATGACTCCGGACATGTCGAACTATCCCAAAATGGTCAATATGGATGAAATTTTAACATTTAATCTTTTGACTGTAAATGACTGTTGGATGTGAATTATGACTTTGTCAACTAAAATAAGTGTGTTTAAAGTCATTTCTGTGCCTGAAACGGGTCAAAATTGAAGCTTTTGAGTAAGCAAAACTCTGTAAAAATGGCAATTTTGGTCACTCTGAGGGTTTAAAAAGTGGTTATTCAACATGAGGCACGATCCAATTGACATTTTGAATCATTTTTGGTACAGTCCAAAAAATCAATTTTCAGATGAAAAACGATGACTCCGGACATGTCGAACTATCCCAAAATGGTCAATATGGATGAAATTTTAACATTTAATCTTTTGATTTTAAATAGCTGTTGGATGTGAATTATGACTTTGTCAACTAAAATAAGTGTGTTTAAAGTCATTTCTGTGCCTCAAAGGGGTCAAAATTGAAGCTTTTCAGTAAGCAAAACTCTGTAAAAATGGCAATTTTGGTCACTCTGAGGGTTTAAAAAGTGGTTATTCAACATGAGGCACGATCCAATTGACATTTTGAATCATTTTTGGTACAGTCCAAAAAATCAATTTTTGGATGAAAAACGATGACTCCGGACATGTCGAACTATCCCAAAATGGTCAATATGGATGAAATTTTAACATTTAATCTTTTGACTGTAAATGACTGTTGGATGTGAATTATGACTTTGTCAACTAAAATAAGTGTGTTTAAAGTCATTTCTGTGCCTGAAACGGGTCAAAATGGAAGCTTTTGAGTAAGCAAAACTCTGTAAAAATGGCAATTTTGGTCACTGTGAGGGTTTAAAAAGTGGTTATTCAACAGGAGGCACGATCCAATTGAAATTTTGAATCATTTTTGGTACAGTCCAAAAAATCAATTTTCGGATGAAAAACGATGACTTCGGACATGTCGAACGATCCCAAAAAGGTCAAAATGGATGAAATTTTAACATTTAATCTTTTGACTGTAAATGACTGTTGGATGTGAATTATGACTTTGTCAACTAAAATACGTGTGTTTAAAGTCATTTCTGTGCCTGAAACGGGTCAAAATTGAAGCTTTTGAGTAAGCAGAACTCTGTAAAAATGGCAATTTTGGTCACTGTGAGGGTTTAAAAAGTGGTTATTCAACATGAGGCACGATCCAATTGACATTTTGAATCATTTTTGGTACAGTCCAAAAAATCAATTTTCGGATGAAAAACGATGACTCCGGACATGTCGAACTATCCCAAAATGGTCAATATGGATGAAATTTTAACATTTAATCTTTTGACTGTAAATGACTGTTGGATGTGAATTATGACTTTGTCAACTAAAATAAGTGTGTTTAAAGTCATTTCTGTGCCTGAAACGGGTCAAAATTGAAGCTTTTGAGTAAGCAAAACTCTGTAAAAATGGCAATTTTGGTCACTGTGAGGGTTTAAAAAGTGGTTATTCAACATGAGGCACGATCCAATTGACATTTTGAATCATTTTTGGTACAGTCCAAAAAATCAATTTTCGGATGAAAAACAATGACTCCGGACATGTCGAACTATTTCAAAATGGTCAATATGGATGAAATTTTAACATTTAATCTTTTGATTCTAAATGACTGTTGGATGTGAATTATGACTTTGTCAACTAAAATAAGTGTGTTTAAAGTCATTTCTGTGCCTGAAACGGGTCAAAATTGAAGCTTTTGAGTAAGCAAAACTCTGTAAAAATTGCAATTTTGGTCACTGTGAGGGTTTAAAAAGTGGTTATTCAGCATGAGGCACGATCCAATTGAGATTTTGAATCATTTTTGGTACAGTCCAAAAAATCAATTTTCGAATGAAAAACGATGACTCCGGACATGTCGAACGATCCCAAAAAGGTCAAAATGGATGAAATTTTAACATTTAATCTTTTGACTGTAAATGACTGTTGGATGTGAATTATGACTTTGTCAACTAAAATAAGTGTGTTTAAAGTCATTTCTGTGCCTGAAACGGGTCAAAATTGAAGCTTTTGAGTAAGCAAAACTCTGTAAAAATGGCAATTTTGGTCACTGTGAGGGTTTAAAAAGTGGTTATTCAACATGAGGCACGATCCAATTGAAATTTTGAATCATTTTTGGTACAGTCCAAAAAATCAATTTTCGGATGAAAAACGATGACTCCGGACATGTCGAACTATCCCAAAATGGTCAATATGGATGAAATTTTAACATTTAATCTTTTGACTGTAAATGACTGTTAGATGTGAATTATGACTTTGTCAAATAAAATAAGTGTGTTTAAAGTCATTTCTGTGCCTGAAACGGGTCAAAATTGAAGCTTTTGAGTAAGCAAAACTCTGTAAAAATGGCAATTTTGGTCACTCTGAGGGTTTAAAAAGTAGTTATTCAACATGAGGCACGATCCAATTGAAATTTTGAATCATTTTTGGTACAGTCCAAAAAATCAATTTTCGGATGAAAAACGATGACTCCGGACATGTCGAACAATCCCAAAAAGGTCAAAATGGATGAAATTTTAACATTTAATCTTTTGACTGTAAATGACTGTTGGATGTGAATTATGACTTTGTCAACTAAAATAAGTGTGTTTAAAGTCATTTCTGTGCCTGAAACGGGTCAAAATTGAAGCTTTTGAGTAAGCAAAACTGTAAAAATGGCAATTTTGGTCACTCTGAGGGTTTAAAAAGTGGTTATTCAACATGAGGCACGATCCAATTGACATTTTGAATCATTTTTGGTACAGTCCAAAAAATCAATTTTCGGATGAAAAACGATGACTCCGGACATGTCGAACTATCCCAAAAAGGTCAATATGGATGAAATTTTAACATTTAATCTTTTGACTGTAAATGACTGTTAGATGTGAATTATGACTTTGTCAACTAAAATAAGTGTGTTTAAAGTCATTTCTGTGCCTGAAACGGGTCAAAATTGAAGCTTTTGAGTAAGCAGAACTCTGTAAAAATGGCAATTTTAGTCACTGTGAGGGTTTAAAAAGTGGTTATTCAACATGAGGCACGATCCAATTGAAATTTTGAATCATTTTTGGTACAGTCCAAAAAAATCAATTTTCGGATGAAAAACGATGACTCCGGACATGTCGAACGATCCCAAAAAGGTCAAAATGGATGAAATTTTAACATTTAATCTTTTGACTGTAAATGACTGTTGGATGTGAATTATGACTTTGTCAACTAAAATAAGTGTGTTTAAAGTCATTTCTGTGCCTGAAACGGGTCAAAATTGAAGCTTTTGAGTAAGCAAAACTCTGTAAAAATGGCAATTTTGGTCACTCTGAGGGTTTAAAAAGTGGTTATTCAACATGAGGCACGATCCAATTGACATTTTGAATCATTTTTGGTACAGTCCGAAAAATCAATTTTCAAATGAAAAACGATGACTCCGGACATGTCGAACGATCCCAAAAGGGTCAAAATGGATGAAATTTTAACATTTAATGTTTTGACTGTAAATTACTGTTGGATGTGAATTATGACTTTGTCAACTAAAATAAGTGTGTTTAAAGTCATTTCTGTGCCTGAAACGGGTCAAAATTGAAGCTTCTGAGTAAGCAAAACTCTGTAAAAATGGCAATTTTGGTCACTCTGAGGGTTTAAAAAGTGGTTATTCAACATGAGGCACGATCCAATTGACATTTTGAATCATTTTTGGTACAGTCCAAAAAATCAATTTTCGGATGAAAAACGATGACTCCGGACATGTCGAACGATCCCAAAAAGGTCAAAATGGATGAAATTTTAACATTTAATCTTTTGACTGTAAATGACTGTTGGATGTGAATTATGACTTTGTCAACTAAAATAAGTGTGTTTAAAGTCATTTCTGTGCCTGAAACGGGTCAAAATTGAAGCTTTTGAGTAAGCAAAACTCTGTAAAAATGGCAATTTTGGTCACTGTGAGGGTTTAAAAAGTGGTTATTCAACATGAGGCACGATCCAATTGACATTTTGAATCATTTTTGGTACAGTCCAAAAAATCAATTTTCGGATGAAAAACAATGACTCCGGACATGTCGAACTATCCCAAAATGGTCAATATGGATGAAATTTTAACATTTAATCTTTTGATTCTAAATGACTGTTGGATGTGAATTATGACTTTGTCAACTAAAATAAGTGTGTTTAAAGTCATTTCTGTGCCTGAAACGGGTCAAAATTGAAGCTTTTGAGTAAGCAAAACTCTGTAAAAATTGCAATTTTGGTCACTGTGAGGGTTTAAAAAGTGGTTATTCAACATGAGGCACGATCCAATTGAAATTTTGAATCATTTTTGGTACAGTCCAAAAAATCAATTTTCGGATGAAAAACGATGACTCCGGACATGTCGAACAATCCCAAAAAGGTCAAAATGGATGAAATTTTAACATTTAATCTTTTGACTGTAAATGACTGTTGGATGTGAATTATGACTTTGTCAACTAAAATAAGTGTGTTTAAAGTCATTTCTGTGCCTGAAACGGGTCAAAATTGAAGCTTTTGAGTAAGCAAAACTCTGTAAAAATGGCAATTTTGGTCACTGTGAGGGTTTAAAAAGTGGTTATTCAACATGAGGCACGATCCAATTGAAATTTTGAATCATTTTTGGTACAGTCCAAAAAATCAATTTTCGGATGAAAAACGATGACTCCGGACATGTCGAACAATCCCAAAAAGGTCAAAATGGATGAAATTTTAACATTTAATCTTTTGACTGTAAATGACTGTTGGATGGGAATTATGACTTTGTCAACTAAAATAAGTGTGTTTAAAGTCATTTCTGTGCCTGAAACGGGTCAAAATTGAAGCTTTTGAGTAAGCAAAACTCTGTAAAAATGGCAATTTTGGTCACTCTGAGGGTTTAAAAAGTGGTTATTCAACATGAGGCACGATCCAATTGACATTTTGAATCATTTTTGGTACAGTCCGAAAAATCAATTTTCGAATGAAAAACGATGACTCCGGACATGTCGAACGATCCCAAAAGGGTCAAAATGGATGAAATTTTAACATTTAATCTTTTGACTGTAAATTACTGTTGGATGTGAATTATGACTTTGTCAACTAAAATAAGTGTGTTTAAAGTCATTTCTGTGCCTGAAACGGGTCAAAATTGAAGCTTCTGAGTAAGCAAAACTCTGTAAAAATGGCAATTTTGGTCACTCTGAGGGTTTAAAAAGTGGTTATTCAACATGAGGCACGATCCAATTGACATTTTGAATCATTTTTGGTACAGTCCAAAAAATCAATTTTCGGATGAAAAACGATGACTCCGGACATGTCGAACGATCCCAAAATGGTCAATATGGATGAAATTTAAACATTTAATCTTTTGACTGTAAATGACTGTTGGATGTGAATTATGACTTTGTCAACTAAAATAAGTGTGTTTAAAGTCATTTCTGTGCCTGAAACGGGTCAAAATTGAAGCTTTTGAGTAAGCAAAACTCTGTAAAAATGGCAATTTTGGTCACTGTGAGGGTTTAAAAAGTGGTTATTCAACATGAGGCACGATCCAATTGACATTTTGAATCATTTTTGGTACAGTCCAAAAAATCAATTTTCGGATGAAAAACGATGACTCCGGACATGTCGAACTATCCCAAAATGGTCAATATGGATGAAATTTTACCATTTAATCTTTTGACTCTAAATGACTGTTGGATGTGAATTATGACTTTGTCAACTAAAATAAGTGTGTTTAAAGTCATTTCTGTGCCTGAAACGGGTCAAAATTGAAGCTTTTGAGTAAGCAAAACTCTGTAAAAATTGCAATTTTGGTCACTGTGAGGGTTTAAAAAGTGGTTATTCAGCATGAGGCACGATCCAATTGAAATTTTGAATCATTTTTGGTACAGTCCAAAAAATCAATTTTCGAATGAAAAACAATGACTCCGGACATGTCGAACGATCCCAAAAAGGTCAAAATGGATGAAATTTTAACATTTAATCTTTTGACTGTAAATGACTGTTGGATGTGAATTATGACTTTGTCAACTAAAATAAGTGTGTTTAAAGTCATTTCTGTGCCTGAAACGGGTCAAAATTGAAGCTTTTGAGTAAGCAAAACTCTGTAAAAATGGCAATTTTGGTCACTGTGAGGGTTTAAAAAGTGGTTATTCAACATGAGGCACGATCCAATTGAAATTTTGAATCATTTTTGGTACAGTCCAAAAAATCAATTTTCGGATGAAAAACGATGACTCCGGACATGTCGAACTATCCCAAAATGGTCAATATGGATGAAATTTTAACATTTAATCGTTTGACTGTAAATGACTGTTAGATGTGAATTATGACTTTGTCAAATAAATAAAGTGTGTTTAAAGTCATTTCTGTGCCTGAAACGGGTCAAAATTGAAGCTTTTGAGTAAGCAAAACTCTGTAAAAATGGCAATTTTGGTCACTCTGAGGGTTTAAAAAGTAGTTATTCAACATGAGGCACGATCCAATTGAAATTTTGAATCATTTTTGGTACAGTCCAAAAAATCAATTTTCGGATGAAAAACGATGACTCCGGACATGTCGAACAATCCCAAAAAGGTCAAAATGGATGAAATTTTAACATTTAATGTTTTGACTGTAAATGACTGTTGGATGTGAATTATGACTTTGTCAACTAAAATAAGTGTGTTTAAAGTCATTTCTGTGCCTGAAACGGGTCAAAATTGAAGCTTTTGAGTAAGCAAAACTCTGTAAAAATGGCAATTTTGGTCACTCTGAGGGTTTAAAAAGTGGTTATTCAACATGAGGCACGATCCAATTGACATTTTGAATCATTTTTGGTACAGTCCAAAAAATCAATTTTCGGATGAAAAACGATGACTCCGGACATGTCGAACTATCCCAAAATGGTCAATATGGATGAAATTTTAACATTTAATCTTTTGACTGTAAATGACTGTTAGATGTGAATTATGACTTTGTCAACTAAAATAAGTGTGTTTAAAGTCATTTCTGTGCCTGAAACGGGTCAAAATTGAAGCTTTTGAGTAAGCAGAACTCTGTAAAAATGGCAATTTTAGTCACTGTGAGGGTTTAAAAAGTGGTTATTCAACATGAGGCACGATCCAATTGAAATTTTGAATCATTTTTGGTACAGTCCAAAAAAATCAATTTTCGGATGAAAAACGATGACTCCGGACATGTCGAACGATCCCAAAAAGGTCAAAATGGATGAAATTTTAACATTTAATCTTTTGACTGTAAATGACTGTTGGATGGGAATTATGACTTTGTCAACTAAAATAAGTGTGTTTAAAGTCATTTCTGTGCCTGAAACGGGTCAAAATTGAAGCTTTTGAGTAAGCAAAACTCTGTAAAAATGGCAATTTTGGTCACTCTGAGGGTTTAAAAAGTGGTTATTCAACATGAGGCACGATCCAATTGACATTTTGAATCATTTTTGGTACAGTCTGAAAAATCAATTTTCGAATGAAAAACGATGACTCCGGACATGTCGAACGATCCCAAAAGGGTCAAAATGGATGAAATTTTAACATTTAATCTTTTGACTGTAAATTACTTTTGGATGTGAATTATGACTTTGTCAACTAAAATAAGTGTGTTTAAAGTCATTTCTGTGCCTGAAACGGGTCAAAATCGAAGCTTCTGAGTAAGCAAAACTCTGTAAAAATGGCAATTTTGGTCACTCTGAGGGTTTAAAAAGTGGTTATTCAACATGAGGCACGATCCAATTGACATTTTGAATCATTTTTGGTACAGTCCAAAAAATCAATTTTCGGATGAAAAACGATGACTCCGGACATGTCGAACGATCCCAAAAAGGTCAAAATGGATGAAATTTTAACATTTAATCTTTTGACTGTAAATGACTGTTGGATGTGAATTATGACTTTGTCAACTAAAATAAGTGTGTTTAAAGTCATTTCTGTGCCTGAAACGGGTCAAAATTGAAGCTTTTGAGTAAGCAAAACTCTGTAAAAATGGCAATTTTGGTCACTGTGAGGGTTTAAAAAGTGGTTATTCAACATGAGGCACGATCCAATTGAAATTTTGAATCATTTTTGGTACAGTCCAAAAAATCAATTTTCGGATGAAAAACGATGACTCCGGACATGTCGAACGATCCCAAAAAGGTCAAAATGGATGAAATTTTAACATTTAATCTTTTGACTGTAAATGACTGTTGGGTGTGAATTATGACTTTGTCAACTAAAATAAGTGTGTTTAAAGTCATTTCTGTGCCTGAAACGGGTCAAAATTGAAGCTTTTGAGTAAGCAAAACTCTGTAAAAATGGCAATTTTGGTCACTGTGAGGGATTAAAAAGTGGTTATTCAACATGAGGCACGATCCAATTGACATTTTGAATCATTTTTGGTACAGTCCAAAAAATCAATTTTCAGATGAAAAACAATGACTCCGGACATGTCGAACTATCCCAAAATGGTCAATATGGATGAAATTTTAACATTTAATCTTTTGATTCTAAATGACTGTTGGATGTGAATTATGACTTTGTCAACTAAAATAAGTGTGTTTAAAGTCATTTCTGTGCCTGAAACGGGTCAAAATTGAAGCTTTTGAGTAAGCAAAACTCTGTAAAAATTGCAATTTTGGTCACTGTGAGGGTTTAAAAAGTGGTTATTCAACATGAGGCACGATCCAATTGAAATTTTGAATCATTTTTGGTACAGTCCAAAAAATCAATTTTCGGATGAAAAACGATGACTCCGGACATGTCGAACAATCCCAAAAAGGTCAAAATGGATGAAATTTTAACATTTAATCTTTTGACTGTAAATGACTGTTGGATGTGAATTATGACTTTGTCAACTAAAATAAGTGTGTTTAAAGTCATTTCTATGCCTGAAACGGGTCAAAATTGAAGCTTTTGAGTAAGCAAAACTCTGTAAAAATGGCAATTTTGGTCACTGTGAGGGTTTAAAAAGTGGTTATTCAACATGAGGCACAATCCAATTGAAATTTTGAATCATTTTTGGTACAGTCCAAAAAATCAATTTTCGGATGAAAAACGATGACTCCGGACATGTCGAACTATCCCAAAATGGTCAATATGGATGAAATTTTAACATTTAATCTTTTGACTGTAAATTATTATTATTATTATTATTAAAAGGTTCTTTTATAGCGCGTGGCCACTCGAGAGCATCCCAGCGCTTAAAACTGACCAGACAGGGATGAATTAAAGAAGGAGATCTGAATTATCTGGTTTTTGGAAACAGAAGAGTTTTTAACTTTTTCCGAAAGACAAGAAGGTTAGGCTCCTGACGAAGAGGTGGAGGAAGAGCATTCCACAACCCAGCCGCATTGTGGGAGAACAGACGACCTCCTGTGCGGGCTCTGCTGATCCTGGGAGCTATCAGCAGGTTTTGTTGGTTCGAGCGGAGATTCCTGGTGGGTTTGTATGGTCTGATCATGTCATCTAGAATGGGGGGGCCACTCCCATAGAGTGTTTTATGGACCGTGCAGAGTGTCTTAAAATGGATTCGCTCCTTTATGGGGAGCCAGTGCAAGGTGCAGAGTGCGGGCTTGGCTGATGTACGATGGTTGGTGCCCGTAAGTAGCCGTGCCGCGGAATTCTGGACAACCTGAAGTTGCCGGATAACCGACACGGGGGCTCCAAGATAGATAGCATTTCCATAGTCCAGCCTAGACAGAATAAGGGACTGGACTATGGTTTTCTTTGCTGCTTCGGGTAGCTGAGGGAGGATCTTCCGAATTGTTTTCAGCAGTCCGAAGCAGGTGGCCACTGTCCTCCTTGCCTGGGTCTTAAATGACAACTCTGCATCCAACCAAAACCCGAGACTCTTTATCTCGGTCTTTGGGGTAGGTCCTGGACCCATACAAGGGGGCCAATGCATCGTGTTATTGAATATGGCTCGTTTTCCTAATAGCATCAGCTCTGTTTTTCCTCCATTCAATTTCAGGTGGGACAAGTCCATCCAGTTTGCTACTGCCTCCAGGCAACGGCAAAGCCTGGAGGGGGCGGATTCCACCTGATTGAGAGAGACAACTAGCTGGGTGTCGTCAGCATAGCTTACCAGTTGGATCCCAAAGGGAGCTACTACTTCCACCAGGGGCGCCATATATACATTAAACAGTGTGGGGCTAAGGGAGGAACCCTGTGGCACCCCACACTGTAATGGCATTAGTGGAGAGCAGCTATTTTCTGAGAAGACCTTAAAAGATCTGTCACCAAGAAAGGATTCCAGCCACATGAGTGCCCTGTCTTTGACGCCCAGCTTTCTGAGACGGGACAGGAGGACCCGGTGGTTCACCGTGTCGAAGGCGGCACTGAGGTCCAGAAGGATAATGGCCGCGCTGCCACCTGCGTCCAGAATCCTCCTGGAATCCTCTACCACCCTCAACAGTGCCGTCTCCGTTCCCTGCCCTCTCCGAAACCCAGTTTGGGTTGGATGGAGTAGGTTGTGGGTCTCCAAAAAGGATGCTAATTGTTTATTTACCCATTTCTTGGCAAGTTTACTAATGCCCGGGAGCAAGGAAATGGGACGATAGTTGGAAAAGTCCTGTTGGATGTGAATTATGACTTTGTCAACTAAAATAAGTGTGTTTAAAGTCATTTCTGTGCCTGAAACGGGTCAAAATTGAAGCTTTTGAGTAAGCAAAACTCTGTAAAAATGGCAATTTTGGTCACTCTGAGGGTTTAAAAAGTGGTTATTCAACATGAGGCACGATCCAATTGACATTTTGAATCATTTTTGGTACAGTCCAAAAAATCAATTTTCAGATGAAAAACGATGACTCCGGACATGTCGAACTATCCCAAAATGGTCAATATGGATGAAATTTTAACATTTAATCTTTTGACTCTAAATGGCTGTTGGATGTGAATTATGACTTTGTCAACTAAAATAAGTGTGTTTAAAGTCATTTCTGTGCCACAAAGGGGTCAAAATTGAAGCTTTTGAGTAAGCAAAACTCTGTAAAAATGGCAATTTTGGTCACTGTGAGGGTTTAAAAAGTGGTTATTCAACATGAGGCACGATCCAATTGAAATTTTGAATCATTTTTGGTACAGTCCAAAAAATCAATTTTCGGATGAAAAACGATGACTCCGGACATGTCGAACAATCCCAAAAAGGTCAAAATGGATGAAATTTTAACATTTAATCTTTTGACTGTAAATGACTGTTGGATGTGAATTATGACTTTGTCAACTAAAATAAGTGTGTTTAAAGTCATTTCTGTGCCTGAAACGGGTCAAAATTGAAGCTTTTGAGTAAGCAAAACTCTGTAAAAATGGCAATTTTGGTCACTGTGAGGGTTTAAAAAGTGGTTATTCAACATGAGGCACGATCCAATTGACATTTTGAATCATTTTTGGTACAGTCCAAAAAATCAATTTTCGGATGAAAAACGATGACTCCGGACATGTCGAACTATCCCAAAATGGTCAATATGGATGAAATTTTAACATTTAATCTTTTGACTGTAAATGACTGTTAGATGTGAATTATGACTTTGTCAAATAAAATAAGTGTGTTTAAAGTCATTTCTGTGCCTGAAACGGGTCAAAATTGAAGCTTTTGAGTAAGCAAAACTCTGTAAAAATGGCAATTTTGGTCACTCTGGGGGTTTAAAAAGTGGTTATTCAACATGAGGCACGATCCAATTGAAATTTTGAATCATTTTTGGTACAGTCCAAAAAATCAATTTTCGGATGAAAAACGATGACTCCGGACATGTCGAACGATCCCAAAATGGTCAATATGGATGAAATTTTAACATTTAATCTTTTGACTGTAAATGACTGTTGGATGGGAATTATGACTTTGTCAACTAAAATAAGTGTGTTTAAAGTCATTTCTGTGCCTGAAACGGGTCAAAATTGAAGCTTTTGAGTAAGCAAAACTCTGTAAAAATTGCAATTTTGGTCACTCTGAGGGTTTAAAAAGTGGTTATTCAACATGAGGCACGATCCAATTGAAATTTTGAATCATTTTTGGTACAGTCCAAAAAATCAATTTTCGGATGAAAAACGATGACTCCGGACATGTCGAACGATCCCAAAATGGTCAATATGGATGAAATTTTAATATTTAATCTTTTGACTGTAAATGACTGTTGGATGTTAATTATGACTTTGTCAACTAAAATAAGTGTGTTTAAAGTCATTTCTGTGCCTGAAACGGGTCAAAATTGAAGCTTTTGAGTAAGCAAAACTCTGTAAAAATGGCAATTTTGGTCACTCTGAGGGTTTAAAAAGTGGTTATTCAACATGAGGCACGATCCAATTGACATTTTGAATCATTTTTGGTACAGTCCGAAAAATCAATTTTCGAATGAAAAACGATGACTCCGGACATGTCGAACGATCCCAAAAGGGTCAAAATGGATGAAATTTTAACATTTAATCTTTTGACTGTAAATGACTGTTGGATGTGAATTATGACTTTGTCAACTAAAATAAGTGTGTTTAAAGTCATTTCTGTGCCTGAAACGGGTCAAAATTGAAGCTTCTGAGTAAGCAAAACTCTGTAAAAATGGCAATTTTGGTCACTCTGAGGGTTTAAAAAGTGGTTATTCAACATGAGGCACGATCCAATTGACATTTTGAATCATTTTTGGTACAGTCCAAAAAATCAATTTTCGGATGAAAAACGATGACTCCGGACATGTCGAACGATCCCAAAAAGGTCAAAATGGATGAAATTTTAACATTTAATCTTTTGACTGTAAATGACTGTTGGATGTGAATTATGACTTTGTCAACTAAAATAAGTGTGTTTAAAGTCATTTCTGTGACTGAAACGGGTCAAAATTGAAGCTTTTGAGTAAGCAAAACTCTGTAAAAATGGCAATTTTGGTCACTCTGAGGGTATAAAAAGTGGTTATTCAACATGAGGCACGATCCAATTGACATTTTGAATCATTTTTGGTACAGTCCAAAAAATCAATTTTCAGATGAAAAACGATGACTCCGGACATGTCGAACTATCCCAAAATGGTCAATATGGATGAAATTTTAACATTTAATCTTTTGACTCTAAATGGCTGTTGGATGTGAATTATGACTTTGTCAACTAAAATAAGTGTGTTTAAAGTCATTTCTGTGCCTCAAAGGGGTCAAAATTGAAGCTTTTGAGTAAGCAAAACTCTGTAAAAATGGCAATTTTGGTCACTCTGAGGGTTTAAAAAGTGGTTATTCAACATGAGGCACGATCCAATTGACATTTTGAATCATTTTTGGTACAGTCCAAAAAATCAATTTTCGGATGAAAAACGATGACTCCGGACATGTCGAACGATCCCAAAAAGGTCAAAATGGATGAAATTTTAACATTTAATCTTTTGACTGTAAATGACTGTTGGATGTGAATTATGACTTTGTCAACTAAAATAAGTGTGTTTAAAGTCATTTCTGTGCCTGAAACGGGTCAAAATTGAAGCTTTTGAGTAAGCAAAACTCTGTAAAAATGGCAATTTCGGTCACTGTGAGGGTTTAAAAAGTGGTTATTCAACATGAGGCACGATCCAATTGAAATTTTGAATCATTTTTGGTACAGTCCAAAAAATCAATTTTCGGATGAAAAACGATGACTCCGGACATGTCGAACGATCCCAAAAAGGTCAAAATGGATGAAATTTTAACATTTAATCTTTTGACTGTAAATGACTGTTGGATGTGAATTATGACTTTGTCAACTAAAATAAGTGTGTTTAAAGTCATTTCTGTGCCTGAAACGGGTCAAAATTGAAGCTTTTGAGTAAGCAAAACTCTGTAAAAATGGCAATTTTGGTCACTGTGAGGGTTTAAAAAGTGGTTATTCAACATGAGGCACGATC
Source organism: Lissotriton vulgaris (assembly GCF_964263255.1). Taxonomy (NCBI): domain Eukaryota; kingdom Metazoa; phylum Chordata; class Amphibia; order Caudata; family Salamandridae; genus Lissotriton; species Lissotriton vulgaris. The sequence goes on from NW_028253326.1 coordinate 626,259, forward strand.
CAATTGACATTTTGAATCATTTTTGGTACAGTCCAAAAAATCAATTTTCGGATGAAAAACGATGACTCCGGACATGTCGAACTATCCCAAAATGGTCAATATGGATGAAATTTTAACATTTAATCTTTTGACTGTAAATGACTGTTGGATGTGAATTATGACTTTGTCAACTAAAATAAGTGTGTTTAAAGTCATTTCTGTGCCTGAAACGGGTCAAAATTGAAGCTTTTGAGTAAGCAAAACTCTGTAAAAATGGCAATTTTGGTCACTCTGAGGGTATAAAAAGTGGTTATTCAACATGAGGCACGATCCAATTGACATTTTGAATCATTTTTGGTACAGTCCAAAAAATCAATTTTCAGATGAAAAACGATGACTCCGGACATGTCGAACTATCCCAAAATGGTCAATATGGATGAAATTTTAACATTTAATCTTTTGACTCTAAATGGCTGTTGGATGTGAATTATGACTTTGTCAACTAAAATAAGTGTGTTTAAAGTCATTTCTGTGCCTCAAAGGGGTCAAAATTGAAGCTTTTGAGTAAGCAAAACTCTGTAAAAATGGCAATTTTAGTCACTGTGAGGGTTTAAAAAGTGGTTATTCAACATGAGGCACGATCCAATTGAAATTTTGAATCATTTTTGGTACAGTCCAAAAAATCAATTTTCGGATGAAAAACGATGACTCCGGACATGTCGAACGATCCCAAAAAGGTCAAAATGGATGAAATTTTAACATTTAATCTTTTGACTGTAAATGACTGTTGGATGTGAATTATGACTTTGTCAACTAAAATAAGTGTGTTTAAAGTCATTTCTGTGCCTGAAACGGGTCAAAATTGAAGCTTTTGAGTAAGCAAAACTCTGTAAAAATGGCAATTTTGGTCACTGTGAGGGTTTAAAAAGTGGTTATTCAACATGAGGCACGATCCAATTGACATTTTGAATCATTTTTGGTACAGTCCAAAAAATCAATTTTCGGATGAAAAACGATGACTCCGGACATGTCGAACTATCCCAAAATGGTCAATATGGATGAAATTTTAACATTTAATCTTTTGACTGTAAATGACTGTTGGATGTGAATTATGACTTTGTCAACTAAAATAAGTGTGTTTAAAGTCATTTCTGTGCCTGAAACGGGTCAAAATTGAAGCTTTTGAGTAAGCAAAACTCTGTAAAAATGGCAATTTTGGTCACTGTGAGGGTTTAAAAAGTGGTTATTCAACATGAGGCACGATCCAATTGACATTTTGAATCATTTTTGGTACAGTCCAAAAAATCAATTTTCGGATGAAAAACGATGACTCCGGACATGTCGAACTATCCCAAAATGGTCAATATGGATGAAATTTTAACATTTAATCTTTTGACTGTAAATGACTGTTGGATGTGAATTATGACTTTGTCAACTAAAATAAGTGTGTTTAAAGTCATTTCTGTGCCTGAAACGGGTCAAAATTGAAGCTTTTGAGTAAGCAAAACTCTGTAAAAATGGCAATTTTGGTCACTCTGAGGGTTTAAAAAGTGGTTATTCAACATGAGGCACGATCCAATTGACATTTTGAATCATTTTTGGTACAGTCCAAAAAATCAATTTTCAGATGAAAAACGATGACTCCGGACATGTCGAACTATCCCAAAATGGTCAATATGGATGAAATTTTAACATTTAATCTTTTGATTTTAAATGGCTGTTGGATGTGAATTATGACTTTGTCAACTAAAATAAGTGTGTTTAAAGTCATTGCTGTGCCTCAAAGGGGTCAAAATTGAAGCTTTTCAGTAAGCAAAACTCTGTAAAAATGGCAATTTTGGTCACTCTGAGGGTTTAAAAAGTGGTTATTCAACATGAGGCACGATCCAATTGACATTTTGAATCATTTTTGGTACAGTCCAAAAAATCAATTTTTGGATGAAAAACGATGACTCCGGACATGTCGAACTATCCCAAAATGGTCAATATGGATGAAATTTTAACATTTAATCTTTTGACTGTAAATGACTGTTGGATGTGAATTATGACTTTGTCAACTAAAATAAGTGTGTTTAAAGTCATTTCTGTGCCTGAAACGGGTCAAAATTGAAGCTTTTGAGTAAGCAAAACTCTGTAAAAATGGCAATTTTGGTCACTGTGAGGGTTTAAAAAGTGGTTATTCAACACGAGGCACGATCCAATTGAAATTTTGAATCATTTTTGGTACAGTCCAAAAAATCAATTTTCGGATGAAAAACGATGACTCCGGACATGTCGAACGATCCCAAAAAGGTCAAAATGGATGAAATTTTAACATTTAATCTTTTGACCGTAAATGACTGTTGGATGTGAATTATGACTTTGTCAACTAAAATAAGTGTGTTTAAAGTCATTTCTGTGCCTGAAACGGGTCAAAATTGAAGCTTTTGAGTAAGCAAAACTCTGTAAAAATGGCAATTTTGGTCACTCTGAGGGTTTAAAAAGTGGTTATTCAACATGAGGCACGATCCAATTGACATTTTGAATCATTTTTGGTACAGTCCAAAAAATCAATTTTCGAATGAAAAACGATGACTCCGGACATGTCGAACGATCCCAAAAAGGTCAAAATGGATGAAATTTTAACATTTAATCTTTTGACTGTAAATGACTGTTGGATGTGAATTATGACTTTGTCAACTAAAATACGTGTGTTTAAAGTCATTTCTGTGCCTGAAACGGGTCAAAATTGAAGCTTTTGAGTAAGCAGAACTCTGTAAAAATGGCAATTTTGGTCACTGTGAGGGTTTAAAAAGTGGTTATTCAACATGAGGCACGATCCAATTGACATTTTGAATCATTTTTGGTACAGTCCAAAAAATCAATTTTCGGATGAAAAACGATGACTCCGGACATGTCGAACTATCCCAAAATGGTCAATATGGATGAAATTTTAACATTTAATCTTTTGACTGTAAATGACTGTTGGATGTGAATTATGACTTTGTCAACGAAAATAAGTGTGTTTAAAGTCATTTCTGTGCCTGAAACGGGTCAAAATTGAAGCTTTTGAGTAAGCAAAACTCTGTAAAAATTGCAATTTTGGTCACTGTGAGGGTTTAAAAAGTGGTTATTCAGCATGAGGCACGATCCAATTGAGATTTTGAATCATTTTTGGTACAGTCCAAAAAATCAATTTTCGAATGAAAAACGATGACTCCGGACATGTCGAACGATCCCAAAAAGGTCAAAATGGATGAAATTTTAACATTTAATCTTTTGACTGTAAATGACTGTTGGATGTGAATTATGACTTTGTCAACTAAAATAAGTGTGTTTAAAGTCATTTCTGTGCCTGAAACGGGTCAAAATTGAAGCTTTTGAGTAAGCAAAACTCTGTAAAAATGGCAATTTTGGTCACTGTGAGGGTTTAAAAAGTGGTTATTCAACATGAGGCACGATCCAATTGAAATTTTGAATCATTTTTGGTACAGTCCAAAAAATCAATTTTCGGATGAAAAACGATGACTCCGGACATGTCGAACTATCCCAAAATGGTCAATATGGATGAAATTTTAACATTTAATCTTTTGACTGTAAATGACTGTTAGATGTGAATTATGACTTTGTCAAATAAAATAAGTGTGTTTAAAGTCATTTCTGTGCCTGAAACGGGTCAAAATTGAAGCTTTTGAGTAAGCAAAACTCTGTAAAAATGGCAATTGTGGTCACTCTGAGGGTTTAAAAAGTAGTTATTCAACATGAGGCACGATCCAATTGAAATTTTGAATCATTTTTGGTACAGTCCAAAAAATCAATTTTCGGATGAAAAACGATGACTCCGGACATGTCGAACAATCCCAAAAAGGTCAAAATGGATGAAATTTTAACATTTAATCTTTTGACTGTAAATGACTGTTGGATGTGAATTATGACTTTGTCAACTAAAATAAGTGTGTTTAAAGTCATTTCTGTGCCTGAAACGGGTCAAAATTGAAGCTTTTGAGTAAGCAAAACTGTAAAAATGGCAATTTTGGTCACTCTGAGGGTTTAAAAAGTGGTTATTCAACATGAGGCACGATCCAATTGACATTTTGAATCATTTTTGGTACAGTCCAAAAAATCAATTTTCGGATGAAAAACGATGACTCCGGACATGTCGAACTATCCCAAAATGGTCAATATGGATGAAATTTTAACATTTAATCTTTTGACTGTAAATGACTGTTAGATGTGAATTATGACTTTGTCAACTAAAATAAGTGTGTTTAAAGTCATTTCTGTGCCTGAAACGGGTCAAAATTGAAGCTTTTGAGTAAGCAGAACTCTGTAAAAATGGCAATTTTAGTCACTGTGAGGGTTTAAAAAGTGGTTATTCAACATGAGGCACGATCCAATTGAAATTTTGAATCATTTTTGGTACAGTCCAAAAAAATCAATTTTCGGATGAAAAACGATGACTCCGGACATGTCGAACGATCCCAAAAAGGTCAAAATGGATGAAATTTTAACATTTAATCTTTTGACTGTAAATGACTGTTGGATGTGAATTATGACTTTGTCAACTAAAATAAGTGTGTTTAAAGTCATTTCTGTGCCTGAAACGGGTCAAAATTGAAGCTTCTGAGTAAGCAAAACTCTGTAAAAATGGCAATTTTGGTCACTCTGAGGGTTTAAAAAGTGGTTATTCAACATGAGGCACGATCCAATTGACATTTTGAATCATTTTTGGTACAGTCCAAAAAATCAATTTTCGGATGAAAAACGATGACTCCGGACATGTCGAACGATCCCAAAAAGGTCAAAATGGATGAAATTTTAACATTTAATCTTTTGACTGTAAATGACTGTTGGATGTGAATTATGACTTTGTCAACTAAAATAAGTGTGTTTAAAGTCATTTCTGTGCCTGAAACGGGTCAAAATTGAAGCTTTTGAGTAAGCAAAACTCTGTAAAAATGGCAATTTTGGTCACTGTGAGGGTTTAAAAAGTGGTTATTCAACATGAGGCACGATCCAATTGACATTTTGAATCATTTTTGGTACAGTCCAAAAAATCAATTTTCGGATGAAAAACAATGACTCCGGACATGTCGAACTATCCCAAAATGGTCAATATGGATGAAATTTTAACATTTAATCTTTTGATTCTAAATGACTGTTGGATGTGAATTATGACTTTGTCAACTAAAATAAGTGTGTTTAAAGTCATTTCTGTGCCTGAAACGGGTCAAAATTGAAGCTTTTGAGTAAGCAAAACTCTGTAAAAATTGCAATTTTGGTCACTGTGAGGGTTTAAAAAGTGGTTATTCAACATGAGGCACGATCCAATTGAAATTTTGAATCATTTTTGGTACAGTCCAAAAAATCAATTTTCGGATGAAAAACGATGACTCCGGACATGTCGAACAATCCCAAAAAGGTCAAAATGGATGAAATTTTAACATTTAATCTTTTGACTGTAAATGACTGTTGGATGTGAATTATGACTTTGTCAACTAAAATAAGTGTGTTTAAAGTCATTTCTGTGCCTGAAACGGGTCAAAATTGAAGCTTTTGAGTAAGCAAAACTCTGTAAAAATGGCAATTTTGGTCACTGTGAGGGTTTAAAAAGTGGTTATTCAACATGAGGCACGATCCAATTGAAATTTTGAATCATTTTTGGTACAGTCCAAAAAATCAATTTTCGGATGAAAAACGATGACTCCGGACATGTCGAACAATCCCAAAAAGGTCAAAATGGATGAAATTTTAACATTTAATCTTTTGACTGTAAATAACTGTTGGATGTGAATTATGACTTTGTCAACTAAAATAAGTGTGTTTAAAGTCATTTCTGTGCCTGAAACGGGTCAAAATTGAAGCTTTTGAGTAAGCAAAACTCTGTAAAAATGGCAATTTTGGTCACTGTGAGGGTTTAAAAAGTGGTTATTCAACATGAGGCACGATCCAATTGACATTTTGAATCATTTTTGGTACAGTCCAAAAAATCAATTTTCGGATGAAAAACGATGACTCCGGACATGTCGAACTATCCCAAAATGGTCAATATGGATGAAATTTTAACATTTAATCTTTTGACTGTAAATGACTGTTAGATGTGAATTATGACTTTGTCAAATAAAATAAGTGTGTTTAAAGTCATTTCTGTGCCTGAAACGGGTCAAAATTGAAGCTTTTGAGTAAGCAAAACTCTGTAAAAATGGCAATTTTGGTCACTCTGAGGGTTTAAAAAGTGGTTATTCAACATGAGGCACGATCCAATTGACATTTTGAATCATTTTTGGTACAGTCCGAAAAATCAATTTTCGAATGAAAAACGATGACTCCGGACATGTCGAACGATCCCAAAAGGGTCAAAATGGATGAAATTTTAACATTTAATCTTTTGACTGTAAATTACTGTTGGATGTGAATTATGACTTTGTCAACTAAAATAAGTGTGTTTAAAGTCATTTCTGTGCCTGAAACGGGTCAACATTGAAGCTTCTGAGTAAGCAAAACTCTGTAAAAATGGCAATTTTGGTCACTCTGAGGGTTTAAAAAGTGGTTATTCAACATGAGGCACGATCCAATTGACATTTTGAATCATTTTTGGTACAGTCCAAAAAATCAATTTTCGGATGAAAAACGATGACTCCGGACATGTCGAACGATCCCAAAAAGGTCAAAATGGATGACATTTTAACATTTAATCTTTTGACTGTAAATGACTGTTGGATGTGAATTATGACTTTGTCAACTAAAATAAGTGTGTTTAAAGTCATTTCTGTGCCTGAAACGGGTCAAAATTGAAGCTTTTGAGTAAGCAAAACTCTGTAAAAATGGCAATTTTGGTCACTGTGAGGGTTTAAAAAGTGGTTATTCAACATGAGGCACGATCCAATTGACATTTTGAATCATTTTTGGTACAGTCCAAAAAATCAATTTTCGGATGAAAAACGATGACTCCGGACATGTCGAACTATCCCAAAATGGTCAATATGGATGAAATTTTACCATTTAATCTTTTGACTCTAAATGACTGTTGGATGTGAATTATGACTTTGTCAACTAAAATAAGTGTGTTTAAAGTCATTTCTGTGCCTGAAACGGGTCAAAATTGAAGCTTTTGAGTAAGCAAAACTCTGTAAAAATTGCAATTTTGGTCACTGTGAGGGTTTAAAAAGTGGTTATTCAGCATGAGGCACGATCCAATTGAAATTTTGAATCATTTTTGGTACAGTCCAAAAAATCAATTTTCGAATGAAAAACAATGACTCCGGACATGTCGAACGATCCCAAAAAGGTCAAAATGGATGAAATTTTAACATTTAATCTTTTGACTGTAAATGACTGTTGGATGTGAATTATGACTTTGTCAACTAAAATAAGTGTGTTTAAAGTCATTTCTGTGCCTGAAACGGGTCAAAATTGAAGCTTTTGAGTAAGCAAAACTCTGTAAAAATGGCAATTTTGGTCACTGTGAGGGTTTAAAAAGTGGTTATTCAACATGAGGCACGATCCAATTGAAATTTTGAATCATTTTTGGTACAGTCCAAAAAATCAATTTTCGGATGAAAAACGATGACTCCGGACATGTCGAACTATCCCAAAATGGTCAATATGGATGAAATTTTAACATTTAATCGTTTGACTGTAAATGACTGTTAGATGTGAATTATGACTTTGTCAAATAAAATAAGTGTGTTTAAAGTCATTTCTGTGCCTGAAACGGGACAAAATTGAAGCTTTTGAGTAAGCAAAACTCTGTAAAAATGGCAATTTTGGTCACTCTGAGGGTTTAAAAAGTAGTTATTCAACATGAGGCACGATCCAATTGAAATTTTGAATCATTTTTGGTACAGTCCAAAAAATCAATTTTCGGATGAAAAACGATGACTCCGGACATGTCGAACAATCCCAAAAAGGTCAAAATGGATGAAATTTTAACATTTAATGTTTTGACTGTAAATGACTGTTGGATGTGAATTATGACTTTGTCAACTAAAATAAGTGTGTTTAAAGTCATTTCTGTGCCTGAAACGGGTCAAAATTGAAGCTTTTGAGTAAGCAAAACTCTGTAAAAATGGCAATTTTGGTCACTCTGAGGGTTTAAAAAGTGGTTATTCAACATGAGGCACGATCCAATTGACATTTTGAATCATTTTTGGTACAGTCCAAAAAATCAATTTTCGGATGAAAAACGATGACTCCGGACATGTCGAACTATCCCAAAATGGTCAATATGGATGAAATTTTAACATTTAATCTTTTGACTGTAAATGACTGTTAGATGTGAATTATGACTTTGTCAACTAAAATAAGTGTGTTTAAAGTCATTTCTGTGCCTGAAACGGGTCAAAATTGAAGCTTTTGAGTAAGCAGAACTCTGTAAAAAAGGCAATTTTAGTCACTGTGAGGGTTTAAAAAGTGGTTATTCAACATGAGGCACGATCCAATTGAAATTTTGAATCATTTTTGGTACAGTCCAAAAAAATCTATTTTCGGATGAAAAACGATGACTCCGGACATGTCGAACGATCCCAAAAAGGTCAAAATGGATGAAATTTTAACATTTAATCTTTTGACTGTAAATGACTGTTGGATGGGAATTATGACTTTGTCAACTAAAATAAGTGTGTTTAAAGTCATTTCTGTGCCTGAAACGGGTCAAAATTGAAGCTTTTGAGTAAGCAAAACTCTGTAAAAATGGCAATTTTGGTCACTGTGAGGGTTTAAAAAGTGGTTATTCAACATGAGGCACGATCCAATTGACATTTTGAATCATTTTTGGTACAGTCCAAAAAATCAATTTTCGGATGAAAAACAATGACTCCGGACATGTCGAACTATCCCAAAATGGTCAATATGGATGAAATTTTAACATTTAATCTTTTGATTCTAAATGACTGTTGGATGTGAATTATGACTTTGTCAACTAAAATAAGTGTGTTTAAAGTCATTTCTGTGCCTGAAACGGGTCAAAATTGAAGCTTTTGAGTAAGCAAAACTCTGTAAAAATTGCAATTTTGGTCACTGTGAGGGTTTAAAAAGTGGTTATTCAACATGAGGCACGATCCAATTGAAATTTTGAATCATTTTTGGTACAGTCCAAAAAATCAATTTTCGGATGAAAAACGATGACTCCGGACATGTCGAACAATCCCAAAAAGGTCAAAATGGATGAAATTTTAACATTTAATCTTTTGACTGTAAATGACTGTTGGATGTGAATTATGACTTTGTCAACTAAAATAAGTGTGTTTAAAGTCATTTCTGTGCCTGAAACGGGTCAAAATTGAAGCTTTTGAGTAAGCAAAACTCTGTAAAAATGGCAATTTTGGTCACTGTGAGGGTTTAAAAAGTGGTTATTCAACATGAGGCACGATCCAATTGAAATTTTGAATCATTTTTGGTACAGTCCAAAAAATCAATTTTCGGATGAAAAACGATGACTCCGGACATGTCGAACAATCCCAAAAAGGTCAAAATGGATGAAATTTTAACATTTAATCTTTTGACTGTAAATGACTGTTGGATGTGAATTATGACTTTGTCAACTAAAATAAGTGTGTTTAAAGTCATTTCTGTGCCTGAAACGGGTCAAAATTGAAGCTTTTGAGTAAGCAAAACTCTGTAAAAATGGCAATTTTGGTCACTGTGAGGGTTTAAAAAGTGGTTATTCAACATGAGGCACGATCCAATTGACATTTTGAATCATTTTTGGTACAGTCCAAAAAATCAATTTTCGGATGAAAAACGATGACTCCGGACATGTCGAACAATCCCAAAAAGGTCAAAATGGATGAAATTTTAACATTTAATCTTTTGACTGTAAATGACTGTTGGATGTGAATTATGACTTTGTCAACTAAAATAAGTGTGTTTAAAGTCATTTCTGTGCCTGAAACGGGTCAAAATTGAAGCTTTTGAGTAAGCAAAACTCTGTAAAAATGGCAATTTTGGTCACTGTGAGGGTTTAAAAAGTGGTTATTCAACATGAGGCACGATCCAATTGACATTTTGAATCATTTTTGGTACAGTCCAAAAAATCAATTTTCGGATGAAAAACGATGACTCCGGACATGTCGAACTATCCCAAAATGGTCAATATGGATGAAATTTTAACATTTAATCTTTTGACTGTAAATGACTGTTAGATGTGAATTATGACTTTGTCAACTAAAATAAGTGTGTTTAAAGTCATTTCTGTGCCTGAAACGGGTCAAAATTGAAGCTTTTGAGTAAGCAGAACTCTGTAAAAAAGGCAATTTTAGTCACTGTGAGGGTTTAAAAAGTGGTTATTCAACATGAGGCACGATCCAATTGAAATTTTGAATCATTTTTGGTACAGTCCAAAAAAATCTATTTTCGGATGAAAAACGATGACTCCGGACATGTCGAACGATCCCAAAAAGGTCAAAATGGATGAAATTTTAACATTTAATCTTTTGACTGTAAATGACTGTTGGATGGGAATTATGACTTTGTCAACTAAAATAAGTGTGTTTAAAGTCATTTCTGTGCCTGAAACGGGTCAAAATTGAAGCTTTTGAGTAAGCAAAACTCTGTAAAAATGGCAATTTTGGTCACTCTGAGGGTTTAAAAGTGGTTATTCAACATGAGGCACGATCCAATTGACATTTTGAATCATTTTTGGTACAGTCTGAAAAATCAATTTTCGAATGAAAAACGATGACTCCGGACATGTCGAACGATCCCAAAAGGGTCAAAATGGATGAAATTTTAACATTTAATCTTTTGACTGTAAATTACTTTTGGATGGGAATTATGACTTTGTCAACTAAAATAAGTGTGTTTAAAGTCATTTCTGTGCCTGAAACGGGTCAAAATTGAAGCTTCTGAGTAAGCAAAACTCTGTAAAAATGGCAATTTTGGTCACTCTGAGGGTTTAAAAAGTGGTTATTCAACATGAGGCACGATCCAATTGACATTTTGAATCATTTTTGGTACAGTCCAAAAAATCAATTTTCGGATGAAAAACGATGACTCCGGACATGTCGAACGATCCCAAAAAGGTCAAAATGGATGAAATTTTAACATTTAATCTTTTGACTGTAAATGACTGTTGGATGTGAATTATGACTTTGTCAACTAAAATAAGTGTGTGTTAAAGTCATTTCTGTGCCTGAAACGGGTCAAAATTGAAGCTTTTGAGTAAGCAAAACTCTGTAAAAATGGCAATTTTGGTCACTCTGAGGGTTTAAAAAGTGGTTATTCAACATGAGGCACGATCCAATTGAAATTTTGAATCATTTTTGGTACAGTCCAAAAAATCTATTTTCGGATGAAAAACGATGACTCCGGACATGTCGAACGATCCCAAAAAGGTCAAAATGGATGAAATTTTAACATTTAATCTTTTGACTGTAAATGACTGTTGGATGGGAATTATGACTTTGTCAACTAAAATAAGTGTGTTTAAAGTCATTTCTGTGCCTGAAACGGGTCAAAATTGAAGCTTTTGAGTAAGCAAAACTCTGTAAAAATGGCAATTTTGGTCACTCTGAGGGTTTAAAAGTGGTTATTCAACATGAGGCACGATCCAATTGACATTTTGAATCATTTTTGGTACAGTCTGAAAAATCAATTTTCGAATGAAAAACGATGACTCCGGACATGTCGAACGATCCCAAAAGGGTCAAAATGGATGAAATTTTAACATTTAATCTTTTGACTGTAAATTACTTTTGGATGGGAATTATGACTTTGTCAACTAAAATAAGTGTGTTTAAAGTCATTTCTGTGCCTGAAACGGGTCAAAATTGAAGCTTCTGAGTAAGCAAAACTCTGTAAAAATGGCAATTTTGGTCACTCTGAGGGTTTAAAAAGTGGTTATTCAACATGAGGCACGATCCAATTGACATTTTGAATCATTTTTGGTACAGTCCAAAAAATCAATTTTCGGATGAAAAACGATGACTCCGGACATGTCGAACGATCCCAAAAAGGTCAAAATGGATGAAATTTTAACATTTAATCTTTTGACTGTAAATGACTGTTGGATGTGAATTATGACTTTGTCAACTAAAATAAGTGTGTGTTAAAGTCATTTCTGTGCCTGAAACGGGTCAAAATTGAAGCTTTTGAGTAAGCAAAACTCTGTAAAAATGGCAATTTTGGTCACTGTGAGGGTTTAAAAAGTGGTTATTCAACATGAGGCACGATCCAATTGAAATTTTGAATCATTTTTGGTACAGTCCAAAAAATCAATTTTCGGATGAAAAACGATGACTCCGGACATGTCGAACGATCCCAAAAAGGTCAAAATGGATGAAATTTTAACATTTAATCTTTTGACTGTAAATGACTGTTGGGTGTGAATTATGACTTTGTCAACTAAAATAAGTGTGTTTAAAGTCATTTCTGTGCCTGAAACGGGTCAAAATTGAAGCTTTTGAGTAAGCAAAACTCTGTAAAAATGGCAATTTTGGTCACTGTGAGGGATTAAAAAGTGGTTATTCAACATGAGGCACGATCCAATTGACATTTTGAATCATTTTTGGTACAGTCCAAAAAATCAATTTTCAGATGAAAAACAATGACTCCGGACATGTCGAACTATCCCAAAATGGTCAATATGGATGAAATTTTAACATTTAATCTTTTGGTTCTAAATGACTGTTGGATGTGAATTATGACTTTGTCAACTAAAATAAGTGTGTTTAAAGTCATTTCTGTGCCTGAAACGGGTCAAAATTGAAGCTTTTGAGTAAGCAAAACTCTGTAAAAATTGCAATTTTGGTCACTGTGAGGGTTTAAAAAGTGGTTATTCAACATGAGGCACGATCCAATTGAAATTTTGAATCATTTTTGGTACAGTCCAAAAAATCAATTTTCGGATGAAAAACGATGACTCCGGACATGTCGAACAATCCCAAAAAGGTCAAAATGGATGAAATTTTAACATTTAATCTTTTGACTGTAAATGACTGTTGGATGTGAATTATGACTTTGTCAACTAAAATAAGTGTGTTTAAAGTCATTTCTATGCCTGAAACGGGTCAAAATTGAAGCTTTTGAGTAAGCAAAACTCTGTAAAAATGGCAATTTTGGTCACTGTGAGGGTTTAAAAAGTGGTTATTCAACATGAGGCACAATCCAATTGAAATTTTGAATCATTTTTGGTACAGTCCAAAAAATCAATTTTCGGATGAAAAACGAGGACTCCGGACATGTCGAACTATCCCAAAATGGTCAATATGGATGAAATTTTAACATTTAATCTTTTGACTGTAAATGACTGTTGGATGTGAATTATGACTTTGTCAACTAAAATAAGTGTGTTTAAAGTCATTTCTGTGCCTGAAACGGGTCAAAATTGAAGCTTTTGAGTAAGCAAAACTCTGTAAAAATGGCAATTTTGGTCACTGTGAGGGTTTAAAAAGTGGTTATTCAACATGAGGCACGATCCAATTGAAATTTTGAATCATTTTTGGTACAGTCCAAAAAATCAATTTTCGGATGAAAAACGATGACTCCGGACATGTCGAACGATCCCAAAAAGGTCAAAATGGATGAAATTTTAACATTTAATCTTTTGACTGTAAATGACTGTTGGGTGTGAATTATGACTTTGTCAACTAAAATAAGTGTGTTTAAAGTCATTTCTGTGCCTGAAACGGGTCAAAATTGAAGCTTTTGAGTAAGCAAAACTCTGTAAAAATGGCAATTTTGGTCACTGTGAGGGATTAAAAAGTGGTTATTCAACATGAGGCACGATCCAATTGACATTTTGAATCATTTTTGGTACAGTCCAAAAAATCAATTTTCAGATGAAAAACAATGACTCCGGACATGTCGAACTATCCCAAAATGGTCAATATGGATGAAATTTTAACATTTAATCTTTTGGTTCTAAATGACTGTTGGATGTGAATTATGACTTTGTCAACTAAAATAAGTGTGTTTAAAGTCATTTCTGTGCCTGAAACGGGTCAAAATTGAAGCTTTTGAGTAAGCAAAACTCTGTAAAAATTGCAATTTTGGTCACTGTGAGGGTTTAAAAAGTGGTTATTCAACATGAGGCACGATCCAATTGAAATTTTGAATCATTTTTGGTACAGTCCAAAAAATCAATTTTCGGATGAAAAACGATGACTCCGGACATGTCGAACAATCCCAAAAAGGTCAAAATGGATGAAATTTTAACATTTAATCTTTTGACTGTAAATGACTGTTGGATGTGAATTATGACTTTGTCAACTAAAATAAGTGTGTTTAAAGTCATTTCTATGCCTGAAACGGGTCAAAATTGAAGCTTTTGAGTAAGCAAAACTCTGTAAAAATGGCAATTTTGGTCACTGTGAGGGTTTAAAAAGTGGTTATTCAACATGAGGCACAATCCAATTGAAATTTTGAATCATTTTTGGTACAGTCCAAAAAATCAATTTTCGGATGAAAAACGATGACTCCGGACATGTCGAACTATCCCAAAATGGTCAATATGGATGAAATTTTAACATTTAATCTTTTGACTCTAAATGACTGTTGGATGTGAATTAGGACTTTGTCAACTAAAATAAGTGTGTTTAAAGTCATTTCTGTGCCTCAAAGGGGTCAACATTGAAGCTTTTGAGTAAGCAAAACTCTGTAAAAATGGCAATTTTGGTCACTCTGAGGGTTTAAAAAGTGGTTATTCAACATGAGGCACGATCCAATTGACATTTTGAATCATTTTTGGTACAGTCCAAAAAATCAATTTTCAGATGAAAAACGATGACTCCGGACATGTCGAACTATCCCAAAATGGTCAATATGGATGAAATTTTAACATTTAATCTTTTGACTCTAAATGGCTGTTGGATGTGAATTATGACTTTGTCAACTAAAATAAGTGTGTTTAAAGTCATTTCTGTGCCACAAAGGGGTCAAAATTGAAGCTTTTGAGTAAGCAAAACTCTGTAAAAATGGCAATTTTGGTCACTGTGAGGGTTTAAAACGTGGTTATTCAACATGAGGCACGATCCAATTGAAATTTTGAATCATTTTTGGTACAGTCCAAAAAATCAATTTTCGGATGAAAAACGATGACTCCGGACATGTCGAACAATCCCAAAAAGGTCAAAATGGATGAAATTTTAACATTTAATCTTTTGACTGTAAATGACTGTTGGATGTGAATTATGACTTTGTCAACTAAAATAAGTGTGTTTAAAGTCATTTCTGTGCCTGAAACGGGTCAAAATTGAAGCTTTTGAGTAAGCAAAACTCTGTAAAAATGGCAATTTTGGTCACTGTGAGGGTTTAAAAAGTGGTTATTCAACATGAGGCACGATCCAATTGACATTTTGAATCATTTTTGGTACAGTCCAAAAAATCAATTTTCGGATGAAAAACGATGACTCCGGACATGTCGAACTATCCCAAAATGGTCAATATGGATGAAATTTTAACATTTAATCTTTTGACTGTAAATGACTGTTAGATGTGAATTATGACTTTGTCAAATAAAATAAGTGTGTTTAAAGTCATTTCTGTGCCTGAAACGGGTCAAAATTGAAGCTTTTGAGTAAGCAAAACTCTGTAAAAATGGCAATTTTGGTCACTCTGAGGGTTTAAAAAGTGGTTATTCAACATGAGGCACGATCCAATTGAAATTTTGAATCATTTTTGGTACAGTCCAAAAAATCAATTTTCGGATGAAAAACGATGACTCCGGACATGTCGAACGATCCCAAAATGGTCAATATGGATGAAATTTTAACATTTAATCTTTTGACTGTAAATGACTGTTGGATGTGAATTATGACTTTGTCAACTAAAATAAGTGTGTTTAAAGTCATTTCTGTGCCTGAAACGGGTCAAAATTGAAGCTTTTGAGTAAGCAAAACTCTGTAAAAATGGCAATTTTGGTCACTGTGAGGGTTTAAAAAGTGGTTATTCAACATGAGGCACGATCCAATTGACATTTTGAATCATTTTTGGTACAGTCCAAAAAATCAATTTTCGGATGAAAAACAATGACTCCGGACATGTCGAACTATCCCAAAATGGTCAATATGGATGAAATTTTAACATTTAATCTTTTGATTCTAAATGACTGTTGGATGTGAATTATGACTTTGTCAACTAAAATAAGTGTGTTTAAAGTCATTTCTGTGCCTGAAACGGGTCAAAATTGAAGCTTTTGAGTAAGCAAAACTCTGTAAAAATTGCAATTTTGGTCACTGTGAGGGTTTAAAAAGTGGTTATTCAACATGAGGCACGATCCAATTGAAATTTTGAATCATTTTTGGTACAGTCCAAAAAATCAATTTTCGGATGAAAAACGATGACTCCGGACATGTCGAACAATCCCAAAAAGGTCAAAATGGATGAAATTTTAACATTTAATCTTTTGACTGTAAATGACTGTTGGATGTGAATTATGACTTTGTCAACTAAAATAAGTGTGTTTAAAGTCATTTCTGTGCCTGAAACGGGTCAAAATTGAAGCTTTTGAGTAAGCAAAACTCTGTAAAAATGGCAATTTTGGTCACTGTGAGGGTTTAAAAAGTGGTTATTCAACATGAGGCACGATCCAATTGAAATTTTGAATCATTTTTGGTACAGTCCAAAAAATCAATTTTCGGATGAAAAACGATGACTCCGGACATGTCGAACAATCCCAAAAAGGTCAAAATGGATGAAATTTTAACATTTAATCTTTTGACTGTAAATGACTGTTGGATGTGAATTATGACTTTGTCAACTAAAATAAGTGTGTTTAAAGTCATTTCTGTGCCTGAAACGGGTCAAAATTGAAGCTTTTGAGTAAGCAAAACTCTGTAAAAATGGCAATTTTGGTCACTGTGAGGGTTTAAAAAGTGGTTATTCAACATGAGGCACGATC
Organism: Lissotriton vulgaris; assembly: GCF_964263255.1. Classification (NCBI taxonomy): domain Eukaryota; kingdom Metazoa; phylum Chordata; class Amphibia; order Caudata; family Salamandridae; genus Lissotriton; species Lissotriton vulgaris. The sequence goes on from NW_028253326.1 coordinate 643,054, forward strand.
CAATTGACATTTTGAATCATTTTTGGTACAGTCCAAAAAATCAATTTTCGGATGAAAAACGATGACTCCGGACATGTCGAACTATCCCAAAATGGTCAATATGGATGAAATTTTAACATTTAATCTTTTGACTGTAAATGACTGTTAGATGTGAATTATGACTTTGTCAAATAAAATAAGTGTGTTTAAAGTCATTTCTGTGCCTGAAACGGGTCAAAATTGAAGCTTTTGAGTAAGCAAAACTCTGTAAAAATGGCAATTTTGGTCACTCTGAGGGTTTAAAAAGTGGTTATTCAACATGAGGCACGATCCAATTGACATTTTGAATCATTTTTGGTACAGTCCGAAAAATCAATTTTCGAATGAAAAACGATGACTCCGGACATGTCGAACGATCCCAAAAGGGTCAAAATGGATGAAATTTTAACATTTAATCTTTTGACTGTAAATTACTGTTGGATGTGAATTATGACTTTGTCAACTAAAATAAGTGTGTTTAAAGTCATTTCTGTGCCTGAAACGGGTCAACATTGAAGCTTCTGAGTAAGCAAAACTCTGTAAAAATGGCAATTTTGGTCACTCTGAGGGTTTAAAAAGTGGTTATTCAACATGAGGCACGATCCAATTGACATTTTGAATCATTTTTGGTACAGTCCAAAAAATCAATTTTCGGATGAAAAACGATGACTCCGGACATGTCGAACGATCCCAAAAAGGTCAAAATGGATGACATTTTAACATTTAATCTTTTGACTGTAAATGACTGTTGGATGTGAATTATGACTTTGTCAACTAAAATAAGTGTGTTTAAAGTCATTTCTGTGCCTGAAACGGGTCAAAATTGAAGCTTTTGAGTAAGCAAAACTCTGTAAAAATGGCAATTTTGGTCACTGTGAGGGTTTAAAAAGTGGTTATTCAACATGAGGCACGATCCAATTGACATTTTGAATCATTTTTGGTACAGTCCAAAAAATCAATTTTCGGATGAAAAACGATGACTCCGGACATGTCGAACTATCCCAAAATGGTCAATATGGATGAAATTTTACCATTTAATCTTTTGACTCTAAATGACTGTTGGATGTGAATTATGACTTTGTCAACTAAAATAAGTGTGTTTAAAGTCATTTCTGTGCCTGAAACGGGTCAAAATTGAAGCTTTTGAGTAAGCAAAACTCTGTAAAAATTGCAATTTTGGTCACTGTGAGGGTTTAAAAAGTGGTTATTCAGCATGAGGCACGATCCAATTGAAATTTTGAATCATTTTTGGTACAGTCCAAAAAATCAATTTTCGAATGAAAAACAATGACTCCGGACATGTCGAACGATCCCAAAAAGGTCAAAATGGATGAAATTTTAACATTTAATCTTTTGACTGTAAATGACTGTTGGATGTGAATTATGACTTTGTCAACTAAAATAAGTGTGTTTAAAGTCATTTCTGTGCCTGAAACGGGTCAAAATTGAAGCTTTTGAGTAAGCAAAACTCTGTAAAAATGGCAATTTTGGTCACTGTGAGGGTTTAAAAAGTGGTTATTCAACATGAGGCACGATCCAATTGAAATTTTGAATCATTTTTGGTACAGTCCAAAAAATCAATTTTCGGATGAAAAACGATGACTCCGGACATGTCGAACTATCCCAAAATGGTCAATATGGATGAAATTTTAACATTTAATCGTTTGACTGTAAATGACTGTTAGATGTGAATTATGACTTTGTCAAATAAAATAAGTGTGTTTAAAGTCATTTCTGTGCCTGAAACGGGACAAAATTGAAGCTTTTGAGTAAGCAAAACTCTGTAAAAATGGCAATTTTGGTCACTCTGAGGGTTTAAAAAGTAGTTATTCAACATGAGGCACGATCCAATTGAAATTTTGAATCATTTTTGGTACAGTCCAAAAAATCAATTTTCGGATGAAAAACGATGACTCCGGACATGTCGAACAATCCCAAAAAGGTCAAAATGGATGAAATTTTAACATTTAATGTTTTGACTGTAAATGACTGTTGGATGTGAATTATGACTTTGTCAACTAAAATAAGTGTGTTTAAAGTCATTTCTGTGCCTGAAACGGGTCAAAATTGAAGCTTTTGAGTAAGCAAAACTCTGTAAAAATGGCAATTTTGGTCACTCTGAGGGTTTAAAAAGTGGTTATTCAACATGAGGCACGATCCAATTGACATTTTGAATCATTTTTGGTACAGTCCAAAAAATCAATTTTCGGATGAAAAACGATGACTCCGGACATGTCGAACTATCCCAAAATGGTCAATATGGATGAAATTTTAACATTTAATCTTTTGACTGTAAATGACTGTTAGATGTGAATTATGACTTTGTCAACTAAAATAAGTGTGTTTAAAGTCATTTCTGTGCCTGAAACGGGTCAAAATTGAAGCTTTTGAGTAAGCAGAACTCTGTAAAAAAGGCAATTTTAGTCACTGTGAGGGTTTAAAAAGTGGTTATTCAACATGAGGCACGATCCAATTGAAATTTTGAATCATTTTTGGTACAGTCCAAAAAAATCTATTTTCGGATGAAAAACGATGACTCCGGACATGTCGAACGATCCCAAAAAGGTCAAAATGGATGAAATTTTAACATTTAATCTTTTGACTGTAAATGACTGTTGGATGGGAATTATGACTTTGTCAACTAAAATAAGTGTGTTTAAAGTCATTTCTGTGCCTGAAACGGGTCAAAATTGAAGCTTTTGAGTAAGCAAAACTCTGTAAAAATGGCAATTTTGGTCACTCTGAGGGTTTAAAAGTGGTTATTCAACATGAGGCACGATCCAATTGACATTTTGAATCATTTTTGGTACAGTCTGAAAAATCAATTTTCGAATGAAAAACGATGACTCCGGACATGTCGAACGATCCCAAAAGGGTCAAAATGGATGAAATTTTAACATTTAATCTTTTGACTGTAAATTACTTTTGGATGGGAATTATGACTTTGTCAACTAAAATAAGTGTGTTTAAAGTCATTTCTGTGCCTGAAACGGGTCAAAATTGAAGCTTCTGAGTAAGCAAAACTCTGTAAAAATGGCAATTTTGGTCACTCTGAGGGTTTAAAAAGTGGTTATTCAACATGAGGCACGATCCAATTGACATTTTGAATCATTTTTGGTACAGTCCAAAAAATCAATTTTCGGATGAAAAACGATGACTCCGGACATGTCGAACGATCCCAAAAAGGTCAAAATGGATGAAATTTTAACATTTAATCTTTTGACTGTAAATGACTGTTGGATGTGAATTATGACTTTGTCAACTAAAATAAGTGTGTTTAAAGTCATTTCTGTGCCTGAAACGGGTCAAAATTGAAGCTTTTGAGTAAGCAAAACTCTGTAAAAATGGCAATTTTGGTCACTGTGAGGGTTTAAAAAGTGGTTATTCAACATGAGGCACGATCCAATTGAAATTTTGAATCATTTTTGGTACAGTCCAAAAAATCAATTTTCGGATGAAAAACGATGACTCCGGACATGTCGAACGATCCCAAAAAGGTCAAAATGGATGAAATTTTAACATTTAATCTTTTGACTGTAAATGACTGTTGGGTGTGAATTATGACTTTGTCAACTAAAATAAGTGTGTTTAAAGTCATTTCTGTGCCTGAAACGGGTCAAAATTGAAGCTTTTGAGTAAGCAAAACTCTGTAAAAATGGCAATTTTGGTCACTGTGAGGGATTAAAAAGTGGTTATTCAACATGAGGCACGATCCAATTGACATTTTGAATCATTTTTGGTACAGTCCAAAAAATCAATTTTCAGATGAAAAACAATGACTCCGGACATGTCGAACTATCCCAAAATGGTCAATATGGATGAAATTTTAACATTTAATCTTTTGGTTCTAAATGACTGTTGGATGTGAATTATGACTTTGTCAACTAAAATAAGTGTGTTTAAAGTCATTTCTGTGCCTGAAACGGGTCAAAATTGAAGCTTTTGAGTAAGCAAAACTCTGTAAAAATTGCAATTTTGGTCACTGTGAGGGTTTAAAAAGTGGTTATTCAACATGAGGCACGATCCAATTGAAATTTTGAATCATTTTTGGTACAGTCCAAAAAATCAATTTTCGGATGAAAAACGATGACTCCGGACATGTCGAACAATCCCAAAAAGGTCAAAATGGATGAAATTTTAACATTTAATCTTTTGACTGTAAATGACTGTTGGATGTGAATTATGACTTTGTCAACTAAAATAAGTGTGTTTAAAGTCATTTCTATGCCTGAAACGGGTCAAAATTGAAGCTTTTGAGTAAGCAAAACTCTGTAAAAATGGCAATTTTGGTCACTGTGAGGGTTTAAAAAGTGGTTATTCAACATGAGGCACAATCCAATTGAAATTTTGAATCATTTTTGGTACAGTCCAAAAAATCAATTTTCGGATGAAAAACGAGGACTCCGGACATGTCGAACTATCCCAAAATGGTCAATATGGATGAAATTTTAACATTTAATCTTTTGACTGTAAATGACTGTTGGATGTGAATTATGACTTTGTCAACTAAAATAAGTGTGTTTAAAGTCATTTCTGTGCCTGAAACGGGTCAAAATTGAAGCTTTTGAGTAAGCAAAACTCTGTAAAAATGGCAATTTTGGTCACTGTGAGGGTTTAAAAAGTGGTTATTCAACATGAGGCACGATCCAATTGAAATTTTGAATCATTTTTGGTACAGTCCAAAAAATCAATTTTCGGATGAAAAACGATGACTCCGGACATGTCGAACGATCCCAAAAAGGTCAAAATGGATGAAATTTTAACATTTAATCTTTTGACTGTAAATGACTGTTGGGTGTGAATTATGACTTTGTCAACTAAAATAAGTGTGTTTAAAGTCATTTCTGTGCCTGAAACGGGTCAAAATTGAAGCTTTTGAGTAAGCAAAACTCTGTAAAAATGGCAATTTTGGTCACTGTGAGGGATTAAAAAGTGGTTATTCAACATGAGGCACGATCCAATTGACATTTTGAATCATTTTTGGTACAGTCCAAAAAATCAATTTTCAGATGAAAAACAATGACTCCGGACATGTCGAACTATCCCAAAATGGTCAATATGGATGAAATTTTAACATTTAATCTTTTGGTTCTAAATGACTGTTGGATGTGAATTATGACTTTGTCAACTAAAATAAGTGTGTTTAAAGTCATTTCTGTGCCTGAAACGGGTCAAAATTGAAGCTTTTGAGTAAGCAAAACTCTGTAAAAATTGCAATTTTGGTCACTGTGAGGGTTTAAAAAGTGGTTATTCAACATGAGGCACGATCCAATTGAAATTTTGAATCATTTTTGGTACAGTCCAAAAAATCAATTTTCGGATGAAAAACGATGACTCCGGACATGTCGAACAATCCCAAAAAGGTCAAAATGGATGAAATTTTAACATTTAATCTTTTGACTGTAAATGACTGTTGGATGTGAATTATGACTTTGTCAACTAAAATAAGTGTGTTTAAAGTCATTTCTATGCCTGAAACGGGTCAAAATTGAAGCTTTTGAGTAAGCAAAACTCTGTAAAAATGGCAATTTTGGTCACTGTGAGGGTTTAAAAAGTGGTTATTCAACATGAGGCACAATCCAATTGACATTTTGAATCATTTTTGGTACAGTCCAAAAAATCAATTTTCAGATGAAAAACAATGACTCCGGACATGTCGAACTATCCCAAAATGGTCAATATGGATGAAATTTTAACATTTAATCTTTTGGTTCTAAATGACTGTTGGATGTGAATTATGACTTTGTCAACTAAAATAAGTGTGTTTAAAGTCATTTCTGTGCCTGAAACGGGTCAAAATTGAAGCTTTTGAGTAAGCAAAACTCTGTAAAAATTGCAATTTTGGTCACTGTGAGGGTTTAAAAAGTGGTTATTCAACATGAGGCACGATCCAATTGAAATTTTGAATCATTTTTGGTACAGTCCAAAAAATCAATTTTCGGATGAAAAACGATGACTCCGGACATGTCGAACAATCCCAAAAAGGTCAAAATGGATGAAATTTTAACATTTAATCTTTTGACTGTAAATGACTGTTGGATGTGAATTATGACTTTGTCAACTAAAATAAGTGTGTTTAAAGTCATTTCTATGCCTGAAACGGGTCAAAATTGAAGCTTTTGAGTAAGCAAAACTCTGTAAAAATGGCAATTTTGGTCACTGTGAGGGTTTAAAAAGTGGTTATTCAACATGAGGCACAATCCAATTGAAATTTTGAATCATTTTTGGTACAGTCCAAAAAATCAATTTTCGGATGAAAAACGAGGACTCCGGACATGTCGAACTATCCCAAAATGGTCAATATGGATGAAATTTTAACATTTAATCTTTTGACTGTAAATGACTGTTGGATGTGAATTATGACTTTGTCAACTAAAATAAGTGTGTTTAAAGTCATTTCTGTGCCTGAAACGGGTCAAAATTGAAGCTTTTGAGTAAGCAAAACTCTGTAAAAATGGCAATTTTGGTCACTGTGAGGGTTTAAAAAGTGGTTATTCAACATGAGGCACGATCCAATTGAAATTTTGAATCATTTTTGGTACAGTCCAAAAAATCAATTTTCGGATGAAAAACGATGACTCCGGACATGTCGAACGATCCCAAAAAGGTCAAAATGGATGAAATTTTAACATTTAATCTTTTGACTGTAAATGACTGTTGGGTGTGAATTATGACTTTGTCAACTAAAATAAGTGTGTTTAAAGTCATTTCTGTGCCTGAAACGGGTCAAAATTGAAGCTTTTGAGTAAGCAAAACTCTGTAAAAATGGCAATTTTGGTCACTGTGAGGGATTAAAAAGTGGTTATTCAACATGAGGCACGATCCAATTGACATTTTGAATCATTTTTGGTACAGTCCAAAAAATCAATTTTCAGATGAAAAACAATGACTCCGGACATGTCGAACTATCCCAAAATGGTCAATATGGATGAAATTTTAACATTTAATCTTTTGGTTCTAAATGACTGTTGGATGTGAATTATGACTTTGTCAACTAAAATAAGTGTGTTTAAAGTCATTTCTGTGCCTGAAACGGGTCAAAATTGAAGCTTTTGAGTAAGCAAAACTCTGTAAAAATTGCAATTTTGGTCACTGTGAGGGTTTAAAAAGTGGTTATTCAACATGAGGCACGATCCAATTGAAATTTTGAATCATTTTTGGTACAGTCCAAAAAATCAATTTTCGGATGAAAAACGATGACTCCGGACATGTCGAACAATCCCAAAAAGGTCAAAATGGATGAAATTTTAACATTTAATCTTTTGACTGTAAATGACTGTTGGATGTGAATTATGACTTTGTCAACTAAAATAAGTGTGTTTAAAGTCATTTCTATGCCTGAAACGGGTCAAAATTGAAGCTTTTGAGTAAGCAAAACTCTGTAAAAATGGCAATTTTGGTCACTGTGAGGGTTTAAAAAGTGGTTATTCAACATGAGGCACAATCCAATTGAAATTTTGAATCATTTTTGGTACAGTCCAAAAAATCAATTTTCGGATGAAAAACGATGACTCCGGACATGTCGAACTATCCCAAAATGGTCAATATGGATGAAATTTTAACATTTAATCTTTTGACTCTAAATGACTGTTGGATGTGAATTAGGACTTTGTCAACTAAAATAAGTGTGTTTAAAGTCATTTCTGTGCCTCAAAGGGGTCAACATTGAAGCTTTTGAGTAAGCAAAACTCTGTAAAAATGGCAATTTTGGTCACTCTGAGGGTTTAAAAAGTGGTTATTCAACATGAGGCACGATCCAATTGACATTTTGAATCATTTTTGGTACAGTCCAAAAAATCAATTTTCAGATGAAAAACGATGACTCCGGACATGTCGAACTATCCCAAAATGGTCAATATGGATGAAATTTTAACATTTAATCTTTTGACTCTAAATGGCTGTTGGATGTGAATTATGACTTTGTCAACTAAAATAAGTGTGTTTAAAGTCATTTCTGTGCCACAAAGGGGTCAAAATTGAAGCTTTTGAGTAAGCAAAACTCTGTAAAAATGGCAATTTTGGTCACTGTGAGGGTTTAAAACGTGGTTATTCAACATGAGGCACGATCCAATTGAAATTTTGAATCATTTTTGGTACAGTCCAAAAAATCAATTTTCGGATGAAAAACGATGACTCCGGACATGTCGAACAATCCCAAAAAGGTCAAAATGGATGAAATTTTAACATTTAATCTTTTGACTGTAAATGACTGTTGGATGTGAATTATGACTTTGTCAACTAAAATAAGTGTGTTTAAAGTCATTTCTGTGCCTGAAACGGGTCAAAATTGAAGCTTTTGAGTAAGCAAAACTCTGTAAAAATGGCAATTTTGGTCACTGTGAGGGTTTAAAAAGTGGTTATTCAACATGAGGCACGATCCAATTGACATTTTGAATCATTTTTGGTACAGTCCAAAAAATCAATTTTCGGATGAAAAACGATGACTCCGGACATGTCGAACTATCCCAAAATGGTCAATATGGATGAAATTTTAACATTTAATCTTTTGACTGTAAATGACTGTTAGATGTGAATTATGACTTTGTCAAATAAAATAAGTGTGTTTAAAGTCATTTCTGTGCCTGAAACGGGTCAAAATTGAAGCTTTTGAGTAAGCAAAACTCTGTAAAAATGGCAATTTTGGTCACTCTGAGGGTTTAAAAAGTGGTTATTCAACATGAGGCACGATCCAATTGAAATTTTGAATCATTTTTGGTACAGTCCAAAAAATCAATTTTCGGATGAAAAACGATGACTCCGGACATGTCGAACGATCCCAAAATGGTCAATATGGATGAAATTTTAACATTTAATCTTTTGACTGTAAATGACTGTTGGATGGGAATTATGACTTTGTCAACTAAAATAAGTGTGTTTAAAGTCATTTCTGTGCCTGAAACGGGTCAAAATTGAAGCTTTTGAGTAAGCAAAACTCTGTAAAAATGGCAATTTTGGTCACTCTGAGGGTTTAAAAAGTGGTTATTCAACATGAGGCACGATCCAATTGACATTTTGAATCATTTTTGGTACAGTCCGAAAAATCAATTTTCGAATGAAAAACGATGACTCCGGACATGTCGAACGATCCCAAAAGGGTCAAAATGGATGAAATTTTAACATTTAATCTTTTGACTGTAAATTACTGTTGGATGTGAATTATGACTTTGTCAACTAAAATAAGTGTGTTTAAAGTCATTTCTGTGCCTGAAACGGGTCAAAATTGAAGCTTCTGAGTAAGCAAAACTCTGTAAAAATGGCAATTTTGGTCACTCTGAGGGTTTAAAAAGTGGTTATTCAACATGAGGCACGATCCAATTGACATTTTGAATCATTTTTGGTACAGTCCAAAAAATCAATTTTCGGATGAAAAACGATGACTCCGGACATGTCGAACGATCCCAAGAAGGTCAAAATGGATGAAATTTTAACATTTAATCTTTTGACTGTAAATGACTGTTGGATGTGAATTATGACTTTGTCAACTAAAATAAGTGTGTTTAAAGTCATTTCTGTGCCTGAAACGGGTCAAAATTGAAGCTTTTGAGTAAGCAAAACTCTGTAAAAATGGCAATTTTGGTCACTGTGAGGGTTTAAAAAGTGGTTATTCAACATGAGGCACGATCCAATTGACATTTTGAATCATTTTTGGTACAGTCCAAAAAATCAATTTTCGGATGAAAAACGATGACTCCGGACATGTCGAACTATCCCAAAATGGTCAATATGGATGAAATTTTACCATTTAATCTTTTGACTCTAAATGACTGTTGGATGTGAATTAGGACTTTGTCAACTAAAATAAGTGTGTTTAAAGTCATTTCTGTGCCTCAAAGGGGTCAAAATTGAAGCTTTTGAGTAAGCAAAACTCTGTAAAAATGGCAATTTTAGTCACTGTGAGGGTTTAAAAAGTGGTTATTCAACATGAGGCACGATCCAATTGAAATTTTGAATCATTTTTGGTACAGTCCAAAAAAATCTATTTTCGGATGAAAAACGATGACTCCGGACATGTCGAACGATCCCAAAAAGGTCAAAATGGATGAAATTTTAACATTTAATCTTTTGACTGTAAATGACTGTTGGATGGGAATTATGACTTTGTCAACTAAAATAAGTGTGTTTAAAGTCATTTCTGTGCCTGAAACGGGTCAAAATTGAAGCTTTTGAGTAAGCAAAACTCTGTAAAAATGGCAATTTTGGTCACTCTGAGGGTTTAAAAGTGGTTATTCAACATGAGGCACGATCCAATTGACATTTTGAATCATTTTTGGTACAGTCTGAAAAATCAATTTTCGAATGAAAAACGATGACTCCGGACATGTCGAACGATCCCAAAAGGGTCAAAATGGATGAAATTTTAACATTTAATCTTTTGACTGTAAATTACTTTTGGATGGGAATTATGACTTTGTCAACTAAAATAAGTGTGTTTAAAGTCATTTCTGTGCCTGAAACGGGTCAAAATTGAAGCTTCTGAGTAAGCAAAACTCTGTAAAAATGGCAATTTTGGTCACTCTGAGGGTTTAAAAAGTGGTTATTCAACATGAGGCACGATCCAATTGACATTTTGAATCATTTTTGGTACAGTCCAAAAAATCAATTTTCGGATGAAAAACGATGACTCCGGACATGTCGAACGATCCCAAAAAGGTCAAAATGGATGAAATTTTAACATTTAATCTTTTGACTGTAAATGACTGTTGGATGTGAATTATGACTTTGTCAACTAAAATAAGTGTGTTTAAAGTCATTTCTGTGCCTGAAACGGGTCAAAATTGAAGCTTTTGAGTAAGCAAAACTCTGTAAAAATGGCAATTTTGGTCACTGTGAGGGTTTAAAAAGTGGTTATTCAACATGAGGCACGATCCAATTGAAATTTTGAATCATTTTTGGTACAGTCCAAAAAATCAATTTTCGGATGAAAAACGATGACTCCGGACATGTCGAACGATCCCAAAAAGGTCAAAATGGATGAAATTTTAACATTTAATCTTTTGACTGTAAATGACTGTTGGGTGTGAATTATGACTTTGTCAACTAAAATAAGTGTGTTTAAAGTCATTTCTGTGCCTGAAACGGGTCAAAATTGAAGCTTTTGAGTAAGCAAAACTCTGTAAAAATGGCAATTTTGGTCACTGTGAGGGATTAAAAAGTGGTTATTCAACATGAGGCACGATCCAATTGACATTTTGAATCATTTTTGGTACAGTCCAAAAAATCAATTTTCAGATGAAAAACAATGACTCCGGACATGTCGAACTATCCCAAAATGGTCAATATGGATGAAATTTTAACATTTAATCTTTTGGTTCTAAATGACTGTTGGATGTGAATTATGACTTTGTCAACTAAAATAAGTGTGTTTAAAGTCATTTCTGTGCCTGAAACGGGTCAAAATTGAAGCTTTTGAGTAAGCAAAACTCTGTAAAAATTGCAATTTTGGTCACTGTGAGGGTTTAAAAAGTGGTTATTCAACATGAGGCACGATCCAATTGAAATTTTGAATCATTTTTGGTACAGTCCAAAAAATCAATTTTCGGATGAAAAACGATGACTCCGGACATGTCGAACAATCCCAAAAAGGTCAAAATGGATGAAATTTTAACATTTAATCTTTTGACTGTAAATGACTGTTGGATGTGAATTATGACTTTGTCAACTAAAATAAGTGTGTTTAAAGTCATTTCTATGCCTGAAACGGGTCAAAATTGAAGCTTTTGAGTAAGCAAAACTCTGTAAAAATGGCAATTTTGGTCACTGTGAGGGTTTAAAAAGTGGTTATTCAACATGAGGCACAATCCAATTGAAATTTTGAATCATTTTTGGTACAGTCCAAAAAATCAATTTTCGGATGAAAAACGAGGACTCCGGACATGTCGAACTATCCCAAAATGGTCAATATGGATGAAATTTTAACATTTAATCTTTTGACTGTAAATGACTGTTGGATGTGAATTATGACTTTGTCAACTAAAATAAGTGTGTTTAAAGTCATTTCTGTGCCTGAAACGGGTCAAAATTGAAGCTTTTGAGTAAGCAAAACTCTGTAAAAATGGCAATTTTGGTCACTGTGAGGGTTTAAAAAGTGGTTATTCAACATGAGGCACGATCCAATTGAAATTTTGAATCATTTTTGGTACAGTCCAAAAAATCAATTTTCGGATGAAAAACGATGACTCCGGACATGTCGAACGATCCCAAAAAGGTCAAAATGGATGAAATTTTAACATTTAATCTTTTGACTGTAAATGACTGTTGGGTGTGAATTATGACTTTGTCAACTAAAATAAGTGTGTTTAAAGTCATTTCTGTGCCTGAAACGGGTCAAAATTGAAGCTTTTGAGTAAGCAAAACTCTGTAAAAATGGCAATTTTGGTCACTGTGAGGGATTAAAAAGTGGTTATTCAACATGAGGCACGATCCAATTGACATTTTGAATCATTTTTGGTACAGTCCAAAAAATCAATTTTCAGATGAAAAACAATGACTCCGGACATGTCGAACTATCCCAAAATGGTCAATATGGATGAAATTTTAACATTTAATCTTTTGGTTCTAAATGACTGTTGGATGTGAATTATGACTTTGTCAACTAAAATAAGTGTGTTTAAAGTCATTTCTGTGCCTGAAACGGGTCAAAATTGAAGCTTTTGAGTAAGCAAAACTCTGTAAAAATTGCAATTTTGGTCACTGTGAGGGTTTAAAAAGTGGTTATTCAACATGAGGCACGATCCAATTGAAATTTTGAATCATTTTTGGTACAGTCCAAAAAATCAATTTTCGGATGAAAAACGATGACTCCGGACATGTCGAACAATCCCAAAAAGGTCAAAATGGATGAAATTTTAACATTTAATCTTTTGACTGTAAATGACTGTTGGATGTGAATTATGACTTTGTCAACTAAAATAAGTGTGTTTAAAGTCATTTCTATGCCTGAAACGGGTCAAAATTGAAGCTTTTGAGTAAGCAAAACTCTGTAAAAATGGCAATTTTGGTCACTGTGAGGGTTTAAAAAGTGGTTATTCAACATGAGGCACAATCCAATTGAAATTTTGAATCATTTTTGGTACAGTCCAAAAAATCAATTTTCGGATGAAAAACGATGACTCCGGACATGTCGAACTATCCCAAAATGGTCAATATGGATGAAATTTTAACATTTAATCTTTTGACTCTAAATGACTGTTGGATGTGAATTAGGACTTTGTCAACTAAAATAAGTGTGTTTAAAGTCATTTCTGTGCCTCAAAGGGGTCAACATTGAAGCTTTTGAGTAAGCAAAACTCTGTAAAAATGGCAATTTTGGTCACTCTGAGGGTTTAAAAAGTGGTTATTCAACATGAGGCACGATCCAATTGACATTTTGAATCATTTTTGGTACAGTCCAAAAAATCAATTTTCAGATGAAAAACGATGACTCCGGACATGTCGAACTATCCCAAAATGGTCAATATGGATGAAATTTTAACATTTAATCTTTTGACTCTAAATGGCTGTTGGATGTGAATTATGACTTTGTCAACTAAAATAAGTGTGTTTAAAGTCATTTCTGTGCCACAAAGGGGTCAAAATTGAAGCTTTTGAGTAAGCAAAACTCTGTAAAAATGGCAATTTTGGTCACTGTGAGGGTTTAAAACGTGGTTATTCAACATGAGGCACGATCCAATTGAAATTTTGAATCATTTTTGGTACAGTCCAAAAAATCAATTTTCGGATGAAAAACGATGACTCCGGACATGTCGAACAATCCCAAAAAGGTCAAAATGGATGAAATTTTAACATTTAATCTTTTGACTGTAAATGACTGTTGGATGTGAATTATGACTTTGTCAACTAAAATAAGTGTGTTTAAAGTCATTTCTGTGCCTGAAACGGGTCAAAATTGAAGCTTTTGAGTAAGCAAAACTCTGTAAAAATGGCAATTTTGGTCACTGTGAGGGTTTAAAAAGTGGTTATTCAACATGAGGCACGATCCAATTGACATTTTGAATCATTTTTGGTACAGTCCAAAAAATCAATTTTCGGATGAAAAACGATGACTCCGGACATGTCGAACTATCCCAAAATGGTCAATATGGATGAAATTTTAACATTTAATCTTTTGACTGTAAATGACTGTTAGATGTGAATTATGACTTTGTCAAATAAAATAAGTGTGTTTAAAGTCATTTCTGTGCCTGAAACGGGTCAAAATTGAAGCTTTTGAGTAAGCAAAACTCTGTAAAAATGGCAATTTTGGTCACTCTGAGGGTTTAAAAAGTGGTTATTCAACATGAGGCACGATCCAATTGAAATTTTGAATCATTTTTGGTACAGTCCAAAAAATCAATTTTCGGATGAAAAACGATGACTCCGGACATGTCGAACGATCCCAAAATGGTCAATATGGATGAAATTTTAACATTTAATCTTTTGACTGTAAATGACTGTTGGATGGGAATTATGACTTTGTCAACTAAAATAAGTGTGTTTAAAGTCATTTCTGTGCCTGAAACGGGTCAAAATTGAAGCTTTTGAGTAAGCAAAACTCTGTAAAAATGGCAATTTTGGTCACTCTGAGGGTTTAAAAAGTGGTTATTCAACATGAGGCACGATCCAATTGACATTTTGAATCATTTTTGGTACAGTCCGAAAAATCAATTTTCGAATGAAAAACGATGACTCCGGACATGTCGAACGATCCCAAAAGGGTCAAAATGGATGAAATTTTAACATTTAATCTTTTGACTGTAAATTACTGTTGGATGTGAATTATGACTTTGTCAACTAAAATAAGTGTGTTTAAAGTCATTTCTGTGCCTGAAACGGGTCAAAATTGAAGCTTCTGAGTAAGCAAAACTCTGTAAAAATGGCAATTTTGGTCACTCTGAGGGTTTAAAAAGTGGTTATTCAACATGAGGCACGATCCAATTGACATTTTGAATCATTTTTGGTACAGTCCAAAAAATCAATTTTCGGATGAAAAACGATGACTCCGGACATGTCGAACGATCCCAAGAAGGTCAAAATGGATGAAATTTTAACATTTAATCTTTTGACTGTAAATGACTGTTGGATGTGAATTATGACTTTGTCAACTAAAATAAGTGTGTTTAAAGTCATTTCTGTGCCTGAAACGGGTCAAAATTGAAGCTTTTGAGTAAGCAAAACTCTGTAAAAATGGCAATTTTGGTCACTGTGAGGGTTTAAAAAGTGGTTATTCAACATGAGGCACGATCCAATTGACATTTTGAATCATTTTTGGTACAGTCCAAAAAATCAATTTTCGGATGAAAAACGATGACTCCGGACATGTCGAACTATCCCAAAATGGTCAATATGGATGAAATTTTACCATTTAATCTTTTGACTCTAAATGACTGTTGGATGTGAATTAGGACTTTGTCAACTAAAATAAGTGTGTTTAAAGTCATTTCTGTGCCTCAAAGGGGTCAAAATTGAAGCTTTTGAGTAAGCAAAACTCTGTAAAAATGGCAATTTTAGTCACTGTGAGGGTTTAAAAAGTGGTTATTCAACATGAGGCACGATCCAATTGAAATTTTGAATCATTTTTGGTACAGTCCAAAAAATCAATTTTCGGATGAAAAACGATGACTCCGGACATGTCGAACGATCCCAAAAAGGTCAAAATGGATGAAATTTTAACATTTAATCTTTTGACTGTAAATGACTGTTGGATGTGAATTATGACTTTGTCAACTAAAATAAGTGTGTTTAAAGTCATTTCTGTGCCTGAAACGGGTCAAAATTGAAGCTTTTGAGTAAGCAAAACTCTGTAAAAATGGCAATTTTGGTCACTCTGAGGGTTTAAAAAGTGGTTATTCAACATGAGGCACGATCCAATTGACATTTTGAATCATTTTTGGTACAGTCCAAAAAATCAATTTTCGAATGAAAAACGATGACTCCGGACATGTCGAACGATCCCAAAAAGGTCAAAATGGATGAAATTTTAACATTTAATCTTTTGACTGTAAATGACTGTTGGATGTGAATTATGACTTTGTCAACTAAAATAAGTGTGTTTGAAGTCATTTCTGTGCCTGAAACGGGTCAAAATTGAAGCTTTTGAGTAAGCAGAACTCTGTAAAAATGGCAATTTTGGTCACTGTGAGGGTTTAAAAAGTGGTTATTCAACATGAGGCATGATCCAATTGACATTTTGAATCATTTTTGGTACAGTCCAAAAAATCAATTTTCGGATGAAAAACGATGACTCCGGACATGTCGAACTATCCCAAAATGGTCAATATGGATGAAATTTTAACATTTAATCTTTTGACTGTAAATGACTGTTGGATGTGAATTATGACTTTGTCAACTAAAATAAGTGTTTTTAAAGTCATTTCTGTGCCTGAAACGGGTCAAAATTGAAGCTTTTGAGTAAGCAAAACTCTGTAAAAATGGCAATTTTGGTCACTCTGAGGGTTTAAAAAGTGGTTATTCAACATGAGGCACGATCCAATTGACATTTTGAATCATTTTTGGTACAGTCCAAAAAATCAATTTTCGGATGAAAAACGATGACTCCGGACATGTCGAACTATCCCAAAATGGTCAATATGGATGAAATTTTAACATTTAATCTTTTGACTGTAAATGACTGTTAGATGTGAATTATGACTTTGTCAACTAAAATAAGTGTGTTTAAAGTCATTTCTGTGCCTGAAACGGGTCAAAATTGAAGCTTTTGAGTAAGCAGAACTCTGTAAAAATGGCAATTTTAGTCACTGTGAGGGTTTAAAAAGTGGTTATTCAACATGAGGCACGATCCAATTGAAATTTTGAATCATTTTTGGTACAGTCCAAAAAAATCAATTTTCGGATGAAAAACGATGACTCCGGACATGTCGAACGATCCCAAAAAGGTCAAAATGGATGAAATTTTAACATTTAATCTTTTGACTGTAAATGACTGTTGGATGTGAATTATGACTTTGTCAACTAAAATAAGTGTGTTTAAAGTCATTTCTGTGCCTGAAACGGGTCAAAATTGAAGCTTCTGAGTAAGCAAAACTCTGTAAAAATGGCAATTTTGGTCACTCTGAGGGTTTAAAAAGTGGTTATTCAACATGAGGCACGATCCAATTGACATTTTGAATCATTTTTGGTACAGTCCAAAAAATCAATTTTCGGATGAAAAACGATGACTCCGGACATGTCGAACGATCCCAAAAAGGTCAAAATGGATGAAATTTTAACATTTAATCTTTTGACTGTAAATGACTGTTGGATGTGAATTATGACTTTGTCAACTAAAATAAGTGTGTTTAAAGTCATTTCTGTGCCTGAAACGGGTCAAAATTGAAGCTTTTGAGTAAGCAAAACTCTGTAAAAATGGCAATTTTGGTCACTGTGAGGGTTTAAAAAGTGGTTATTCAACATGAGGCACGATCCAATTGACATTTTGAATCATTTTTGGTACAGTCCAAAAAATCAATTTTCGGATGAAAAACAATGACTCCGGACATGTCGAACTATCCCAAAATGGTCAATATGGATGAAATTTTAACATTTAATCTTTTGATTCTAAATGACTGTTGGATGTGAATTATGACTTTGTCAACTAAAATAAGTGTGTTTAAAGTCATTTCTGTGCCTGAAACGGGTCAAAATTGAAGCTTTTGAGTAAGCAAAACTCTGTAAAAATTGCAATTTTGGTCACTGTGAGGGTTTAAAAAGTGGTTATTCAACATGAGGCACGATCCAATTGAAATTTTGAATCATTTTTGGTACAGTCCAAAAAATCAATTTTCGGATGAAAAACGATGACTCCGGACATGTCGAACAATCCCAAAAAGGTCAAAATGGATGAAATTTTAACATTTAATCTTTTGACTGTAAATGACTGTTGGATGTGAATTATGACTTTGTCAACTAAAATAAGTGTGTTTAAAGTCATTTCTGTGCCTGAAACGGGTCAAAATTGAAGCTTTTGAGTAAGCAAAACTCTGTAAAAATGGCAATTTTGGTCACTGTGAGGGTTTAAAAAGTGGTTATTCAACATGAGGCACGATCCAATTGAAATTTTGAATCATTTTTGGTACAGTCCAAAAAATCAATTTTCGGATGAAAAACGATGACTCCGGACATGTCGAACAATCCCAAAAAGGTCAAAATGGATGAAATTTTAACATTTAATCTTTTGACTGTAAATAACTGTTGGATGTGAATTATGACTTTGTCAACTAAAATAAGTGTGTTTAAAGTCATTTCTGTGCCTGAAACGGGTCAAAATTGAAGCTTTTGAGTAAGCAAAACTCTGTAAAAATGGCAATTTTGGTCACTGTGAGGGTTTAAAAAGTGGTTATTCAACATGAGGCACGATCCAATTGACATTTTGAATCATTTTTGGTACAGTCCAAAAAATCAATTTTCGGATGAAAAACGATGACTCCGGACATGTCGAACTATCCCAAAATGGTCAATATGGATGAAATTTTAACATTTAATCTTTTGACTGTAAATGACTGTTAGATGTGAATTATGACTTTGTCAAATAAAATAAGTGTGTTTAAAGTCATTTCTGTGCCTGAAACGGGTCAAAATTGAAGCTTTTGAGTAAGCAAAACTCTGTAAAAATGGCAATTTTGGTCACTCTGAGGGTTTAAAAAGTGGTTATTCAACATGAGGCACGATCCAATTGACATTTTGAATCATTTTTGGTACAGTCCGAAAAATCAATTTTCGAATGAAAAACGATGACTCCGGACATGTCGAACGATCCCAAAAGGGTCAAAATGGATGAAATTTTAACATTTAATCTTTTGACTGTAAATTACTGTTGGATGTGAATTATGACTTTGTCAACTAAAATAAGTGTGTTTAAAGTCATTTCTGTGCCTGAAACGGGTCAACATTGAAGCTTCTGAGTAAGCAAAACTCTGTAAAAATGGCAATTTTGGTCACTCTGAGGGTTTAAAAAGTGGTTATTCAACATGAGGCACGATCCAATTGACATTTTGAATCATTTTTGGTACAGTCCAAAAAATCAATTTTCGGATGAAAAACGATGACTCCGGACATGTCGAACGATCCCAAAAAGGTCAAAATGGATGACATTTTAACATTTAATCTTTTGACTGTAAATGACTGTTGGATGTGAATTATGACTTTGTCAACTAAAATAAGTGTGTTTAAAGTCATTTCTGTGCCTGAAACGGGTCAAAATTGAAGCTTTTGAGTAAGCAAAACTCTGTAAAAATGGCAATTTTGGTCACTGTGAGGGTTTAAAAAGTGGTTATTCAACATGAGGCACGATCCAATTGACATTTTGAATCATTTTTGGTACAGTCCAAAAAATCAATTTTCGGATGAAAAACGATGACTCCGGACATGTCGAACTATCCCAAAATGGTCAATATGGATGAAATTTTACCATTTAATCTTTTGACTCTAAATGACTGTTGGATGTGAATTATGACTTTGTCAACTAAAATAAGTGTGTTTAAAGTCATTTCTGTGCCTGAAACGGGTCAAAATTGAAGCTTTTGAGTAAGCAAAACTCTGTAAAAATTGCAATTTTGGTCACTGTGAGGGTTTAAAAAGTGGTTATTCAGCATGAGGCACGATCCAATTGAAATTTTGAATCATTTTTGGTACAGTCCAAAAAATCAATTTTCGAATGAAAAACAATGACTCCGGACATGTCGAACGATCCCAAAAAGGTCAAAATGGATGAAATTTTAACATTTAATCTTTTGACTGTAAATGACTGTTGGATGTGAATTATGACTTTGTCAACTAAAATAAGTGTGTTTAAAGTCATTTCTGTGCCTGAAACGGGTCAAAATTGAAGCTTTTGAGTAAGCAAAACTCTGTAAAAATGGCAATTTTGGTCACTGTGAGGGTTTAAAAAGTGGTTATTCAACATGAGGCACGATCCAATTGAAATTTTGAATCATTTTTGGTACAGTCCAAAAAATCAATTTTCGGATGAAAAACGATGACTCCGGACATGTCGAACTATCCCAAAATGGTCAATATGGATGAAATTTTAACATTTAATCGTTTGACTGTAAATGACTGTTAGATGTGAATTATGACTTTGTCAAATAAAATAAGTGTGTTTAAAGTCATTTCTGTGCCTGAAACGGGACAAAATTGAAGCTTTTGAGTAAGCAAAACTCTGTAAAAATGGCAATTTTGGTCACTCTGAGGGTTTAAAAAGTAGTTATTCAACATGAGGCACGATCCAATTGAAATTTTGAATCATTTTTGGTACAGTCCAAAAAATCAATTTTCGGATGAAAAACGATGACTCCGGACATGTCGAACAATCCCAAAAAGGTCAAAATGGATGAAATTTTAACATTTAATGTTTTGACTGTAAATGACTGTTGGATGTGAATTATGACTTTGTCAACTAAAATAAGTGTGTTTAAAGTCATTTCTGTGCCTGAAACGGGTCAAAATTGAAGCTTTTGAGTAAGCAAAACTCTGTAAAAATGGCAATTTTGGTCACTCTGAGGGTTTAAAAAGTGGTTATTCAACATGAGGCACGATCCAATTGACATTTTGAATCATTTTTGGTACAGTCCAAAAAATCAATTTTCGGATGAAAAACGATGACTCCGGACATGTCGAACTATCCCAAAATGGTCAATATGGATGAAATTTTAACATTTAATCTTTTGACTGTAAATGACTGTTAGATGTGAATTATGACTTTGTCAACTAAAATAAGTGTGTTTAAAGTCATTTCTGTGCCTGAAACGGGTCAAAATTGAAGCTTTTGAGTAAGCAGAACTCTGTAAAAAAGGCAATTTTAGTCACTGTGAGGGTTTAAAAAGTGGTTATTCAACATGAGGCACGATCCAATTGAAATTTTGAATCATTTTTGGTACAGTCCAAAAAAATCTATTTTCGGATGAAAAACGATGACTCCGGACATGTCGAACGATCCCAAAAAGGTCAAAATGGATGAAATTTTAACATTTAATCTTTTGACTGTAAATGACTGTTGGATGGGAATTATGACTTTGTCAACTAAAATAAGTGTGTTTAAAGTCATTTCTGTGCCTGAAACGGGTCAAAATTGAAGCTTTTGAGTAAGCAAAACTCTGTAAAAATGGCAATTTTGGTCACTGTGAGGGTTTAAAAAGTGGTTATTCAACATGAGGCACGATCCAATTGACATTTTGAATCATTTTTGGTACAGTCCAAAAAATCAATTTTCGGATGAAAAACAATGACTCCGGACATGTCGAACTATCCCAAAATGGTCAATATGGATGAAATTTTAACATTTAATCTTTTGATTCTAAATGACTGTTGGATGTGAATTATGACTTTGTCAACTAAAATAAGTGTGTTTAAAGTCATTTCTGTGCCTGAAACGGGTCAAAATTGAAGCTTTTGAGTAAGCAAAACTCTGTAAAAATTGCAATTTTGGTCACTGTGAGGGTTTAAAAAGTGGTTATTCAACATGAGGCACGATCCAATTGAAATTTTGAATCATTTTTGGTACAGTCCAAAAAATCAATTTTCGGATGAAAAACGATGACTCCGGACATGTCGAACAATCCCAAAAAGGTCAAAATGGATGAAATTTTAACATTTAATCTTTTGACTGTAAATGACTGTTGGATGTGAATTATGACTTTGTCAACTAAAATAAGTGTGTTTAAAGTCATTTCTGTGCCTGAAACGGGTCAAAATTGAAGCTTTTGAGTAAGCAAAACTCTGTAAAAATGGCAATTTTGGTCACTGTGAGGGTTTAAAAAGTGGTTATTCAACATGAGGCACGATCCAATTGAAATTTTGAATCATTTTTGGTACAGTCCAAAAAATCAATTTTCGGATGAAAAACGATGACTCCGGACATGTCGAACAATCCCAAAAAGGTCAAAATGGATGAAATTTTAACATTTAATCTTTTGACTGTAAATGACTGTTGGATGTGAATTATGACTTTGTCAACTAAAATAAGTGTGTTTAAAGTCATTTCTGTGCCTGAAACGGGTCAAAATTGAAGCTTTTGAGTAAGCAAAACTCTGTAAAAATGGCAATTTTGGTCACTGTGAGGGTTTAAAAAGTGGTTATTCAACATGAGGCACGATCCAATTGACATTTTGAATCATTTTTGGTACAGTCCAAAAAATCAATTTTCGGATGAAAAACGATGACTCCGGACATGTCGAACAATCCCAAAAAGGTCAAAATGGATGAAATTTTAACATTTAATCTTTTGACTGTAAATGACTGTTGGATGTGAATTATGACTTTGTCAACTAAAATAAGTGTGTTTAAAGTCATTTCTGTGCCTGAAACGGGTCAAAATTGAAGCTTTTGAGTAAGCAAAACTCTGTAAAAATGGCAATTTTGGTCACTGTGAGGGTTTAAAAAGTGGTTATTCAACATGAGGCACGATCCAATTGACATTTTGAATCATTTTTGGTACAGTCCAAAAAATCAATTTTCGGATGAAAAACGATGACTCCGGACATGTCGAACTATCCCAAAATGGTCAATATGGATGAAATTTTAACATTTAATCTTTTGACTGTAAATGACTGTTAGATGTGAATTATGACTTTGTCAACTAAAATAAGTGTGTTTAAAGTCATTTCTGTGCCTGAAACGGGTCAAAATTGAAGCTTTTGAGTAAGCAGAACTCTGTAAAAAAGGCAATTTTAGTCACTGTGAGGGTTTAAAAAGTGGTTATTCAACATGAGGCACGATCCAATTGAAATTTTGAATCATTTTTGGTACAGTCCAAAAAAATCTATTTTCGGATGAAAAACGATGACTCCGGACATGTCGAACGATCCCAAAAAGGTCAAAATGGATGAAATTTTAACATTTAATCTTTTGACTGTAAATGACTGTTGGATGGGAATTATGACTTTGTCAACTAAAATAAGTGTGTTTAAAGTCATTTCTGTGCCTGAAACGGGTCAAAATTGAAGCTTTTGAGTAAGCAAAACTCTGTAAAAATGGCAATTTTGGTCACTCTGAGGGTTTAAAAGTGGTTATTCAACATGAGGCACGATCCAATTGACATTTTGAATCATTTTTGGTACAGTCTGAAAAATCAATTTTCGAATGAAAAACGATGACTCCGGACATGTCGAACGATCCCAAAAGGGTCAAAATGGATGAAATTTTAACATTTAATCTTTTGACTGTAAATTACTTTTGGATGGGAATTATGACTTTGTCAACTAAAATAAGTGTGTTTAAAGTCATTTCTGTGCCTGAAACGGGTCAAAATTGAAGCTTCTGAGTAAGCAAAACTCTGTAAAAATGGCAATTTTGGTCACTCTGAGGGTTTAAAAAGTGGTTATTCAACATGAGGCACGATCCAATTGACATTTTGAATCATTTTTGGTACAGTCCAAAAAATCAATTTTCGGATGAAAAACGATGACTCCGGACATGTCGAACGATCCCAAAAAGGTCAAAATGGATGAAATTTTAACATTTAATCTTTTGACTGTAAATGACTGTTGGATGTGAATTATGACTTTGTCAACTAAAATAAGTGTGTGTTAAAGTCATTTCTGTGCCTGAAACGGGTCAAAATTGAAGCTTTTGAGTAAGCAAAACTCTGTAAAAATGGCAATTTTGGTCACTGTGAGGGTTTAAAAAGTGGTTATTCAACATGAGGCACGATCCAATTGAAATTTTGAATCATTTTTGGTACAGTCCAAAAAATCTATTTTCGGATGAAAAACGATGACTCCGGACATGTCGAACGATCCCAAAAAGGTCAAAATGGATGAAATTTTAACATTTAATCTTTTGACTGTAAATGACTGTTGGATGGGAATTATGACTTTGTCAACTAAAATAAGTGTGTTTAAAGTCATTTCTGTGCCTGAAACGGGTCAAAATTGAAGCTTTTGAGTAAGCAAAACTCTGTAAAAATGGCAATTTTGGTCACTCTGAGGGTTTAAAAGTGGTTATTCAACATGAGGCACGATCCAATTGACATTTTGAATCATTTTTGGTACAGTCTGAAAAATCAATTTTCGAATGAAAAACGATGACTCCGGACATGTCGAACGATCCCAAAAGGGTCAAAATGGATGAAATTTTAACATTTAATCTTTTGACTGTAAATTACTTTTGGATGGGAATTATGACTTTGTCAACTAAAATAAGTGTGTTTAAAGTCATTTCTGTGCCTGAAACGGGTCAAAATTGAAGCTTCTGAGTAAGCAAAACTCTGTAAAAATGGCAATTTTGGTCACTCTGAGGGTTTAAAAAGTGGTTATTCAACATGAGGCACGATCCAATTGACATTTTGAATCATTTTTGGTACAGTCCAAAAAATCAATTTTCGGATGAAAAACGATGACTCCGGACATGTCGAACGATCCCAAAAAGGTCAAAATGGATGAAATTTTAACATTTAATCTTTTGACTGTAAATGACTGTTGGATGTGAATTATGACTTTGTCAACTAAAATAAGTGTGTGTTAAAGTCATTTCTGTGCCTGAAACGGGTCAAAATTGAAGCTTTTGAGTAAGCAAAACTCTGTAAAAATGGCAATTTTGGTCACTGTGAGGGTTTAAAAAGTGGTTATTCAACATGAGGCACGATCCAATTGAAATTTTGAATCATTTTTGGTACAGTCCAAAAAATCAATTTTCGGATGAAAAACGATGACTCCGGACATGTCGAACGATCCCAAAAAGGTCAAAATGGATGAAATTTTAACATTTAATCTTTTGACTGTAAATGACTGTTGGGTGTGAATTATGACTTTGTCAACTAAAATAAGTGTGTTTAAAGTCATTTCTGTGCCTGAAACGGGTCAAAATTGAAGCTTTTGAGTAAGCAAAACTCTGTAAAAATGGCAATTTTGGTCACTGTGAGGGATTAAAAAGTGGTTATTCAACATGAGGCACGATCCAATTGACATTTTGAATCATTTTTGGTACAGTCCAAAAAATCAATTTTCAGATGAAAAACAATGACTCCGGACATGTCGAACTATCCCAAAATGGTCAATATGGATGAAATTTTAACATTTAATCTTTTGGTTCTAAATGACTGTTGGATGTGAATTATGACTTTGTCAACTAAAATAAGTGTGTTTAAAGTCATTTCTGTGCCTGAAACGGGTCAAAATTGAAGCTTTTGAGTAAGCAAAACTCTGTAAAAATTGCAATTTTGGTCACTGTGAGGGTTTAAAAAGTGGTTATTCAACATGAGGCACGATCCAATTGAAATTTTGAATCATTTTTGGTACAGTCCAAAAAATCAATTTTCGGATGAAAAACGATGACTCCGGACATGTCGAACAATCCCAAAAAGGTCAAAATGGATGAAATTTTAACATTTAATCTTTTGACTGTAAATGACTGTTGGATGTGAATTATGACTTTGTCAACTAAAATAAGTGTGTTTAAAGTCATTTCTATGCCTGAAACGGGTCAAAATTGAAGCTTTTGAGTAAGCAAAACTCTGTAAAAATGGCAATTTTGGTCACTGTGAGGGTTTAAAAAGTGGTTATTCAACATGAGGCACAATCCAATTGAAATTTTGAATCATTTTTGGTACAGTCCAAAAAATCAATTTTCGGATGAAAAACGAGGACTCCGGACATGTCGAACTATCCCAAAATGGTCAATATGGATGAAATTTTAACATTTAATCTTTTGACTGTAAATGACTGTTGGATGTGAATTATGACTTTGTCAACTAAAATAAGTGTGTTTAAAGTCATTTCTGTGCCTGAAACGGGTCAAAATTGAAGCTTTTGAGTAAGCAAAACTCTGTAAAAATGGCAATTTTGGTCACTGTGAGGGTTTAAAAAGTGGTTATTCAACATGAGGCACGATCCAATTGAAATTTTGAATCATTTTTGGTACAGTCCAAAAAATCAATTTTCGGATGAAAAACGATGACTCCGGACATGTCGAACGATCCCAAAAAGGTCAAAATGGATGAAATTTTAACATTTAATCTTTTGACTGTAAATGACTGTTGGGTGTGAATTATGACTTTGTCAACTAAAATAAGTGTGTTTAAAGTCATTTCTGTGCCTGAAACGGGTCAAAATTGAAGCTTTTGAGTAAGCAAAACTCTGTAAAAATGGCAATTTTGGTCACTGTGAGGGATTAAAAAGTGGTTATTCAACATGAGGCACGATCCAATTGACATTTTGAATCATTTTTGGTACAGTCCAAAAAATCAATTTTCAGATGAAAAACAATGACTCCGGACATGTCGAACTATCCCAAAATGGTCAATATGGATGAAATTTTAACATTTAATCTTTTGGTTCTAAATGACTGTTGGATGTGAATTATGACTTTGTCAACTAAAATAAGTGTGTTTAAAGTCATTTCTGTGCCTGAAACGGGTCAAAATTGAAGCTTTTGAGTAAGCAAAACTCTGTAAAAATTGCAATTTTGGTCACTGTGAGGGTTTAAAAAGTGGTTATTCAACATGAGGCACGATCCAATTGAAATTTTGAATCATTTTTGGTACAGTCCAAAAAATCAATTTTCGGATGAAAAACGATGACTCCGGACATGTCGAACAATCCCAAAAAGGTCAAAATGGATGAAATTTTAACATTTAATCTTTTGACTGTAAATGACTGTTGGATGTGAATTATGACTTTGTCAACTAAAATAAGTGTGTTTAAAGTCATTTCTATGCCTGAAACGGGTCAAAATTGAAGCTTTTGAGTAAGCAAAACTCTGTAAAAATGGCAATTTTGGTCACTGTGAGGGTTTAAAAAGTGGTTATTCAACATGAGGCACAATCCAATTGAAATTTTGAATCATTTTTGGTACAGTCCAAAAAATCAATTTTCGGATGAAAAACGATGACTCCGGACATGTCGAACTATCCCAAAATGGTCAATATGGATGAAATTTTAACATTTAATCTTTTGACTCTAAATGACTGTTGGATGTGAATTAGGACTTTGTCAACTAAAATAAGTGTGTTTAAAGTCATTTCTGTGCCTCAAAGGGGTCAACATTGAAGCTTTTGAGTAAGCAAAACTCTGTAAAAATGGCAATTTTGGTCACTCTGAGGGTTTAAAAAGTGGTTATTCAACATGAGGCACGATCCAATTGACATTTTGAATCATTTTTGGTACAGTCCAAAAAATCAATTTTCAGATGAAAAACGATGACTCCGGACATGTCGAACTATCCCAAAATGGTCAATATGGATGAAATTTTAACATTTAATCTTTTGACTCTAAATGGCTGTTGGATGTGAATTATGACTTTGTCAACTAAAATAAGTGTGTTTAAAGTCATTTCTGTGCCACAAAGGGGTCAAAATTGAAGCTTTTGAGTAAGCAAAACTCTGTAAAAATGGCAATTTTGGTCACTGTGAGGGTTTAAAACGTGGTTATTCAACATGAGGCACGATCCAATTGAAATTTTGAATCATTTTTGGTACAGTCCAAAAAATCAATTTTCGGATGAAAAACGATGACTCCGGACATGTCGAACAATCCCAAAAAGGTCAAAATGGATGAAATTTTAACATTTAATCTTTTGACTGTAAATGACTGTTGGATGTGAATTATGACTTTGTCAACTAAAATAAGTGTGTTTAAAGTCATTTCTGTGCCTGAAACGGGTCAAAATTGAAGCTTTTGAGTAAGCAAAACTCTGTAAAAATGGCAATTTTGGTCACTGTGAGGGTTTAAAAAGTGGTTATTCAACATGAGGCACGATCCAATTGACATTTTGAATCATTTTTGGTACAGTCCAAAAAATCAATTTTCGGATGAAAAACGATGACTCCGGACATGTCGAACTATCCCAAAATGGTCAATATGGATGAAATTTTAACATTTAATCTTTTGACTGTAAATGACTGTTAGATGTGAATTATGACTTTGTCAAATAAAATAAGTGTGTTTAAAGTCATTTCTGTGCCTGAAACGGGTCAAAATTGAAGCTTTTGAGTAAGCAAAACTCTGTAAAAATGGCAATTTTGGTCACTCTGAGGGTTTAAAAAGTGGTTATTCAACATGAGGCACGATCCAATTGAAATTTTGAATCATTTTTGGTACAGTCCAAAAAATCAATTTTCGGATGAAAAACGATGACTCCGGACATGTCGAACGATCCCAAAATGGTCAATATGGATGAAATTTTAACATTTAATCTTTTGACTGTAAATGACTGTTGGATGTGAATTATGACTTTGTCAACTAAAATAAGTGTGTTTAAAGTCATTTCTGTGCCTGAAACGGGTCAAAATTGAAGCTTTTGAGTAAGCAAAACTCTGTAAAAATGGCAATTTTGGTCACTGTGAGGGTTTAAAAAGTGGTTATTCAACATGAGGCACGATCCAATTGACATTTTGAATCATTTTTGGTACAGTCCAAAAAATCAATTTTCGGATGAAAAACAATGACTCCGGACATGTCGAACTATCCCAAAATGGTCAATATGGATGAAATTTTAACATTTAATCTTTTGATTCTAAATGACTGTTGGATGTGAATTATGACTTTGTCAACTAAAATAAGTGTGTTTAAAGTCATTTCTGTGCCTGAAACGGGTCAAAATTGAAGCTTTTGAGTAAGCAAAACTCTGTAAAAATTGCAATTTTGGTCACTGTGAGGGTTTAAAAAGTGGTTATTCAACATGAGGCACGATCCAATTGAAATTTTGAATCATTTTTGGTACAGTCCAAAAAATCAATTTTCGGATGAAAAACGATGACTCCGGACATGTCGAACAATCCCAAAAAGGTCAAAATGGATGAAATTTTAACATTTAATCTTTTGACTGTAAATGACTGTTGGATGTGAATTATGACTTTGTCAACTAAAATAAGTGTGTTTAAAGTCATTTCTGTGCCTGAAACGGGTCAAAATTGAAGCTTTTGAGTAAGCAAAACTCTGTAAAAATGGCAATTTTGGTCACTGTGAGGGTTTAAAAAGTGGTTATTCAACATGAGGCACGATCCAATTGAAATTTTGAATCATTTTTGGTACAGTCCAAAAAATCAATTTTCGGATGAAAAACGATGACTCCGGACATGTCGAACAATCCCAAAAAGGTCAAAATGGATGAAATTTTAACATTTAATCTTTTGACTGTAAATGACTGTTGGATGTGAATTATGACTTTGTCAACTAAAATAAGTGTGTTTAAAGTCATTTCTGTGCCTGAAACGGGTCAAAATTGAAGCTTTTGAGTAAGCAAAACTCTGTAAAAATGGCAATTTTGGTCACTGTGAGGGTTTAAAAAGTGGTTATTCAACATGAGGCACGATCCAATTGACATTTTGAATCATTTTTGGTACAGTCCAAAAAATCAATTTTCGGATGAAAAACGATGACTCCGGACATGTCGAACTATCCCAAAATGGTCAATATGGATGAAATTTTAACATTTAATCTTTTGACTGTAAATGACTGTTAGATGTGAATTATGACTTTGTCAAATAAAATAAGTGTGTTTAAAGTCATTTCTGTGCCTGAAACGGGTCAAAATTGAAGCTTTTGAGTAAGCAAAACTCTGTAAAAATGGCAATTTTGGTCACTCTGAGGGTTTAAAAAGTGGTTATTCAACATGAGGCACGATCCAATTGACATTTTGAATCATTTTTGGTACAGTCCGAAAAATCAATTTTCGAATGAAAAACGATGACTCCGGACATGTCGAACGATCCCAAAAGGGTCAAAATGGATGAAATTTTAACATTTAATCTTTTGACTGTAAATTACTGTTGGATGTGAATTATGACTTTGTCAACTAAAATAAGTGTGTTTAAAGTCATTTCTGTGCCTGAAACGGGTCAACATTGAAGCTTCTGAGTAAGCAAAACTCTGTAAAAATGGCAATTTTGGTCACTCTGAGGGTTTAAAAAGTGGTTATTCAACATGAGGCACGATCCAATTGACATTTTGAATCATTTTTGGTACAGTCCAAAAAATCAATTTTCGGATGAAAAACGATGACTCCGGACATGTCGAACGATCCCAAAAAGGTCAAAATGGATGACATTTTAACATTTAATCTTTTGACTGTAAATGACTGTTGGATGTGAATTATGACTTTGTCAACTAAAATAAGTGTGTTTAAAGTCATTTCTGTGCCTGAAACGGGTCAAAATTGAAGCTTTTGAGTAAGCAAAACTCTGTAAAAATGGCAATTTTGGTCACTGTGAGGGTTTAAAAAGTGGTTATTCAACATGAGGCACGATCCAATTGACATTTTGAATCATTTTTGGTACAGTCCAAAAAATCAATTTTCGGATGAAAAACGATGACTCCGGACATGTCGAACTATCCCAAAATGGTCAATATGGATGAAATTTTACCATTTAATCTTTTGACTCTAAATGACTGTTGGATGTGAATTATGACTTTGTCAACTAAAATAAGTGTGTTTAAAGTCATTTCTGTGCCTGAAACGGGTCAAAATTGAAGCTTTTGAGTAAGCAAAACTCTGTAAAAATTGCAATTTTGGTCACTGTGAGGGTTTAAAAAGTGGTTATTCAGCATGAGGCACGATCCAATTGAAATTTTGAATCATTTTTGGTACAGTCCAAAAAATCAATTTTCGAATGAAAAACAATGACTCCGGACATGTCGAACGATCCCAAAAAGGTCAAAATGGATGAAATTTTAACATTTAATCTTTTGACTGTAAATGACTGTTGGATGTGAATTATGACTTTGTCAACTAAAATAAGTGTGTTTAAAGTCATTTCTGTGCCTGAAACGGGTCAAAATTGAAGCTTTTGAGTAAGCAAAACTCTGTAAAAATGGCAATTTTGGTCACTGTGAGGGTTTAAAAAGTGGTTATTCAACATGAGGCACGATCCAATTGAAATTTTGAATCATTTTTGGTACAGTCCAAAAAATCAATTTTCGGATGAAAAACGATGACTCCGGACATGTCGAACTATCCCAAAATGGTCAATATGGATGAAATTTTAACATTTAATCGTTTGACTGTAAATGACTGTTAGATGTGAATTATGACTTTGTCAAATAAAATAAGTGTGTTTAAAGTCATTTCTGTGCCTGAAACGGGACAAAATTGAAGCTTTTGAGTAAGCAAAACTCTGTAAAAATGGCAATTTTGGTCACTCTGAGGGTTTAAAAAGTAGTTATTCAACATGAGGCACGATCCAATTGAAATTTTGAATCATTTTTGGTACAGTCCAAAAAATCAATTTTCGGATGAAAAACGATGACTCCGGACATGTCGAACAATCCCAAAAAGGTCAAAATGGATGAAATTTTAACATTTAATGTTTTGACTGTAAATGACTGTTGGATGTGAATTATGACTTTGTCAACTAAAATAAGTGTGTTTAAAGTCATTTCTGTGCCTGAAACGGGTCAAAATTGAAGCTTTTGAGTAAGCAAAACTCTGTAAAAATGGCAATTTTGGTCACTCTGAGGGTTTAAAAAGTGGTTATTCAACATGAGGCACGATCCAATTGACATTTTGAATCATTTTTGGTACAGTCCAAAAAATCAATTTTCGGATGAAAAACGATGACTCCGGACATGTCGAACTATCCCAAAATGGTCAATATGGATGAAATTTTAACATTTAATCTTTTGACTGTAAATGACTGTTAGATGTGAATTATGACTTTGTCAACTAAAATAAGTGTGTTTAAAGTCATTTCTGTGCCTGAAA
Source organism: Lissotriton vulgaris (assembly GCF_964263255.1). Taxonomy (NCBI): domain Eukaryota; kingdom Metazoa; phylum Chordata; class Amphibia; order Caudata; family Salamandridae; genus Lissotriton; species Lissotriton vulgaris. Next base: position 674,677 of record NW_028253326.1, read on the forward strand.
CGGGTCAAAATTGAAGCTTTTGAGTAAGCAGAACTCTGTAAAAAAGGCAATTTTAGTCACTGTGAGGGTTTAAAAAGTGGTTATTCAACATGAGGCACGATCCAATTGAAATTTTGAATCATTTTTGGTACAGTCCAAAAAAATCTATTTTCGGATGAAAAACGATGACTCCGGACATGTCGAACGATCCCAAAAAGGTCAAAATGGATGAAATTTTAACATTTAATCTTTTGACTGTAAATGACTGTTGGATGGGAATTATGACTTTGTCAACTAAAATAAGTGTGTTTAAAGTCATTTCTGTGCCTGAAACGGGTCAAAATTGAAGCTTTTGAGTAAGCAAAACTCTGTAAAAATGGCAATTTTGGTCACTCTGAGGGTTTAAAAGTGGTTATTCAACATGAGGCACGATCCAATTGACATTTTGAATCATTTTTGGTACAGTCTGAAAAATCAATTTTCGAATGAAAAACGATGACTCCGGACATGTCGAACGATCCCAAAAGGGTCAAAATGGATGAAATTTTAACATTTAATCTTTTGACTGTAAATTACTTTTGGATGGGAATTATGACTTTGTCAACTAAAATAAGTGTGTTTAAAGTCATTTCTGTGCCTGAAACGGGTCAAAATTGAAGCTTCTGAGTAAGCAAAACTCTGTAAAAATGGCAATTTTGGTCACTCTGAGGGTTTAAAAAGTGGTTATTCAACATGAGGCACGATCCAATTGACATTTTGAATCATTTTTGGTACAGTCCAAAAAATCAATTTTCGGATGAAAAACGATGACTCCGGACATGTCGAACGATCCCAAAAAGGTCAAAATGGATGAAATTTTAACATTTAATCTTTTGACTGTAAATGACTGTTGGATGTGAATTATGACTTTGTCAACTAAAATAAGTGTGTTTAAAGTCATTTCTGTGCCTGAAACGGGTCAAAATTGAAGCTTTTGAGTAAGCAAAACTCTGTAAAAATGGCAATTTTGGTCACTGTGAGGGTTTAAAAAGTGGTTATTCAACATGAGGCACGATCCAATTGAAATTTTGAATCATTTTTGGTACAGTCCAAAAAATCAATTTTCGGATGAAAAACGATGACTCCGGACATGTCGAACGATCCCAAAAAGGTCAAAATGGATGAAATTTTAACATTTAATCTTTTGACTGTAAATGACTGTTGGGTGTGAATTATGACTTTGTCAACTAAAATAAGTGTGTTTAAAGTCATTTCTGTGCCTGAAACGGGTCAAAATTGAAGCTTTTGAGTAAGCAAAACTCTGTAAAAATGGCAATTTTGGTCACTGTGAGGGATTAAAAAGTGGTTATTCAACATGAGGCACGATCCAATTGACATTTTGAATCATTTTTGGTACAGTCCAAAAAATCAATTTTCAGATGAAAAACAATGACTCCGGACATGTCGAACTATCCCAAAATGGTCAATATGGATGAAATTTTAACATTTAATCTTTTGGTTCTAAATGACTGTTGGATGTGAATTATGACTTTGTCAACTAAAATAAGTGTGTTTAAAGTCATTTCTGTGCCTGAAACGGGTCAAAATTGAAGCTTTTGAGTAAGCAAAACTCTGTAAAAATTGCAATTTTGGTCACTGTGAGGGTTTAAAAAGTGGTTATTCAACATGAGGCACGATCCAATTGAAATTTTGAATCATTTTTGGTACAGTCCAAAAAATCAATTTTCGGATGAAAAACGATGACTCCGGACATGTCGAACAATCCCAAAAAGGTCAAAATGGATGAAATTTTAACATTTAATCTTTTGACTGTAAATGACTGTTGGATGTGAATTATGACTTTGTCAACTAAAATAAGTGTGTTTAAAGTCATTTCTATGCCTGAAACGGGTCAAAATTGAAGCTTTTGAGTAAGCAAAACTCTGTAAAAATGGCAATTTTGGTCACTGTGAGGGTTTAAAAAGTGGTTATTCAACATGAGGCACAATCCAATTGAAATTTTGAATCATTTTTGGTACAGTCCAAAAAATCAATTTTCGGATGAAAAACGAGGACTCCGGACATGTCGAACTATCCCAAAATGGTCAATATGGATGAAATTTTAACATTTAATCTTTTGACTGTAAATGACTGTTGGATGTGAATTATGACTTTGTCAACTAAAATAAGTGTGTTTAAAGTCATTTCTGTGCCTGAAACGGGTCAAAATTGAAGCTTTTGAGTAAGCAAAACTCTGTAAAAATGGCAATTTTGGTCACTGTGAGGGTTTAAAAAGTGGTTATTCAACATGAGGCACGATCCAATTGAAATTTTGAATCATTTTTGGTACAGTCCAAAAAATCAATTTTCGGATGAAAAACGATGACTCCGGACATGTCGAACGATCCCAAAAAGGTCAAAATGGATGAAATTTTAACATTTAATCTTTTGACTGTAAATGACTGTTGGGTGTGAATTATGACTTTGTCAACTAAAATAAGTGTGTTTAAAGTCATTTCTGTGCCTGAAACGGGTCAAAATTGAAGCTTTTGAGTAAGCAAAACTCTGTAAAAATGGCAATTTTGGTCACTGTGAGGGATTAAAAAGTGGTTATTCAACATGAGGCACGATCCAATTGACATTTTGAATCATTTTTGGTACAGTCCAAAAAATCAATTTTCAGATGAAAAACAATGACTCCGGACATGTCGAACTATCCCAAAATGGTCAATATGGATGAAATTTTAACATTTAATCTTTTGGTTCTAAATGACTGTTGGATGTGAATTATGACTTTGTCAACTAAAATAAGTGTGTTTAAAGTCATTTCTGTGCCTGAAACGGGTCAAAATTGAAGCTTTTGAGTAAGCAAAACTCTGTAAAAATTGCAATTTTGGTCACTGTGAGGGTTTAAAAAGTGGTTATTCAACATGAGGCACGATCCAATTGAAATTTTGAATCATTTTTGGTACAGTCCAAAAAATCAATTTTCGGATGAAAAACGATGACTCCGGACATGTCGAACAATCCCAAAAAGGTCAAAATGGATGAAATTTTAACATTTAATCTTTTGACTGTAAATGACTGTTGGATGTGAATTATGACTTTGTCAACTAAAATAAGTGTGTTTAAAGTCATTTCTATGCCTGAAACGGGTCAAAATTGAAGCTTTTGAGTAAGCAAAACTCTGTAAAAATGGCAATTTTGGTCACTGTGAGGGTTTAAAAAGTGGTTATTCAACATGAGGCACAATCCAATTGACATTTTGAATCATTTTTGGTACAGTCCAAAAAATCAATTTTCAGATGAAAAACAATGACTCCGGACATGTCGAACTATCCCAAAATGGTCAATATGGATGAAATTTTAACATTTAATCTTTTGGTTCTAAATGACTGTTGGATGTGAATTATGACTTTGTCAACTAAAATAAGTGTGTTTAAAGTCATTTCTGTGCCTGAAACGGGTCAAAATTGAAGCTTTTGAGTAAGCAAAACTCTGTAAAAATTGCAATTTTGGTCACTGTGAGGGTTTAAAAAGTGGTTATTCAACATGAGGCACGATCCAATTGAAATTTTGAATCATTTTTGGTACAGTCCAAAAAATCAATTTTCGGATGAAAAACGATGACTCCGGACATGTCGAACAATCCCAAAAAGGTCAAAATGGATGAAATTTTAACATTTAATCTTTTGACTGTAAATGACTGTTGGATGTGAATTATGACTTTGTCAACTAAAATAAGTGTGTTTAAAGTCATTTCTATGCCTGAAACGGGTCAAAATTGAAGCTTTTGAGTAAGCAAAACTCTGTAAAAATGGCAATTTTGGTCACTGTGAGGGTTTAAAAAGTGGTTATTCAACATGAGGCACAATCCAATTGAAATTTTGAATCATTTTTGGTACAGTCCAAAAAATCAATTTTCGGATGAAAAACGAGGACTCCGGACATGTCGAACTATCCCAAAATGGTCAATATGGATGAAATTTTAACATTTAATCTTTTGACTGTAAATGACTGTTGGATGTGAATTATGACTTTGTCAACTAAAATAAGTGTGTTTAAAGTCATTTCTGTGCCTGAAACGGGTCAAAATTGAAGCTTTTGAGTAAGCAAAACTCTGTAAAAATGGCAATTTTGGTCACTGTGAGGGTTTAAAAAGTGGTTATTCAACATGAGGCACGATCCAATTGAAATTTTGAATCATTTTTGGTACAGTCCAAAAAATCAATTTTCGGATGAAAAACGATGACTCCGGACATGTCGAACGATCCCAAAAAGGTCAAAATGGATGAAATTTTAACATTTAATCTTTTGACTGTAAATGACTGTTGGGTGTGAATTATGACTTTGTCAACTAAAATAAGTGTGTTTAAAGTCATTTCTGTGCCTGAAACGGGTCAAAATTGAAGCTTTTGAGTAAGCAAAACTCTGTAAAAATGGCAATTTTGGTCACTGTGAGGGATTAAAAAGTGGTTATTCAACATGAGGCACGATCCAATTGACATTTTGAATCATTTTTGGTACAGTCCAAAAAATCAATTTTCAGATGAAAAACAATGACTCCGGACATGTCGAACTATCCCAAAATGGTCAATATGGATGAAATTTTAACATTTAATCTTTTGGTTCTAAATGACTGTTGGATGTGAATTATGACTTTGTCAACTAAAATAAGTGTGTTTAAAGTCATTTCTGTGCCTGAAACGGGTCAAAATTGAAGCTTTTGAGTAAGCAAAACTCTGTAAAAATTGCAATTTTGGTCACTGTGAGGGTTTAAAAAGTGGTTATTCAACATGAGGCACGATCCAATTGAAATTTTGAATCATTTTTGGTACAGTCCAAAAAATCAATTTTCGGATGAAAAACGATGACTCCGGACATGTCGAACAATCCCAAAAAGGTCAAAATGGATGAAATTTTAACATTTAATCTTTTGACTGTAAATGACTGTTGGATGTGAATTATGACTTTGTCAACTAAAATAAGTGTGTTTAAAGTCATTTCTATGCCTGAAACGGGTCAAAATTGAAGCTTTTGAGTAAGCAAAACTCTGTAAAAATGGCAATTTTGGTCACTGTGAGGGTTTAAAAAGTGGTTATTCAACATGAGGCACAATCCAATTGAAATTTTGAATCATTTTTGGTACAGTCCAAAAAATCAATTTTCGGATGAAAAACGATGACTCCGGACATGTCGAACTATCCCAAAATGGTCAATATGGATGAAATTTTAACATTTAATCTTTTGACTCTAAATGACTGTTGGATGTGAATTAGGACTTTGTCAACTAAAATAAGTGTGTTTAAAGTCATTTCTGTGCCTCAAAGGGGTCAACATTGAAGCTTTTGAGTAAGCAAAACTCTGTAAAAATGGCAATTTTGGTCACTCTGAGGGTTTAAAAAGTGGTTATTCAACATGAGGCACGATCCAATTGACATTTTGAATCATTTTTGGTACAGTCCAAAAAATCAATTTTCAGATGAAAAACGATGACTCCGGACATGTCGAACTATCCCAAAATGGTCAATATGGATGAAATTTTAACATTTAATCTTTTGACTCTAAATGGCTGTTGGATGTGAATTATGACTTTGTCAACTAAAATAAGTGTGTTTAAAGTCATTTCTGTGCCACAAAGGGGTCAAAATTGAAGCTTTTGAGTAAGCAAAACTCTGTAAAAATGGCAATTTTGGTCACTGTGAGGGTTTAAAACGTGGTTATTCAACATGAGGCACGATCCAATTGAAATTTTGAATCATTTTTGGTACAGTCCAAAAAATCAATTTTCGGATGAAAAACGATGACTCCGGACATGTCGAACAATCCCAAAAAGGTCAAAATGGATGAAATTTTAACATTTAATCTTTTGACTGTAAATGACTGTTGGATGTGAATTATGACTTTGTCAACTAAAATAAGTGTGTTTAAAGTCATTTCTGTGCCTGAAACGGGTCAAAATTGAAGCTTTTGAGTAAGCAAAACTCTGTAAAAATGGCAATTTTGGTCACTGTGAGGGTTTAAAAAGTGGTTATTCAACATGAGGCACGATCCAATTGACATTTTGAATCATTTTTGGTACAGTCCAAAAAATCAATTTTCGGATGAAAAACGATGACTCCGGACATGTCGAACTATCCCAAAATGGTCAATATGGATGAAATTTTAACATTTAATCTTTTGACTGTAAATGACTGTTAGATGTGAATTATGACTTTGTCAAATAAAATAAGTGTGTTTAAAGTCATTTCTGTGCCTGAAACGGGTCAAAATTGAAGCTTTTGAGTAAGCAAAACTCTGTAAAAATGGCAATTTTGGTCACTCTGAGGGTTTAAAAAGTGGTTATTCAACATGAGGCACGATCCAATTGAAATTTTGAATCATTTTTGGTACAGTCCAAAAAATCAATTTTCGGATGAAAAACGATGACTCCGGACATGTCGAACGATCCCAAAATGGTCAATATGGATGAAATTTTAACATTTAATCTTTTGACTGTAAATGACTGTTGGATGGGAATTATGACTTTGTCAACTAAAATAAGTGTGTTTAAAGTCATTTCTGTGCCTGAAACGGGTCAAAATTGAAGCTTTTGAGTAAGCAAAACTCTGTAAAAATGGCAATTTTGGTCACTCTGAGGGTTTAAAAAGTGGTTATTCAACATGAGGCACGATCCAATTGACATTTTGAATCATTTTTGGTACAGTCCGAAAAATCAATTTTCGAATGAAAAACGATGACTCCGGACATGTCGAACGATCCCAAAAGGGTCAAAATGGATGAAATTTTAACATTTAATCTTTTGACTGTAAATTACTGTTGGATGTGAATTATGACTTTGTCAACTAAAATAAGTGTGTTTAAAGTCATTTCTGTGCCTGAAACGGGTCAAAATTGAAGCTTCTGAGTAAGCAAAACTCTGTAAAAATGGCAATTTTGGTCACTCTGAGGGTTTAAAAAGTGGTTATTCAACATGAGGCACGATCCAATTGACATTTTGAATCATTTTTGGTACAGTCCAAAAAATCAATTTTCGGATGAAAAACGATGACTCCGGACATGTCGAACGATCCCAAGAAGGTCAAAATGGATGAAATTTTAACATTTAATCTTTTGACTGTAAATGACTGTTGGATGTGAATTATGACTTTGTCAACTAAAATAAGTGTGTTTAAAGTCATTTCTGTGCCTGAAACGGGTCAAAATTGAAGCTTTTGAGTAAGCAAAACTCTGTAAAAATGGCAATTTTGGTCACTGTGAGGGTTTAAAAAGTGGTTATTCAACATGAGGCACGATCCAATTGACATTTTGAATCATTTTTGGTACAGTCCAAAAAATCAATTTTCGGATGAAAAACGATGACTCCGGACATGTCGAACTATCCCAAAATGGTCAATATGGATGAAATTTTACCATTTAATCTTTTGACTCTAAATGACTGTTGGATGTGAATTAGGACTTTGTCAACTAAAATAAGTGTGTTTAAAGTCATTTCTGTGCCTCAAAGGGGTCAAAATTGAAGCTTTTGAGTAAGCAAAACTCTGTAAAAATGGCAATTTTAGTCACTGTGAGGGTTTAAAAAGTGGTTATTCAACATGAGGCACGATCCAATTGAAATTTTGAATCATTTTTGGTACAGTCTGAAAAATCAATTTTCGAATGAAAAACGATGACTCCGGACATGTCGAACGATCCCAAAAGGGTCAAAATGGATGAAATTTTAACATTTAATCTTTTGACTGTAAATTACTTTTGGATGGGAATTATGACTTTGTCAACTAAAATAAGTGTGTTTAAAGTCATTTCTGTGCCTGAAACGGGTCAAAATTGAAGCTTCTGAGTAAGCAAAACTCTGTAAAAATGGCAATTTTGGTCACTCTGAGGGTTTAAAAAGTGGTTATTCAACATGAGGCACGATCCAATTGACATTTTGAATCATTTTTGGTACAGTCCAAAAAATCAATTTTCGGATGAAAAACGATGACTCCGGACATGTCGAACGATCCCAAAAAGGTCAAAATGGATGAAATTTTAACATTTAATCTTTTGACTGTAAATGACTGTTGGATGTGAATTATGACTTTGTCAACTAAAATAAGTGTGTTTAAAGTCATTTCTGTGCCTGAAACGGGTCAAAATTGAAGCTTTTGAGTAAGCAAAACTCTGTAAAAATGGCAATTTTGGTCACTGTGAGGGTTTAAAAAGTGGTTATTCAACATGAGGCACGATCCAATTGAAATTTTGAATCATTTTTGGTACAGTCCAAAAAATCAATTTTCGGATGAAAAACGATGACTCCGGACATGTCGAACGATCCCAAAAAGGTCAAAATGGATGAAATTTTAACATTTAATCTTTTGACTGTAAATGACTGTTGGGTGTGAATTATGACTTTGTCAACTAAAATAAGTGTGTTTAAAGTCATTTCTGTGCCTGAAACGGGTCAAAATTGAAGCTTTTGAGTAAGCAAAACTCTGTAAAAATGGCAATTTTGGTCACTGTGAGGGATTAAAAAGTGGTTATTCAACATGAGGCACGATCCAATTGACATTTTGAATCATTTTTGGTACAGTCCAAAAAATCAATTTTCAGATGAAAAACAATGACTCCGGACATGTCGAACTATCCCAAAATGGTCAATATGGATGAAATTTTAACATTTAATCTTTTGGTTCTAAATGACTGTTGGATGTGAATTATGACTTTGTCAACTAAAATAAGTGTGTTTAAAGTCATTTCTGTGCCTGAAACGGGTCAAAATTGAAGCTTTTGAGTAAGCAAAACTCTGTAAAAATTGCAATTTTGGTCACTGTGAGGGTTTAAAAAGTGGTTATTCAACATGAGGCACGATCCAATTGAAATTTTGAATCATTTTTGGTACAGTCCAAAAAATCAATTTTCGGATGAAAAACGATGACTCCGGACATGTCGAACAATCCCAAAAAGGTCAAAATGGATGAAATTTTAACATTTAATCTTTTGACTGTAAATGACTGTTGGATGTGAATTATGACTTTGTCAACTAAAATAAGTGTGTTTAAAGTCATTTCTATGCCTGAAACGGGTCAAAATTGAAGCTTTTGAGTAAGCAAAACTCTGTAAAAATGGCAATTTTGGTCACTGTGAGGGTTTAAAAAGTGGTTATTCAACATGAGGCACAATCCAATTGAAATTTTGAATCATTTTTGGTACAGTCCAAAAAATCAATTTTCGGATGAAAAACGAGGACTCCGGACATGTCGAACTATCCCAAAATGGTCAATATGGATGAAATTTTAACATTTAATCTTTTGACTGTAAATGACTGTTGGATGTGAATTATGACTTTGTCAACTAAAATAAGTGTGTTTAAAGTCATTTCTGTGCCTGAAACGGGTCAAAATTGAAGCTTTTGAGTAAGCAAAACTCTGTAAAAATGGCAATTTTGGTCACTGTGAGGGTTTAAAAAGTGGTTATTCAACATGAGGCACGATCCAATTGAAATTTTGAATCATTTTTGGTACAGTCCAAAAAATCAATTTTCGGATGAAAAACGATGACTCCGGACATGTCGAACGATCCCAAAAAGGTCAAAATGGATGAAATTTTAACATTTAATCTTTTGACTGTAAATGACTGTTGGGTGTGAATTATGACTTTGTCAACTAAAATAAGTGTGTTTAAAGTCATTTCTGTGCCTGAAACGGGTCAAAATTGAAGCTTTTGAGTAAGCAAAACTCTGTAAAAATGGCAATTTTGGTCACTGTGAGGGATTAAAAAGTGGTTATTCAACATGAGGCACGATCCAATTGACATTTTGAATCATTTTTGGTACAGTCCAAAAAATCAATTTTCAGATGAAAAACAATGACTCCGGACATGTCGAACTATCCCAAAATGGTCAATATGGATGAAATTTTAACATTTAATCTTTTGGTTCTAAATGACTGTTGGATGTGAATTATGACTTTGTCAACTAAAATAAGTGTGTTTAAAGTCATTTCTGTGCCTGAAACGGGTCAAAATTGAAGCTTTTGAGTAAGCAAAACTCTGTAAAAATTGCAATTTTGGTCACTGTGAGGGTTTAAAAAGTGGTTATTCAACATGAGGCACGATCCAATTGAAATTTTGAATCATTTTTGGTACAGTCCAAAAAATCAATTTTCGGATGAAAAACGATGACTCCGGACATGTCGAACAATCCCAAAAAGGTCAAAATGGATGAAATTTTAACATTTAATCTTTTGACTGTAAATGACTGTTGGATGTGAATTATGACTTTGTCAACTAAAATAAGTGTGTTTAAAGTCATTTCTATGCCTGAAACGGGTCAAAATTGAAGCTTTTGAGTAAGCAAAACTCTGTAAAAATGGCAATTTTGGTCACTGTGAGGGTTTAAAAAGTGGTTATTCAACATGAGGCACAATCCAATTGAAATTTTGAATCATTTTTGGTACAGTCCAAAAAATCAATTTTCGGATGAAAAACGATGACTCCGGACATGTCGAACTATCCCAAAATGGTCAATATGGATGAAATTTTAACATTTAATCTTTTGACTCTAAATGACTGTTGGATGTGAATTAGGACTTTGTCAACTAAAATAAGTGTGTTTAAAGTCATTTCTGTGCCTCAAAGGGGTCAACATTGAAGCTTTTGAGTAAGCAAAACTCTGTAAAAATGGCAATTTTGGTCACTCTGAGGGTTTAAAAAGTGGTTATTCAACATGAGGCACGATCCAATTGACATTTTGAATCATTTTTGGTACAGTCCAAAAAATCAATTTTCAGATGAAAAACGATGACTCCGGACATGTCGAACTATCCCAAAATGGTCAATATGGATGAAATTTTAACATTTAATCTTTTGACTCTAAATGGCTGTTGGATGTGAATTATGACTTTGTCAACTAAAATAAGTGTGTTTAAAGTCATTTCTGTGCCACAAAGGGGTCAAAATTGAAGCTTTTGAGTAAGCAAAACTCTGTAAAAATGGCAATTTTGGTCACTGTGAGGGTTTAAAACGTGGTTATTCAACATGAGGCACGATCCAATTGAAATTTTGAATCATTTTTGGTACAGTCCAAAAAATCAATTTTCGGATGAAAAACGATGACTCCGGACATGTCGAACAATCCCAAAAAGGTCAAAATGGATGAAATTTTAACATTTAATCTTTTGACTGTAAATGACTGTTGGATGTGAATTATGACTTTGTCAACTAAAATAAGTGTGTTTAAAGTCATTTCTGTGCCTGAAACGGGTCAAAATTGAAGCTTTTGAGTAAGCAAAACTCTGTAAAAATGGCAATTTTGGTCACTGTGAGGGTTTAAAAAGTGGTTATTCAACATGAGGCACGATCCAATTGACATTTTGAATCATTTTTGGTACAGTCCAAAAAATCAATTTTCGGATGAAAAACGATGACTCCGGACATGTCGAACTATCCCAAAATGGTCAATATGGATGAAATTTTAACATTTAATCTTTTGACTGTAAATGACTGTTAGATGTGAATTATGACTTTGTCAAATAAAATAAGTGTGTTTAAAGTCATTTCTGTGCCTGAAACGGGTCAAAATTGAAGCTTTTGAGTAAGCAAAACTCTGTAAAAATGGCAATTTTGGTCACTCTGAGGGTTTAAAAAGTGGTTATTCAACATGAGGCACGATCCAATTGAAATTTTGAATCATTTTTGGTACAGTCCAAAAAATCAATTTTCGGATGAAAAACGATGACTCCGGACATGTCGAACGATCCCAAAATGGTCAATATGGATGAAATTTTAACATTTAATCTTTTGACTGTAAATGACTGTTGGATGGGAATTATGACTTTGTCAACTAAAATAAGTGTGTTTAAAGTCATTTCTGTGCCTGAAACGGGTCAAAATTGAAGCTTTTGAGTAAGCAAAACTCTGTAAAAATGGCAATTTTGGTCACTCTGAGGGTTTAAAAAGTGGTTATTCAACATGAGGCACGATCCAATTGACATTTTGAATCATTTTTGGTACAGTCCGAAAAATCAATTTTCGAATGAAAAACGATGACTCCGGACATGTCGAACGATCCCAAAAGGGTCAAAATGGATGAAATTTTAACATTTAATCTTTTGACTGTAAATTACTGTTGGATGTGAATTATGACTTTGTCAACTAAAATAAGTGTGTTTAAAGTCATTTCTGTGCCTGAAACGGGTCAAAATTGAAGCTTCTGAGTAAGCAAAACTCTGTAAAAATGGCAATTTTGGTCACTCTGAGGGTTTAAAAAGTGGTTATTCAACATGAGGCACGATCCAATTGACATTTTGAATCATTTTTGGTACAGTCCAAAAAATCAATTTTCGGATGAAAAACGATGACTCCGGACATGTCGAACGATCCCAAGAAGGTCAAAATGGATGAAATTTTAACATTTAATCTTTTGACTGTAAATGACTGTTGGATGTGAATTATGACTTTGTCAACTAAAATAAGTGTGTTTAAAGTCATTTCTGTGCCTGAAACGGGTCAAAATTGAAGCTTTTGAGTAAGCAAAACTCTGTAAAAATGGCAATTTTGGTCACTGTGAGGGTTTAAAAAGTGGTTATTCAACATGAGGCACGATCCAATTGACATTTTGAATCATTTTTGGTACAGTCCAAAAAATCAATTTTCGGATGAAAAACGATGACTCCGGACATGTCGAACTATCCCAAAATGGTCAATATGGATGAAATTTTACCATTTAATCTTTTGACTCTAAATGACTGTTGGATGTGAATTAGGACTTTGTCAACTAAAATAAGTGTGTTTAAAGTCATTTCTGTGCCTCAAAGGGGTCAAAATTGAAGCTTTTGAGTAAGCAAAACTCTGTAAAAATGGCAATTTTAGTCACTGTGAGGGTTTAAAAAGTGGTTATTCAACATGAGGCACGATCCAATTGAAATTTTGAATCATTTTTGGTACAGTCCAAAAAATCAATTTTCGGATGAAAAACGATGACTCCGGACATGTCGAACGATCCCAAAAAGGTCAAAATGGATGAAATTTTAACATTTAATCTTTTGACTGTAAATGACTGTTGGATGTGAATTATGACTTTGTCAACTAAAATAAGTGTGTTTAAAGTCATTTCTGTGCCTGAAACGGGTCAAAATTGAAGCTTTTGAGTAAGCAAAACTCTGTAAAAATGGCAATTTTGGTCACTCTGAGGGTTTAAAAAGTGGTTATTCAACATGAGGCACGATCCAATTGACATTTTGAATCATTTTTGGTACAGTCCAAAAAATCAATTTTCGAATGAAAAACGATGACTCCGGACATGTCGAACGATCCCAAAAAGGTCAAAATGGATGAAATTTTAACATTTAATCTTTTGACTGTAAATGACTGTTGGATGTGAATTATGACTTTGTCAACTAAAATAAGTGTGTTTGAAGTCATTTCTGTGCCTGAAACGGGTCAAAATTGAAGCTTTTGAGTAAGCAGAACTCTGTAAAAATGGCAATTTTGGTCACTGTGAGGGTTTAAAAAGTGGTTATTCAACATGAGGCATGATCCAATTGACATTTTGAATCATTTTTGGTACAGTCCAAAAAATCAATTTTCGGATGAAAAACGATGACTCCGGACATGTCGAACTATCCCAAAATGGTCAATATGGATGAAATTTTAACATTTAATCTTTTGACTGTAAATGACTGTTGGATGTGAATTATGACTTTGTCAACTAAAATAAGTGTTTTTAAAGTCATTTCTGTGCCTGAAACGGGTCAAAATTGAAGCTTTTGAGTAAGCAAAACTCTGTAAAAATGGCAATTTTGGTCACTGTGAGGGTTTAAAAAGTGGTTATTCAACATGAGGCACGATCCAATTGACATTTTGAATCATTTTTGGTACAGTCCAAAAAATCAATTTTCGGATGAAAAACAATGACTCCGGACATGTCGAACTATCCCAAAATGGTCAATATGGATGAAATTTTAACATTTAATCTTTTGATTCTAAATGACTGTTGGATGTGAATTATGACTTTGTCAACTAAAATAAGTGTGTTTAAAGTCATTTCTGTGCCTCAAAGGGGTCAAAATTGAAGCTTTTGAGTAAGCAAAACTCTGTAAAAATGGCAATTTTGGTCACTGTGAGGGTTTATAAAGTGGTTATTCAACATGAGGCACGATCCAATTGACATTTTGAATCATTTTTGGTACAGTCCAAAAAATCAATTTTCGGATGAAAAACGATGACTCCGGACATGTCGAACTATCCCAAAATGGTCAATATGGATGAAATTTTAACATTTAATCTTTTGACTGTAAATGACTGTTAGATGTGAATTATGACTTTGTCAAATAAAATAAGTGTGTTTAAAGTCATTTCTGTGCCTGAAACGGGTCAAAATTGAAGCTTTTGAGTAAGCAAAACTCTGTAAAAATGGCAATTTTGGTCACTCTGAGGGTTTAAAAAGTGGTTATTCAACATGAGGCACGATCCAATTGAAATTTTGAATCATTTTTGGTACAGTCCAAAAAATCAATTTTCGGATGAAAAACGATGACTCCGGACATGTCGAACGATCCCAAAATGGTCAATATGGATGAAATTTTAACATTTAATCTTTTGACTGTAAATGACTGTTGGATGTGAATTATGACTTTGTCAACTAAAATAAGTGTGTTTAAAGTCATTTCTGTGCCTGAAACGGGTCAAAATTGAAGCTTCTGAGTAAGCAAAACTCTGTAAAAATGGCAATTTTGGTCACTCTGAGGGTTTAAAAAGTGGTTATTCAACATGAGGCACGATCCAATTGACATTTTGAATCATTTTTGGTACAGTCCAAAAAATCAATTTTCGGATGAAAAACGATGACTCCGGACATGTCGAACGATCCCAAAAAGGTCAAAATGGATGAAATGTTAACATTTAATCTTTTGACTGTAAATGACTGTTGGATGTGAATTATGACTTTGTCAACTAAAATAAATGTGTTTAAAGTCATTTCTGTGCCTGAAACGGGTCAAAATTGAAGCTTTTGAGTAAGCAAAACTCTGTAAAAATGGCAATTTTGGTCACTGTGAGGGTTTAAAAAGTGGTTATTCAACATGAGGCACGATCCAATTGAAATTTTGAATCATTTTTGGTACAGTCCAAAAAAATCATTTTTCGGATGAAAAACGATGACTCCGGACATGTCGAACGATCCCAAAATGGTCAATATGGATGAAATTTTAACATTTAATCTTTTGACTGTAAATGACTGTTGGATGTGAATTATGACTTTGTCAACTAAAATAAGTGTGTTTAAAGTCATTTCTGTGCCTGAAACGGGTCAAAATTGAAGCTTCTGAGTAAGCAAAACTCTGTAAAAATGGCAATTTTGGTCACTCTGAGGGTTTAAAAAGTGGTTATTCAACATGAGGCACGATCCAATTGACATTTTGAATCATTTTTGGTACAGTCCAAAAAATCAATTTTCGGATGAAAAACGATGACTCTGGACATGTCGAACGATCCCAAAAAGGTCAAAATGGATGAAATTTTAACATTTAATCTTTTGACTGTAAATGACTGTTGGATGTGAATTATGACTTTGTCAACTAAAATAAGTGTGTTTAAAGTCATTTCTGTGCCTGAAACGGGTCAAAATTGAAGCTTTTGAGTAAGCAAAACTCTGTAAAAATGGCAATTTTGGTCACTGTGAGGGTTTAAAAAGTGGTTATTCAACATGAGGCACGATCCAATTGACATTTTGAATCATTTTTGGTACAGTCCAAAAAATCAATTTTCGGATGAAAAACGATGACTCCGGACATGTCGAACTATCCCAAAATGGTCAATATGGATGAAATTTTAACATTTAATCTTTTGACTCTAAATGACTGTTGGATGTGAATTAGGACTTTGTCAACTAAAATAAGTGTGTTTAAAGTCATTTCTGTGCCTGAAACGGGTCAAAATTGAAGCTTCTGAGTAAGCAAAACTCTGTAAAAATGGCAATTTTGGTCACTGTGAGGGTTTAAAAAGTGGTTATTCAACATGAGGCACGATCCAATTGAAATTTTGAATCATTTTTGGTACAGTCCAAAAAATCAATTTTCGGATGAAAAACGATGACTCCGGACATGTCGAACAATCCCAAAAAGGTCAAAATGGATGAAATTTTAACATTTAATCTTTTGACTGTAAATGACTGTTGGATGTGAATTATGACTTTGTCAACTAAAATAAGTGTGTTTAAAGTCATTTCTATGCCTGAAACGGGTCAAAATTGAAGCTTTTGAGTAAGCAAAACTCTGTAAAAATGGCAATTTTGGTCACTGTGAGGGTTTAAAAAGTGGTTATTCAACATGAGGCACAATCCAATTGAAATTTTGAATCATTTTTGGTACAGTCCAAAAAATCAATTTTCGGATGAAAAACGATGACTCCGGACATGTCGAACTATCCCAAAATGGTCAATATGGATGAAATTTTAACATTTAATCTTTTGACTCTAAATGACTGTTGGATGTGAATTAGGACTTTGTCAACTAAAATAAGTGTGTTTAAAGTCATTTCTGTGCCTCAAAGGGGTCAAAATTGAAGCTTTTGAGTAAGCAAAACTCTGTAAAAATGGCAATTTTGGTCACTCTGAGGGTTTAAAAAGTGGTTATTCAACATGAGGCACGATCCAATTGACATTTTGAATCATTTTTGGTACAGTCCAAAAAATCAATTTTCAGATGAAAAACGATGACTCCGGACATGTCGAACTATCCCAAAATGGTCAATATGGATGAAATTTTAACATTTAATCTTTTGACTCTAAATGGCTGTTGGATGTGAATTATGACTTTGTCAACTAAAATAAGTGTGTTTAAAGTCATTTCTGTGCCACAAAGGGGTCAAAATTGAAGCTTTTGAGTAAGCAAAACTCTGTAAAAATGGCAATTTTGGTCACTGTGAGGGTTTAAAACGTGGTTATTCAACATGAGGCACGATCCAATTGAAATTTTGAATCATTTTTGGTACAGTCCAAAAAATAAATTTTCGGATGAAAAACGATGACTCCGGACATGTCGAACAATCCCAAAAAGGTCAAAATGGATGAAATTTTAACATTTAATCTTTTGACTGTAAATGACTGTTGGATGTGAATTATGACTTTGTCAACTAAAATAAGTGTGTTTAAAGTCATTTCTGTGCCTGAAACGGGTCAAAATTGAAGCTTTTGAGTAAGCAAAACTCTGTAAAAATGGCAATTTTGGTCACTGTGAGGGTTTAAAAAGTGGTTATTCAACATGAGGCACGATCCAATTGACATTTTGAATCATTTTTGGTACAGTCCAAAAAATCAATTTTCGGATGAAAAACGATGACTCCGGACATGTCGAACTATCCCAAAATGGTCAATATGGATGAAATTTTAACATTTAATCTTTTGACTGTAAATGACTGTTAGATGTGAATTATGACTTTGTCAAATAAAATAAGTGTGTTTAAAGTCATTTCTGTGCCTGAAACGGGTCAAAATTGAAGCTTTTGAGTAAGCAAAACTCTGTAAAAATGGCAATTTTGGTCACTCTGAGGGTTTAAAAAGTGGTTATTCAACATGAGGCACGATCCAATTGAAATTTTGAATCATTTTTGGTACAGTCCAAAAAATCAATTTTCGGATGAAAAACGATGACTCCGGACATGTCGAACGATCCCAAAATGGTCAATATGGATGAAATTTTAACATTTAATCTTTTGACTGTAAATGACTGTTGGATGGGAATTATGACTTTGTCAACTAAAATAAGTGTGTTTAAAGTCATTTCTGTGCCTGAAACGGGTCAAAATTGAAGCTTTTGAGTAAGCAAAACTCTGTAAAAATGGCAATTTTGGTCACTCTGAGGGTTTAAAAAGTGGTTATTCAACATGAGGCACGATCCAATTGACATTTTGAATCATTTTTGGTACAGTCCGAAAAATCAATTTTCGAATGAAAAACGATGACTCCGGACATGTCGAACGATCCCAAAAGGGTCAAAATGGATGAAATTTTAACATTTAATCTTTTGACTGTAAATTACTGTTGGATGTGAATTATGACTTTGTCAACTAAAATAAGTGTGTTTAAAGTCATTTCTGTGCCTGAAACGGGTCAAAATTGAAGCTTCTGAGTAAGCAAAACTCTGTAAAAATGGCAATTTTGGTCACTCTGAGGGTTTAAAAAGTGGTTATTCAACATGAGGCACGATCCAATTGACATTTTGAATCATTTTTGGTACAGTCCAAAAAATCAATTTTCGGATGAAAAACGATGACTCCGGACATGTCGAACGATCCCAAGAAGGTCAAAATGGATGAAATTTTAACATTTAATCTTTTGACTGTAAATGACTGTTGGATGTGAATTATGACTTTGTCAACTAAAATAAGTGTGTTTAAAGTCATTTCTGTGCCTGAAACGGGTCAAAATTGAAGCTTTTGAGTAAGCAAAACTCTGTAAAAATGGCAATTTTGGTCACTGTGAGGGTTTAAAAAGTGGTTATTCAACATGAGGCACGATCCAATTGACATTTTGAATCATTTTTGGTACAGTCCAAAAAATCAATTTTCGGATGAAAAACGATGACTCCGGACATGTCGAACTATCCCAAAATGGTCAATATGGATGAAATTTTACCATTTAATCTTTTGACTCTAAATGACTGTTGGATGTGAATTAGGACTTTGTCAACTAAAATAAGTGTGTTTAAAGTCATTTCTGTGCCTCAAAGGGGTCAAAATTGAAGCTTTTGAGTAAGCAAAACTCTGTAAAAATGGCAATTTTAGTCACTGTGAGGGTTTAAAAAGTGGTTATTCAACATGAGGCACGATCCAATTGAAATTTTGAATCATTTTTGGTACAGTCCAAAAAATCAATTTTCGGATGAAAAACGATGACTCCGGACATGTCGAACGATCCCAAAAAGGTCAAAATGGATGAAATTTTAACATTTAATCTTTTGACTGTAAATGACTGTTGGATGTAAATTATGACTTTGTCAACTAAAATAAGTGTGTTTAAAGTCATTTCTGTGCCTGAAACGGGTCAAAATTGAAGCTTTTGAGTAAGCAAAACTCTGTAAAAATGGCAATTTTGGTCACTCTGAGGGTTTAAAAAGTGGTTATTCAACATGAGGCACGATCCAATTGACATTTTGAATCATTTTTGGTACAGTCCAAAAAATCAATTTTCGAATGAAAAACGATGACTCCGGACATGTCGAACGATCCCAAAAAGGTCAAAATGGATGAAATTTTAACATTTAATCTTTTGACTGTAAATGACTGTTGGATGTGAATTATGACTTTGTCAACTAAAATAAGTGTGTTTGAAGTCATTTCTGTGCCTGAAACGGGTCAAAATTGAAGCTTTTGAGTAAGCAGAACTCTGTAAAAATGGCAATTTTGGTCACTGTGAGGGTTTAAAAAGTGGTTATTCAACATGAGGCATGATCCAATTGACATTTTGAATCATTTTTGGTACAGTCCAAAAAATCAATTTTCGGATGAAAAACGATGACTCCGGACATGTCGAACTATCCCAAAATGGTCAATATGGATGAAATTTTAACATTTAATCTTTTGACTGTAAATGACTGTTGGATGTGAATTATGACTTTGTCAACTAAAATAAGTGTGTTTAAAGTCATTTCTGTGCCTGAAACGGGTCAAAATTGAAGCTTTTGAGTAAGCAAAACTCTGTAAAAATGGCAATTTTGGTCACTGTGAGGGTTTAAAAAGTGGTTATTCAACATGAGGCACGATCCAATTGACATTTTGAATCATTTTTGGTACAGTCCAAAAAATCAATTTTCGGATGAAAAACAATGACTCCGGACATGTCGAACTATCCCAAAATGGTCAATATGGATGAAATTTTAACATTTAATCTTTTGATTCTAAATGACTGTTGGATGTGAATTATGACTTTGTCAACTAAAATAAGTGTGTTTAAAGTCATTTCTGTGCCTCAAAGGGGTCAAAATTGAAGCTTTTGAGTAAGCAAAACTCTGTAAAAATGGCAATTTTGGTCACTGTGAGGGTTTATAAAGTGGTTATTCAACATGAGGCACGATCCAATTGACATTTTGAATCATTTTTGGTACAGTCCAAAAAATCAATTTTCGGATGAAAAACGATGACTCCGGACATGTCGAACTATCCCAAAATGGTCAATATGGATGAAATTTTAACATTTAATCTTTTGACTGTAAATGACTGTTAGATGTGAATTATGACTTTGTCAAATAAAATAAGTGTGTTTAAAGTCATTTCTGTGCCTGAAACGGGTCAAAATTGAAGCTTTTGAGTAAGCAAAACTCTGTAAAAATGGCAATTTTGGTCACTCTGAGGGTTTAAAAAGTGGTTATTCAACATGAGGCACGATCCAATTGAAATTTTGAATCATTTTTGGTACAGTCCAAAAAATCAATTTTCGGATGAAAAACGATGACTCCGGACATGTCGAACGATCCCAAAATGGTCAATATGGATGAAATTTTAACATTTAATCTTTTGACTGTAAATGACTGTTGGATGTGAATTATGACTTTGTCAACTAAAATAAGTGTGTTTAAAGTCATTTCTGTGCCTGAAACGGGTCAAAATTGAAGCTTCTGAGTAAGCAAAACTCTGTAAAAATGGCAATTTTGGTCACTCTGAGGGTTTAAAAAGTGGTTATTCAACATGAGGCACGATCCAATTGACATTTTGAATCATTTTTGGTACAGTCCAAAAAATCAATTTTCGGATGAAAAACGATGACTCCGGACATGTCGAACGATCCCAAAAAGGTCAAAATGGATGAAATGTTAACATTTAATCTTTTGACTGTAAATGACTGTTGGATGTGAATTATGACTTTGTCAACTAAAATAAATGTGTTTAAAGTCATTTCTGTGCCTGAAACGGGTCAAAATTGAAGCTTTTGAGTAAGCAAAACTCTGTAAAAATGGCAATTTTGGTCACTGTGAGGGTTTAAAAAGTGGTTATTCAACATGAGGCACGATCCAATTGAAATTTTGAATCATTTTTGGTACAGTCCAAAAAAATCATTTTTCGGATGAAAAACGATGACTCCGGACATGTCGAACGATCCCAAAATGGTCAATATGGATGAAATTTTAACATTTAATCTTTTGACTGTAAATGACTGTTGGATGTGAATTATGACTTTGTCAACTAAAATAAGTGTGTTTAAAGTCATTTCTGTGCCTGAAACGGGTCAAAATTGAAGCTTCTGAGTAAGCAAAACTCTGTAAAAATGGCAATTTTGGTCACTCTGAGGGTTTAAAAAGTGGTTATTCAACATGAGGCACGATCCAATTGACATTTTGAATCATTTTTGGTACAGTCCAAAAAATCAATTTTCGGATGAAAAACGATGACTCCGGACATGTCGAACGATCCCAAAAAGGTCAAAATGGATGAAATTTTAACATTTAATCTTTTGACTGTAAATGACTGTTGGATGTGAATTATGACTTTGTCAACTAAAATAAGGGTGTTTAAAGTCATTTCTGTGCCTGAAACGGGTCAAAATTGAAGCTTTTGAGTAAGCAAAACTCTGTAAAAATGGCAATTGTGGTCACTGTGAGGGTTTAAAAAGTGGTTATTCAACATGAGGCACGATCCAATTGACATTTTGAATCATTTTTGGTACAGTCCAAAAAATCAATTTTCGGATGAAAAACGATGACTCCGGACATGTCGAACTATCCCAAAATGGTCAATATGGATGAAATTTTAACATTTAATCTTTTGACTCTAAATGACTGTTGGATGTGAATTAGGACTTTGTCAACTAAAATAAGTGTGTTTAAAGTCATTTCTGTGCCTGAAACGGGTCAAAATTGAAGCTTCTGAGTAAGCAAAACTCTGTAAAAATGGCAATTTTGGTCACTGTGAGGGTTTAAAAAGTGGTTATTCAACATGAGGCACGATCCAATTGACATTTTGAATCATTTTTGGTACAGTCCAAAAAATCAATTTTCGGATGAAAAACGATGACTCCGGACATGTCGAACTATCCCAAAATGGTCAATATGGATGAAATTTTAACATTTAATCTTTTGACTGTAAATGACTGTTGGATGTGAATTATGACTTTGTCAACTAAAATAAGTGTGTTTAAAGTCATTTCTGTGCCTGAAACGGGTCAAAATTGAAGCTTTTGAGTAAGCAAAACTCTGTAAAAATGGCAATTTTGGTCACTCTGAGGGTTTAAAAAGTGGTTATTCAACATGAGGCACGATCCAATTGACATTTTGAATCATTTTTGGTACAGTCCAAAAAAATCAATTTTCGGATGCAAAACGATGACTCCGGACATGTCAAACGATCCCAAAAAGGTCAAAATGGATGAAATTTTAACATTTAATCTTTTGACTGTAAATGACTGTTGGATGTGAATTATGACTTTGTCAACTAAAATAAGTGTGTTTAAAGTCATTTTTGTGCCTGAAACGGGTCAAAATTGAAGCTTTTGAGTAAGCAAAACTCTGTAAAAATGGCAATTTTGGTCACTGTGAGGGTTTAAAAAGTGGTTATTCAACATGAGGCACGATCCAATTGACATTTTGAATCATTTTTGGTACAGTCCAAAAAATCAATTTTCGGATGAAAAACGATGACTCAGGACATGTCGAACGATCCCAAAAGGGTCAAAATGGATGAAATTCTAACATTTAATCTTTTGACTGTAAATGGCTGTTGGATGTGAATTAGGACTTTGTCAACTAAAATAAGTGTGTTTAAAGTCATTTCTGTGCCTGAAACGGGTCAAAATTGAAGCTTCTGAGTAAGCAAAACTCTGTAAAAATGGCAATTTTGGTCACTCTGAGGGTTTAAAAAGTGGTTATTCAACATGAGGCACGATCCAATTGACATTTTGAATCATTTTTGGTACAGTCCAAAAAATCAATTTTCGGATGAAAAACGATGACTCCGGACATGTCGAACGATCCCAAAATGGTCAATATGGATGAAATTTTAACATTTAATCTTTTGACTCTAAATGACTGTTGGATGTGAATTAGGACTTTGTCAACTAAAATAAGTGTGTTTAAAGTCATTTCTGTGCCTCAAAGGGGTCAAAATTGAAGCTTTTGAGTAAGCAAAACTCTGTAAAAATGGCAATTTTGGTCACTCTGAGGGTTTAAAAAGTGGTTATTCAACATGAGGCACGATCCAATTGACATTTTGAATCATTTTTGGTACAGTCCGAAAAATCAATTTTCAGATGAAAAACGATGACTCCGGACATGTCAAACTATCCCAAAATGGTCAATATGGATGACATTTTAACATTTATTTTTTGACTCTAAATGGCTGTTGGATGTGAATTATGACTTTGTCAACTAAAATAAGTGTGTTTAAAGTCATTTCTGTGCCTCAAAGGGGTCAAAATTGAAGCTTTTGAGTAAGCAAAACTCTGTAAAAATGGCAATTTTGGTCACTGTGAGGGTTTAAAAAGTGGTTATTCAACATGAGGCACGATCCAATTGACATTTTGAATAATTTTTGGTACAGTCCAAAAAATCAATTTTCGGATGAAAAACGATGACTCCGGACATGTCGAACGATCCCAAAAGGGTCAAAATGGATGAAATTCTAACATTTAATCTTTTGACTGTAAATGGCTGTTGGATGTGAATTATGACTTTGTCAACTAAAATAAGTGTGTTTAAAGTCATTTCTGTGCCTGAAACGGGTCAAAATTGAAGCTTCTGAGTAAGCAAAACTCTGTAAAAATGGCAATTTTGGTCACTCTGAGGGTTTAAAAAGTGGTTATTCAACATGAGGCACGATCCAATTGACATTTTGAATCATTTTTGGTACAGTCCAAAAAATCAATTTTCGGATGAAAAACGATGACTCCGGACATGTCGAACGATCCCAAAATGGTCAATATGGATGAAATTTTAACATTTAATCTTTTGACTCTAAATGACTGTTGGATGTGAATTAGGACTTTGTCAACTAAAATAAGTGTGTTTAAAGTCATTTCTGTGCCTCAAAGGGGTCAAAATTGAAGCTTCTGAGTAAGCAAAACTCTGTAAAAATGGCAATTTTGGTCACTCTGAGGGTTTAAAAAGTGGTTATTCAACATGAGGCACGATCCAATTGACATTTTGAATCATTTTTGGTACAGTCCAAAAAATCAATTTTCGGATGAAAAACGATGACTCCGGACATGTCGAACGATCCCAAAAAGGTCAAAATGGATGAAATTTTAACATTTAATCTTTTGACTGTAAATGACTGTTGGATGTGAATTATGACTTTGTCAACTAAAATAAGTGTGTTTAAAGTCATTTCTGTGCCTGAAACGGGTCAAAATTGAAGCTTTTGAGTAAGCAAAACTCTGTAAAAATGGCAATTTTGGTCACTGTGAGGGTTTAAAAAGTGGTTATTCAACATGAGGCACGATCCAATTGACATTTTGAATCATTTTTGGTACAGTCCAAAAAATCAATTTTCGGATGAAAAACGATGACTCCGGACATGTCGAACTATCCCAAAATGGTCAATATGGATGAAATTTTAACATTTAATCTTTTGACTCTAAATGACTGTTGGATGTGAATTAGGACTTTGTCAACTAAAATAAGTGTGTTTAAAGTCATTTCTGTGCCTCAAAGGGGTCAAAATTGAAGCTTCTGAGTAAGCAAAACTCTGTAAAAATGGCAATTTTGGTCACTGTGAGGGTTTAAAAAGTGGTTATTCAACATGAGGCACGATCCAATTGAAATTTTGAATCATTTTTGGTACAGTCCAAAAAATCAATTTTCGGATGAAAAACGATGACTCCGGACATGTCGAACAATCCCAAAAAGGTCAAAATGGATGAAATTTTAACATTTAATCTTTTGACTGTAAATGACTGTTGGATGTGAATTATGACTTTGTCAACTAAAATAAGTGTGTTTAAAGTCATTTCTATGCCTGAAACGGGTCAAAATTGAAGCTTTTGAGTAAGCAAAACTCTGTAAAAATGGCAATTTTGGTCACTGTGAGGGTTTAAAAAGTGGTTATTCAACATGAGGCACAATCCAATTGAAATTTTGAATCATTTTTGGTACAGTCCAAAAAATCAATTTTCGGATGAAAAACGATGACTCCGGACATGTCGAACTATCCCAAAATGGTCAATATGGATGAAATTTTAACATTTAATCTTTTGACTCTAAATGACTGTTGGATGTGAATTAGGACTTTGTCAACTAAAATAAGTGTGTTTAAAGTCATTTCTGTGCCTCAAAGGGGTCAAAATTGAAGCTTTTGAGTAAGCAAAACTCTGTAAAAATGGCAATTTTGGTCACTCTGAGGGTTTAAAAAGTGGTTATTCAACATGAGGCACGATCCAATTGACATTTTGAATCATTTTTGGTACAGTCCAAAAAATCAATTTTCAGATGAAAAACGATGACTCCGGACATGTCGAACTATCCCAAAATGGTCAATATGGATGAAATTTTAACATTTAATCTTTTGACTCTAAATGGCTGTTGGATGTGAATTATGACTTTGTCAACTAAAATAAGTGTGTTTAAAGTCATTTCTGTGCCACAAAGGGGTCAAAATTGAAGCTTTTGAGTAAGCAAAACTCTGTAAAAATGGCAATTTTGGTCACTGTGAGGGTTTAAAACGTGGTTATTCAACATGAGGCACGATCCAATTGAAATTTTGAATCATTTTTGGTACAGTCCAAAAAATCAATTTTCGGATGAAAAACGATGACTCCGGACATGTCGAACAATCCCAAAAAGGTCAAAATGGATGAAATTTTAACATTTAATCTTTTGACTGTAAATGACTGTTGGATGTGAATTATGACTTTGTCAACTAAAATAAGTGTGTTTAAAGTCATTTCTGTGCCTGAAACGGGTCAAAATTGAAGCTTTTGAGTAAGCAAAACTCTGTAAAAATGGCAATTTTGGTCACTGTGAGGGTTTAAAAAGTGGTTATTCAACATGAGGCACGATCCAATTGACATTTTGAATCATTTTTGGTACAGTCCAAAAAATCAATTTTCGGATGAAAAACGATGACTCCGGACATGTCGAACTATCCCAAAATGGTCAATATGGATGAAATTTTAACATTTAATCTTTTGACTGTAAATGACTGTTAGATGTGAATTATGACTTTGTCAAATAAAATAAGTGTGTTTAAAGTCATTTCTGTGCCTGAAACGGGTCAAAATTGAAGCTTTTGAGTAAGCAAAACTCTGTAAAAATGGCAATTTTGGTCACTCTGAGGGTTTAAAAAGTGGTTATTCAACATGAGGCACGATCCAATTGAAATTTTGAATCATTTTTGGTACAGTCCAAAAAATCAATTTTCGGATGAAAAACGATGACTCCGGACATGTCGAACGATCCCAAAATGGTCAATATGGATGAAATTTTAACATTTAATCTTTTGACTGTAAATGACTGTTGGATGGGAATTATGACTTTGTCAACTAAAATAAGTGTGTTTAAAGTCATTTCTGTGCCTGAAACGGGTCAAAATTGAAGCTTTTGAGTAAGCAAAACTCTGTAAAAATGGCAATTTTGGTCACTCTGAGGGTTTAAAAAGTGGTTATTCAACATGAGGCACGATCCAATTGACATTTTGAATCATTTTTGGTACAGTCCGAAAAATCAATTTTCGAATGAAAAACGATGACTCCGGACATGTCGAACGATCCCAAAAGGGTCAAAATGGATGAAATTTTAACATTTAATCTTTTGACTGTAAATTACTGTTGGATGTGAATTATGACTTTGTCAACTAAAATAAGTGTGTTTAAAGTCATTTCTGTGCCTGAAACGGGTCAAAATTGAAGCTTCTGAGTAAGCAAAACTCTGTAAAAATGGCAATTTTGGTCACTCTGAGGGTTTAAAAAGTGGTTATTCAACATGAGGCACGATCCAATTGACATTTTGAATCATTTTTGGTACAGTCCAAAAAATCAATTTTCGGATGAAAAACGATGACTCCGGACATGTCGAACGATCCCAAGAAGGTCAAAATGGATGAAATTTTAACATTTAATCTTTTGACTGTAAATGACTGTTGGATGTGAATTATGACTTTGTCAACTAAAATAAGTGTGTTTAAAGTCATTTCTGTGCCTGAAACGGGTCAAAATTGAAGCTTTTGAGTAAGCAAAACTCTGTAAAAATGGCAATTTTGGTCACTGTGAGGGTTTAAAAAGTGGTTATTCAACATGAGGCACGATCCAATTGACATTTTGAATCATTTTTGGTACAGTCCAAAAAATCAATTTTCGGATGAAAAACGATGACTCCGGACATGTCGAACTATCCCAAAATGGTCAATATGGATGAAATTTTACCATTTAATCTTTTGACTCTAAATGACTGTTGGATGTGAATTAGGACTTTGTCAACTAAAATAAGTGTGTTTAAAGTCATTTCTGTGCCTCAAAGGGGTCAAAATTGAAGCTTTTGAGTAAGCAAAACTCTGTAAAAATGGCAATTTTAGTCACTGTGAGGGTTTAAAAAGTGGTTATTCAACATGAGGCACGATCCAATTGAAATTTTGAATCATTTTTGGTACAGTCCAAAAAATCAATTTTCGGATGAAAAACGATGACTCCGGACATGTCGAACGATCCCAAAAAGGTCAAAATGGATGAAATTTTAACATTTAATCTTTTGACTGTAAATGACTGTTGGATGTGAATTATGACTTTGTCAACTAAAATAAGTGTGTTTAAAGTCATTTCTGTGCCTGAAACGGGTCAAAATTGAAGCTTTTGAGTAAGCAAAACTCTGTAAAAATGGCAATTTTGGTCACTCTGAGGGTTTAAAAAGTGGTTATTCAACATGAGGCACGATCCAATTGACATTTTGAATCATTTTTGGTACAGTCCAAAAAATCAATTTTCGAATGAAAAACGATGACTCCGGACATGTCGAACGATCCCAAAAAGGTCAAAATGGATGAAATTTTAACATTTAATCTTTTGACTGTAAATGACTGTTGGATGTGAATTATGACTTTGTCAACTAAAATAAGTGTGTTTGAAGTCATTTCTGTGCCTGAAACGGGTCAAAATTGAAGCTTTTGAGTAAGCAGAACTCTGTAAAAATGGCAATTTTGGTCACTGTGAGGGTTTAAAAAGTGGTTATTCAACATGAGGCATGATCCAATTGACATTTTGAATCATTTTTGGTACAGTCCAAAAAATCAATTTTCGGATGAAAAACGATGACTCCGGACATGTCGAACTATCCCAAAATGGTCAATATGGATGAAATTTTAACATTTAATCTTTTGACTGTAAATGACTGTTGGATGTGAATTATGACTTTGTCAACTAAAATAAGTGTGTTTAAAGTCATTTCTGTGCCTGAAACGGGTCAAAATTGAAGCTTTTGAGTAAGCAAAACTCTGTAAAAATGGCAATTTTGGTCACTGTGAGGGTTTAAAAAGTGGTTATTCAACATGAGGCACGATCCAATTGACATTTTGAATCATTTTTGGTACAGTCCAAAAAATCAATTTTCGGATGAAAAACAATGACTCCGGACATGTCGAACTATCCCAAAATGGTCAATATGGATGAAATTTTAACATTTAATCTTTTGATTCTAAATGACTGTTGGATGTGAATTATGACTTTGTCAACTAAAATAAGTGTGTTTAAAGTCATTTCTGTGCCTCAAAGGGGTCAAAATTGAAGCTTTTGAGTAAGCAAAACTCTGTAAAAATGGCAATTTTGGTCACTGTGAGGGTTTATAAAGTGGTTATTCAACATGAGGCACGATCCAATTGACATTTTGAATCATTTTTGGTACAGTCCAAAAAATCAATTTTCGGATGAAAAACGATGACTCCGGACATGTCGAACTATCCCAAAATGGTCAATATGGATGAAATTTTAACATTTAATCTTTTGACTGTAAATGACTGTTAGATGTGAATTATGACTGTCAAATAAAATAAGTGTGTTTAAAGTCATTTCTGTGCCTGAAACGGGTCAAAATTGAAGCTTTTGAGTAAGCAAAACTCTGTAAAAATGGCAATTTTGGTCACTCTGAGGGTTTAAAAAGTGGTTATTCAACATGAGGCACGATCCAATTGAAATTTTGAATCATTTTTGGTACAGTCCAAAAAATCAATTTTCGGATGAAAAACGATGACTCCGGACATGTCGAACGATCCCAAAATGGTCAATATGGATGAAATTTTAACATTTAATCTTTTGACTGTAAATGACTGTTGGATGTGAATTATGACTTTGTCAACTAAAATAAGTGTGTTTAAAGTCATTTCTGTGCCTGAAACGGGTCAAAATTGAAGCTTCTGAGTAAGCAAAACTCTGTAAAAATGGCAATTTTGGTCACTCTGAGGGTTTAAAAAGTGGTTATTCAACATGAGGCACGATCCAATTGACATTTTGAATCATTTTTGGTACAGTCCAAAAAATCAATTTTCGGATGAAAAACGATGACTCCGGACATGTCGAACGATCCCAAAAAGGTCAAAATGGATGAAATGTTAACATTTAATCTTTTGACTGTAAATGACTGTTGGATGTGAATTATGACTTTGTCAACTAAAATAAATGTGTTTAAAGTCATTTCTGTGCCTGAAACGGGTCAAAATTGAAGCTTTTGAGTAAGCAAAACTCTGTAAAAATGGCAATTTTGGTCACTGTGAGGGTTTAAAAAGTGGTTATTCAACATGAGGCACGATCCAATTGAAATTTTGAATCATTTTTGGTACAGTCCAAAAAAATCATTTTTCGGATGAAAAACGATGACTCCGGACATGTCGAACGATCCCAAAATGGTCAATATGGATGAAATTTTAACATTTAATCTTTTGACTGTAAATGACTGTTGGATGTGAATTATGACTTTGTCAACTAAAATAAGTGTGTTTAAAGTCATTTCTGTGCCTGAAACGGGTCAAAATTGAAGCTTTTGAGTAAGCAAAACTCTGTAAAAATGGCAATTTTGGTCACTGTGAGGGTTTAAAAAGTGGTTATTCAACATGAGGCACGATCCAATTGACATTTTGAATCATTTTTGGTACAGTCCAAAAAATCAATTTTCGGATGAAAAACGATGACTCCGGACATGTCGAACTATCCCAAAATGGTCAATATGGATGAAATTTTAACATTTAATCTTTTGACTCTAAATGACTGTTGGATGTGAATTAGGACTTTGTCAACTAAAATAAGTGTGTTTAAAGTCATTTCTGTGCCTGAAACGGGTCAAAATTGAAGCTTCTGAGTAAGCAAAACTCTGTAAAAATGGCAATTTTGGTCACTGTGAGGGTTTAAAAAGTGGTTATTCAACATGAGGCACGATCCAATTGACATTTTGAATCATTTTTGGTACAGTCCAAAAAATCAATTTTCGGATGAAAAACGATGACTCCGGACATGTCGAACTATCCCAAAATGGTCAATATGGATGAAATTTTAACATTTAATCTTTTGACTGTAAATGACTGTTGGATGTGAATTATGACTTTGTCAACTAAAATAAGTGTGTTTAAAGTCATTTCTGTGCCTGAAACGGGTCAAAATTGAAGCTTTTGAGTAAGCAAAACTCTGTAAAAATGGCAATTTTGGTCACTCTGAGGGTTTAAAAAGTGGTTATTCAACATGAGGCACGATCCAATTGACATTTTGAATCATTTTTGGTACAGTCCAAAAAAATCAATTTTCGGATGCAAAACGATGACTCCGGACATGTCAAACGATCCCAAAAAGGTCAAAATGGATGAAATTTTAACATTTAATCTTTTGACTGTAAATGACTGTTGGATGTGAATTATGACTTTGTCAACTAAAATAAGTGTGTTTAAAGTCATTTCTGTGCCTGAAACGGGTCAAAATTGAAGCTTTTGAGTAAGCAAAACTCTGTAAAAATGGCAATTTTGGTCACTGTGAGGGTTTAAAAAGTGGTTATTCAACATGAGGCACGATCCAATTGACATTTTGAATCATTTTTGGTACAGTCCAAAAAATCAATTTTCGGATGAAAAACGATGACTCAGGACATGTCGAACGATCCCAAAAGGGTCAAAATGGATGAAATTCTAACATTTAATCTTTTGACTGTAAATGGCTGTTGGATGTGAATTAGGACTTTGTCAACTAAAATAAGTGTGTTTAAAGTCATTTCTGTGCCTGAAACGGGTCAAAATTGAAGCTTCTGAGTAAGCAAAACTCTGTAAAAATGGCAATTTTGGTCACTCTGAGGGTTTAAAAAGTGGTTATTCAACATGAGGCACGATCCAATTGACATTTTGAATCATTTTTGGTACAGTCCAAAAAATCAATTTTCGGATGAAAAACGATGACTCCGGACATGTCGAACGATCCCAAAATGGTCAATATGGATGAAATTTTAACATTTAATCTTTTGACTCTAAATGACTGTTGGATGTGAATTAGGACTTTGTCAACTAAAATAAGTGTGTTTAAAGTCATTTCTGTGCCTCAAAGGGGTCAAAATTGAAGCTTTTGAGTAAGCAAAACTCTGTAAAAATGGCAATTTTGGTCACTCTGAGGGTTTAAAAAGTGGTTATTCAACATGAGGCACGATCCAATTGACATTTTGAATCATTTTTGGTACAGTCCGAAAAATCAATTTTCAGATGAAAAACGATGACTCCGGACATGTCAAACTATCCCAAAATGGTCAATATGGATGACATTT
Source organism: Lissotriton vulgaris (assembly GCF_964263255.1). Taxonomy (NCBI): domain Eukaryota; kingdom Metazoa; phylum Chordata; class Amphibia; order Caudata; family Salamandridae; genus Lissotriton; species Lissotriton vulgaris. The sequence continues at coordinate 706,305 of NW_028253326.1, forward strand.
TAACATTTATTTTTTGACTCTAAATGGCTGTTGGATGTGAATTATGACTTTGTCAACTAAAATAAGTGTGTTTAAAGTCATTTCTGTGCCTCAAAGGGGTCAAAATTGAAGCTTTTGAGTAAGCAAAACTCTGTAAAAATGGCAATTTTGGTCACTGTGAGGGTTTAAAAAGTGGTTATTCAACATGAGGCACGATCCAATTGACATTTTGAATAATTTTTGGTACAGTCCAAAAAATCAATTTTCGGATGAAAAACGATGACTCCGGACATGTCGAACGATCCCAAAAGGGTCAAAATGGATGAAATTCTAACATTTAATCTTTTGACTGTAAATGGCTGTTGGATGTGAATTATGACTTTGTCAACTAAAATAAGTGTGTTTAAAGTCATTTCTGTGCCTGAAACGGGTCAAAATTGAAGCTTCTGAGTAAGCAAAACTCTGTAAAAATGGCAATTTTGGTCACTCTGAGGGTTTAAAAAGTGGTTATTCAACATGAGGCACGATCCAATTGACATTTTGAATCATTTTTGGTACAGTCCAAAAAATCAATTTTCGGATGAAAAACGATGACTCCGGACATGTCGAACGATCCCAAAATGGTCAATATGGATGAAATTTTAACATTTAATCTTTTGACTCTAAATGACTGTTGGATGTGAATTAGGACTTTGTCAACTAAAATAAGTGTGTTTAAAGTCATTTCTGTGCCTCAAAGGGGTCAAAATTGAAGCTTTTGAGTAAGCAAAACTCTGTAAAAATGGCAATTTTAGTCACTCTGAGGGTTTAAAAAGTGGTTATTCAACATGAGGCACGATCCAATTGACATTTTGAATCATTTTTGGTACAGTCCAAAAAATCAATTTTCGGATGAAAAACGATGACTCCGGACATGTCGAACTATCCCAAAATGGTCAATATGGATGAAATTTTAACATTTAATCTTTTGACTGTAAATGACTGTTGGATGTGAATTATGACTTTGTCAACTAAAATAAGTGTGTTTAAAGTCATTTCTGTGCCTGAAACGGGTCAAAATTGAAGCTTTTGAGTAATCAAAACTCTGTAAAAATGGCAATTTTGGTCACTCTGAGGGTTTAAAAAGTGGTTATTCAACATGAGGCACGATCCAATTGACATTTTGAATCATTTTTGGTACAGTCCAAAAAAATCAATTTTCGGATGCAAAACGATGACTCCGGACATGTCAAACGATCCCAAAAAGGTCAAAATGGATGAAATTTTAACATTTAATCTTTTGACTGTAAATGACTGTTGGATGTGAATTATGACTTTGTCAACTAAAATAAGTGTGTTTAAAGTCATTTCTGTGCCTGAAACGGGTCAAAATTGAAGCTTTTGAGTAAGCAAAACTCTGTAAAAATGGCAATTTTGGTCACTGTGAGGGTTTAAAAAGTGGTTATTCAACATGAGGCACGATCCAATTGACATTTTGAATCATTTTTGGTACAGTCCAAAAAATCAATTTTCGGATGAAAAACGATGACTCCGGACATGTCGAACGATCCCAAAATGGTCAATATGGATGAAATTTTAACATTTAATCTTTTGACTCTATATGACTGTTGGATGTGAATTAGGACTTTGTCAACTAAAATAAGTGTGTTTAAAGTCATTTCTGTGCCTCAAAGGGGTCAAAATTGAAGCTTTTGAGTAAGCAAAACTCTGTAAAAATGGCAATTTTGGTCACTCTGAGGGTTTAAAAAGTGGTTATTCAACATGAGGCACGATCCAATTGACATTTTGAATCATTTTTGGTACAGTCCAAAAAATCAATTTTCGGATGAAAAACGATGACTCCGGACATGTCGAACGATCCCAAAAGGGTCAAAATGGATGAAATTCTAACATTTAATCTTTTGACTGTAAATGGCTGTTGGATGTGAATTATGACTTTGTCAACTAAAATAAGTGTGTTTAAAGTCATTTCTGTGCCTGAAACGGGTCAAAATTGAAGCTTCTGAGTAAGCAAAACTCTGTAAAAATGGCAATTTTGGTCACTCTGAGGGTTTAAAAAGTGGTTATTCAACATGAGGCACGATCCAATTGACATTTTGAATCATTTTTGGTACAGTCCAAAAAATCAATTTTCGGATGAAAAACGATGACTCCGGACATGTCGAACGATCCCAAAATGGTCAATATGGATGAAATTTTAACATTTAATCTTTTGACTCTAAATGACTGTTGGATGTGAATTAGGACTTTGTCAACTAAAATAAGTGTGTTTAAAGTCATTTCTGTGCCTCAAAGGGGTCAAAATTGAAGCTTTTGAGTAAGCAAAACTCTGTAAAAATGGCAATTTTGGTCACTCTGAGGGTTTAAAAAGTGGTTATTCAACATGAGAAACGATCCAATTGACATTTTGAATCATTTTTGGTACAGTCCAAAAAATCAATTTTCAGATGAAAAACGATGACTCCGGACATGTCGAACTATCCCAAAATGGTCAATATGGATGAAATTTTAACATTTAATCTTTTGACTCTAAATGGCTGTTGGATGTGAATTATGACTTTGTCAACTAAAATAAGTGTGTTTAAAGTCATTTCTGTGCCTCAAAGGGGTCAAAATTTAAGCTTTTGAGTAAGCAAAACTCTGTAAAAATGGCAATTTTAGTCACTGTGAGGGTTTAAAAAGTGGTTATTCAACATGAGGCACGATCCAATTGACATTTTGAATCATTTTTGGTACAGTCCAAAAAATCAATTTTCGGATGAAAAACGATGACTCCGGACATGTCGAACGATCCCAAAATGGTCAATATGGATGAAATTTTAACATTTAATCTTTTGACTCTAAATGACTGTTGGATGTGAATTAGGACTTTGTCAACTAAAATAAGTGTGTTTAAAGTCATTTCTGTGCCTCAAAGGGGTCAAAATTGAAGCTTTTGAGTAAGCAAAACTCTGTAAAAATGGCAATTTTGGTCACTCTGAGGGTTTAAAAAGTGGTTATTCAACATGAGGCACGATCCAATTGACATTTTGAATCATTTTTGGTACAGTCCGAAAAATCAATTTTCAGATGAAAAACGATGACTCCGGACATGTCAAACAATCCCAAAATGGTCAATATGGATGACATTTTAACATTTATTTTTTGACTCTAAATGGCTGTTGGATGTGAATTATGACTTTGTCAACTAAAATAAGTGTGTTTAAAGTCATTTCTGTGCCTCAAAGGGGTCAAAATTGAAGCTTTTGAGTAAGCAAAACTCTGTAAAAATGGCAATTTTGGTCACTGTGAGGGTTTAAAAAGTGGTTATTCAACATGAGGCACGATCCAATTGACATTTTGAATAATTTTTGGTACAGTCCAAAAAATCAATTTTCGGATGAAAAACGATGACTCCGGACATGTCGAACGATCCCAAAAGGGTCAAAATGGATGAAATTCTAACATTTAATCTTTTGACTGTAAATGGCTGTTGGATGTGAATTATGACTTTGTCAACTAAAATAAGTGTGTTTAAAGTCATTTCTGTGCCTGAAACGGGTCAAAATTGAAGCTTCTGAGTAAGCAAAACTCTGTAAAAATGGCAATTTTGGTCACTCTGAGGGTTTAAAAAGTGGTTATTCAACATGAGGCACGATCCAATTGACATTTTGAATCATTTTTGGTACAGTCCAAAAAATCAATTTTCGGATGAAAAACGATGACTCCGGACATGTCGAACGATCCCAAAATGGTCAATATGGATGAAATTTTAACATTTAATCTTTTGACTCTAAATGACTGTTGGATGTGAATTAGGACTTTGTCAACTAAAATAAGTGTGTTTAAAGTCATTTCTGTGCCTCAAAGGGGTCAAAATTGAAGCTTTTGAGTAAGCAAAACTCTGTAAAAATGGCAATTTTGGTCACTCTGAGGGTTTAAAAAGTGGTTATTCAACATGAGGCACGATCCAATTGACATTTTGAATCATTTTTGGTACAGTCCAAAAAATCAATTTTCGGATGAAAAACGATGACTCCGGACATGTCAAACTATCCCAAAATGGTCAATATGGATGACATTTTAACATTTATTTTTTGACTCTAAATGGCTGTTGGATGTGAATTATGACTTTGTCAACTAAAATAAGTGTGTTTAAAGTCATTTCTGTGCCTCAAAGGGGTCAAAATTGAAGCTTTTGAGTAAGCAAAACTCTGTAAAAATGGCAATTTTGGTCACTGTGAGGGTTTAAAAAGTGGTTATTCAACATGAGGCACGATCCAATTGACATTTTGAATAAGTTTTGGTACAGTCCAAAAAATCAATTTTCGGATGAAAAACGATGACTCCGGACATGTCGAACGATCCCAAAAGGGTCAAAATGGATGAAATTCTAACATTTAATCTTTTGACTGTAAATGGCTGTTGGATGTGAATTATGACTTTGTCAACTAAAATAAGTGTGTTTAAAGTCATTTCTGTGCCTGAAACGGGTCAAAATTGAAGCTTCTGAGTAAGCAAAACTCTGTAAAAATGGCAATTTTGGTCACTCTGAGGGTTTAAAAAGTGGTTATTCAACATGAGGCACGATCCAATTGACATTTTGAATCATTTTTGGTACAGTCCAAAAAATCAATTTTCGGATGAAAAACGATGACTCCGGACATGTCGAACGATCCCAAAATGGTCAATATGGATGAAATTTTAACATTTAATCTTTTGACTCTAAATGACTGTTGGATGTGAATTAGGACTTTGTCAACTAAAATAAGTGTGTTTAAAGTCATTTCTGTGCCTCAAAGGGGTCAAAATTGAAGCTTTTGAGTAAGCAAAACTCTGTAAAAATGGCAATTTTAGTCACTCTGAGGGTTTAAAAAGTGGTTATTCAACATGAGGCACGATCCAATTGACATTTTGAATCATTTTTGGTACAGTCCAAAAAATCAATTTTCGGATGAAAAACGATGACTCCGGACATGTCGAACTATCCCAAAATGGTCAATATGGATGAAATTTTAACATTTAATCTTTTGACTGTAAATGACTGTTGGATGTGAATTATGACTTTGTCAACTAAAATAAGTGTGTTTAAAGTCATTTCTGTGCCTGAAACGGGTCAAAATTGAAGCTTTTGAGTAAGCAAAACTCTGTAAAAATGGCAATTTTGGTCACTCTGAGGGTTTAAAAAGTGGTTATTCAACATGAGGCACGATCCAATTGACATTTTGAATCATTTTTGGTACAGTCCAAAAAAATCAATTTTCGGATGCAAAACGATGACTCCGGACATGTCAAACGATCCCAAAAAGGTCAAAATGGATGAAATTTTAACATTTAATCTTTTGACTGTAAATGACTGTTGGATGTGAATTATGACTTTGTCAACTAAAATAAGTGTGTTTAAAGTCATTTCTGTGCCTGAAACGGGTCAAAATTGAAGCTTTTGAGTAAGCAAAACTCTGTAAAAATGGCAATTTTGGTCACTGTGAGGGTTTAAAAAGTGGTTATTCAACATGAGGCACGATCCAATTGACATTTTGAATCATTTTTGGTACAGTCCAAAAAATCAATTTTCGGATGAAAAACGATGACTCCGGACATGTCGAACGATCCCAAAATGGTCAATATGGATGAAATTTTAACATTTAATCTTTTGACTCTAAATGACTGTTGGATGTGAATTAGGACTTTGTCAACTAAAATAAGTGTGTTTAAAGTCATTTCTGTGCCTCAAAGGGGTCAAAATTGAAGCTTTTGAGTAAGCAAAACTCTGTAAAAATGGCAATTTTGGTCACTCTGAGGGTTTAAAAAGTGGTTATTCAACATGAGGCACGATCCAATTGACATTTTGAATCATTTTTGGTACAGTCCAAAAAAATCAATTTTCGGATGAAAAACGATGACTCCGGACATGTCGAACGATCCCAAAAGGGTCAAAATGGATGAAATTCTAACATTTAATCTTTTGACTGTAAATGGCTGTTGGATGTGAATTATGACTTTGTCAACTAAAATAAGTGTGTTTAAAGTCATTTCTGTGCCTGAAACGGGTCAAAATTGAAGCTTCTGAGTAAGCAAAACTCTGTAAAAATGGCAATTTTGGTCACTCTGAGGGTTTAAAAAGTGGTTATTCAACATGAGGCACGATCCAATTGACATTTTGAATCATTTTTGGTACAGTCCAAAAAATCAATTTTCGGATGAAAAACGATGACTCCGGACATGTCGAACGATCCCAAAATGGTCAATATGGATGAAATTTTAACATTTAATCTTTTGACTCTAAATGACTGTTGGATGTGAATTAGGACTTTGTCAACTAAAATAAGTGTGTTTAAAGTCATTTCTGTGCCTCAAAGGGGTCAAAATTGAAGCTTTTGAGTAAGCAAAACTCTGTAAAAATGGCAATTTTGGTCACTCTGAGGGTTTAAAAAGTGGTTATTCAACATGAGAAACGATCCAATTGACATTTTGAATCATTTTTGGTACAGTCCAAAAAATCAATTTTCAGATGAAAAACGATGACTCCGGACATGTCGAACTATCCCAAAATGGTCAATATGGATGAAATTTTAACATTTAATCTTTTGACTCTAAATGGCTGTTGGATGTGAATTATGACTTTGTCAACTAAAATAAGTGTGTTTAAAGTCATTTCTGTGCCTCAAAGGGGTCAAAATTTAAGCTTTTGAGTAAGCAAAACTCTGTAAAAATGGCAATTTTAGTCACTGTGAGGGTTTAAAAAGTGGTTATTCAACATGAGGCACGATCCAATTGACATTTTGAATCATTTTTGGTACAGTCCAAAAAATCAATTTTCGGATGAAAAACGATGACTCCGGACATGTCGAACGATCCCAAAATGGTCAATATGGATGAAATTTTAACATTTAATCTTTTGACTCTAAATGACTGTTGGATGTGAATTAGGACTTTGTCAACTAAAATAAGTGTGTTTAAAGTCATTTCTGTGCCTCAAAGGGGTCAAAATTGAAGCTTTTGAGTAAGCAAAACTCTGTAAAAATGGCAATTTTGGTCACTCTGAGGGTTTAAAAAGTGGTTATTCAACATGAGGCACGATCCAATTGACATTTTGAATCATTTTTGGTACAGTCCGAAAAATCAATTTTCAGATGAAAAACGATGACTCCGGACATGTCAAACTATCCCAAAATGGTCAATATGGATGACATTTTAACATTTATTTTTTGACTCTAAATGGCTGTTGGATGTGAATTATGACTTTGTCAACTAAAATAAGTGTGTTTAAAGTCATTTCTGTGCCTCAAAGGGGTCAAAATTGAAGCTTTTGAGTAAGCAAAACTCTGTAAAAATGGCAATTTTGGTCACTGTGAGGGTTTAAAAAGTGGTTATTCAACATGAGGCACGATCCAATTGACATTTTGAATAATTTTTGGTACAGTCCAAAAAATCAATTTTCGGATGAAAAACGATGACTCCGGACATGTCGAACGATCCCAAAAGGGTCAAAATGGATGAAATTCTAACATTTAATCTTTTGACTGTAAATGGCTGTTGGATGTGAATTATGACTTTGTCAACTAAAATAAGTGTGTTTAAAGTCATTTCTGTGCCTGAAACGGGTCAAAATTGAAGCTTCTGAGTAAGCAAAACTCTGTAAAAATGGCAATTTTGGTCACTCTGAGGGTTTAAAAAGTGGTTATTCAACATGAGGCACGATCCAATTGACATTTTGAATCATTTTTGGTACAGTCCAAAAAATCAATTTTCGGATGAAAAACGATGACTCCGGACATGTCGAACGATCCCAAAATGGTCAATATGGATGAAATTTTAACATTTAATCTTTTGACTCTAAATGACTGTTGGATGTGAATTAGGACTTTGTCAACTAAAATAAGTGTGTTTAAAGTCATTTCTGTGCCTCAAAGGGGTCAAAATTGAAGCTTTTGAGTAAGCAAAACTCTGTAAAAATGGCAATTTTGGTCACTCTGAGGGTTTAAAAAGTGGTTATTCAACATGAGGCACGATCCAATTGACATTTTGAATCATTTTTGGTACAGTCCAAAAAATCAATTTTCGGATGAAAAACGATGACTCCGGACATGTCGAACTATCCCAAAATGGTCAATATGGATGAAATTTTAACATTTAATCTTTTGACTGTAAATGACTGTTGGATGTGAATTATGACTTTGTCAACTAAAATAAGTGTGTTTAAAGTCATTTCTGTGCCTGAAACGGGTCAAAATTGAAGCTTTTGAGTAAGCAAAACTCTGTAAAAATGGCAATTTTGGTCACTTTGAGGGTTTAAAAAGTGGTTATTCAACATGAGGCACGATCCAATTGACATTTTGAATCATTTTTGGTACAGTCCAAAAAAATCAATTTTCGGATGCAAAACGATGACTCCGGACATGTCAAACGATCCCAAAAATGTCAAAATGGATGAAATTTTAACATTTAATCTTTTGACTGTAAATGACTGTTGGATGTGAATTATGACTTTGTCAACTAAAATAAGTGTGTTTAAAGTCATTTCTGTGCCTGAAACGGGTCAAAATTGAAGCTTTTGAGTAAGCAAAACTCTGTAAAAATGGCAATTTTGGTCACTGTGAGGGTTTAAAAAGTGGTTATTCAACATGAGGCACGATCCAATTGACATTTTGAATCATTTTTGGTACAGTCCAAAAAATCAATTTTCGGATGAAAAACGATGACTCCGGACATGTCGAACGATCCCAAAATGGTCAATATGGATGAAATTTTAACATTTAATCTTTTGACTCTAAATGACTGTTGGATGTGAATTAGGACTTTGTCAACTAAAATAAGTGTGTTTAAAGTCATTTCTGTGCCTCAAAGGGGTCAAAATTGAAGCTTTTGAGTAAGCAAAACTCTGTAAAAATGGCAATTTTGGTCACTCTGAGGGTTTAAAAAGTGGTTATTCAACATGAGGCACGATCCAATTGACATTTTGAATCATTTTTGGTACAGTCCGAAAAATCAATTTTCAGATGAAAAACGATGACTCCGGACATGTCAAACTATCCCAAAATGGTCAATATGGATGAAATTTTAACATTTATTTTTTGACTCTAAATGGCTGTTGGATGTGAATTATGACTTTGTCAACTAAAATAAGTGTGTTTAAAGTCATTTCTGTGCCTCAAAGGGGTCAAAATTGAAGCTTTTGAGTAAGCAAAACTCTGTAAAAATGGCAATTTTGGTCACTGTGAGGGTTTAAAAAGTGGTTATTCAACATGAGGCACGATCCAATTGACATTTTGAATCATTTTTGGTACAGTCCAAAAAATCAATTTTCGGATGAAAAACGATGACTCCGGACATGTCGAACGATCCCAAAAGGGTCAAAATGGATGAAATTCTAACATTTAATCTTTTGACTGTAAATGGCTGTTGGATGTGAATTATGACTTTGTCAACTAAAATAAGTGTGTTTAAAGTCATTTCTGTGCCTGAAACGGGTCAAAATTGAAGCTTCTGAGTAAGCAAAACTCTGTAAAAATGGCAATTTTGGTCACTCTGAGGGTTTAAAAAGTGGTTATTCAACATGAGGCACGATCCAATTGACATTTTGAATCATTTTTGGTACAGTCCAAAAAATCAATTTTCGGATGAAAAACGATGACTCCGGACATGTCGAACGATCCCAAAATGGTCAATATGGATGAAATTTTAACATTTAATCTTTTGACTCTAAATGACTGTTGGATTGAATTAGGACTTTGTCAACTAAAATAAGTGTGTTTAAAGTCATTTCTGTGCCTCAAAGGGGTCAAAATTGAAGCTTTTGAGTAAGCAAAACTCTGTAAAAATGGCAATTTTGGTCACTCTGAGGGTTTAAAAAGTGGTTATTCAACATGAGGCACGATCCAATTGACATTTTGAATCATTTTTGGTACAGTCCAAAAAATCAATTTTCAGATGAAAAACGATGACTCCGGACATGTCGAACTATCCCAAAATGGTCAATATGGATGAAATTTTAACATTTAATCTTTTGACTCTAAATGGCTGTTGGATGTGAATTATGACTTTGTCAACTAAAATAAGTGTGTTTAAAGTCATTTCTGTGCCTCAAAGGGGTCAAAATTTAAGCTTTTGAGTAAGCAAAACTCTGTAAAAATGGCAATTTTAGTCACTGTGAGGGTTTAAAAAGTGGTTATTCAACATGAGGCACGATCCAATTGAAATTTTGAATCATTTTTGGTACAGTCCAAAAAATCAATTTTCTGATGAAAAACGATGACTCCGGACATGTCGAACGATCCCAAAATGGTCAAAATGGATGAAATTTTAACATTTAATCTTTTGACTGTAAATGACTGTTGGATGTGAATTATGACTTTGCCAACTAAAATAAGTGTGTTTAAAGTCATTTCTGTGCCTGAAACGGGTCAAAATTGAAGCTTTTGAGTAAGCAAAACTCTGTAAAAATGGCAATTTTGGTCACTCTGAGGGTTTAAAAAGTGGTTATTCAACATGAGGCACGATCCAATTGACACTTTGAATCATTTTTGGTACAGTCCAAAAAATCAATTTTCGGATGAAAAACGATGACTCCGGACATGTCGAACGATCCCAAAATGGTCAATATGGATGAAATTTTACCATTTAATCTTTTGACTGTAAATGACTGTTGGATGTGAATTATGACTTTGTCAACTAAAATAAGTGTGTTTAAAGTCATTTCTGTGCCTGAAACGGGTCAAAATTGAAGCTTTTGAGTAAGCAAAACTCTGTAAAAATGGCAATTTTGGTCACTGTGAGGGTTTAAAAAGTGGTTATTCAACATGAGGCACGATCCAATTGACATTTTGAATCATTTTTGGTACAGTCCAAAAAATCAATTTTCAGATGAAAAACGATGACTCCGCCCATGTCGAACTATCCCAAAATGGTCAATATGGATGAAATTTTAACATTTAATCTTTTGACTCTAAATGGCTGTTGGATGTGAATTATGACTTTGTCAACTAAAATAAATGTGTTTAAAGTCATTTCTGTGCCTGAAACGGGTCAAAATTGAAGCTTTTGAGTAAGCAAAACTCTGTAAAAATGGCAATTTTGGTCACTGTGAGGGTTTAAAAAGTGGTTATTCAACATGAGGCACGATCCAATTGACATTTTGAATCATTTTTGGTACAGTCCAAAAAATCAATTTTCGGATGAAAAACGATGACTCCGGACATGTCGAACTATCCCAAAATGGTCAATATGGATGAAATTTTAACATTTAATCTTTTGACTGTAAATGACTGTTGGATGTGAATTATGACTTTGTCAACTAAAATAAGTGTGTTTAAAGTCATTTCTGTGCCTGAAACGGGTCAAAATTGAAGCTTTTGAGTAAGCAAAACTCTGTAAAAATGGCAATTTTGGTCACTCTGAGGGTTTAAAAAGTGGTTATTCAACATGAGGCACGATCCAAATGACATTTTGAATCATTTTTGGTACAGTCCAAAAAATCAATTTTCGAATGAAAAACGATGACTCCGGACATGTCGAACGATCCCAAAAAGGTCAAAATAGATGAAATTTTAACATTTAATCTTTTGACTGTAAATGACTGTTGGATGTGAATTATGACTTTGTCAACTAAAATAAGTGTGTTTAAAGTCATTTCTGTGCCTGAAACGGGTCAAAATTGAAGCTTTTGAGTAAGCAGAACTCTGTAAAAATGGCAATTTTGGTCACTGTGAGGGTTTAAAAAGTGGTTATTCAACATGAGGCATGATCCAATTGACATTTTGAATCATTTTTGGTACAGTCCAAAAAATCAATTTTCGGATGAAAAACGATGACTCCGGACATGTCGAACTATCCCAAAATGGTCAATATGGATGAAATTTTAACATTTAATCTTTTGACTGTAAATGACTGTTGGGTGTGAATTATGACTTTGTCAACTAAAATAAGTGTGTTTAAAGTCATTTCTGTGCCTGAAACGGGTCAAAATTGAAGCTTTTGAGTAAGCAAAACTCTGTAAAAATGGCAATTTTGGTCACTGTGAGGGTTTAAAAAGTGGTTATTCAACATGAGGCACGATCCAATTGACATTTTGAATCATTTTTGGTACAGTCCAAAAAATCAATTTTCGGATGAAAAACAATGACTCCGGACATGTCGAACTATCCCAAAATGGTCAATATGGATGAAATTTTAACATTTAATCTTTTGATTCTAAATGACTGTTGGATGTGAATTATGACTTTGTCAACTAAAATAAGTGTGTTTAAAGTCATTTCTGTGCCTCAAAGGGGTCAAAATTGAAGCTTTTGAGTAAGCAAAACTCTGTAAAAATGGCAATTTTGGTCACTGTGAGGGTTTATAAAGTGGTTATTCAACATGAGGCACGATCCAATTGACATTTTGAATCATTTTTGGTACAGTCCAAAAAATCAATTTTCGGATGAAAAACGATGACTCCGGACATGTCGAACTATCCCAAAATGGTCAATATGGATGAAATTTTAACATTTATTCTTTTGACTGTAAATGACTGTTAGATGTGAATTATGACTTTGTCAAATAAAATAAGTGTGTTTAAAGTCATTTCTGTGCCTGAAACGGGTCAAAATTGAAGCTTTTGAGTAAGCAAAACTCTGTAAAAATGGCAATTTTGGTCACTCTGAGGGTTTAAAAAGTGGTTATTCAACATGAGGCACGATCCAATTGAAATTTTGAATCATTTTTGGTACAGTCCAAAAAATCAATTTTCGGATGAAAAACGATGACTCCAGACATGTCGAACGATCCCAAAATGGTCAATATGGATGAAATTTTAACATTTAATCTTTTGACTGTAAATAACTGTTGGATGTGAATTATGACTTTGTCAACTAAAATAAGTGTGTTTAAAGTCATTTCTGTGCCTGAAACGGGTCAAAATTGAAGCTTCTGAGTAAGCAAAACTCTGTAAAAATGGCAATTTTGGTCACTCTGAGGGTTTAAAAAGTGGTTATTCAACATGAGGCACGATCCAATTGACATTTTGAATCATTTTTGGTACAGTCCAAAAAATCAATTTTCGGATGAAAAACGATGACTCCGGACATGTCGAACGATCCCAAAAAGGTCAAAATGGATGAAATTTTAACATTTAATCTTTTGACTGTAAATGACTGTTGGATGTGAATTATGACTTTGTCAACTAAAATAAATGTGTTTAAAGTCATTTCTGTGCCTGAAACGGGTCAAAATTGAAGCTTTTGAGTAAGCAAAACTCTGTAAAAATGGCAATTTTGGTCACTGTGAGGGTTTAAAAAGTGGTTATTCAACATGAGGCACGATCCAATTGAAATTTTGAATCATTTTTGGTACAGTCCAAAAAATCAATTTTCGGATGAAAAACGATGACTCCGGACATGTCGAACGATCCCAAAATGGTCAATATGGATGAAATTTTAACATTTAATCTTTTGACTGAAATGACTGTTGGATGTGAATTATGACTTTGTCAACTAAAATAAGTGTGTTTAAAGTCATTTCTGTGCCTGAAACGGGTCAAAATTGAAGCTTCTGAGTAAGCAAAACTCTGTAAAAATGGCAATTTTGGTCACTCTGAGGGTTTAAAAAGTGGTTATTCAACATGAGGCACGATCCAATTGACATTTTGAATCATTTTTGGTACAGTCCAAAAAATCAATTTTCGGATGAAAAACGATGACTCCGGACATGTCGAACGATCCCAAAAAGGTCAAAATGGATGAAATTTTAACATTTAATCTTTTGACGGTAAATGACTGTTGGATGTGAATTATGACTTTGTCAACTAAAATAAGTGTGTTTAAAGTCATTTCTGTGCCTGAAACGGGTCAAAATTGAAGCTTTTGAGTAAGCAAAACTCTGTAAAAATGGCAATTTTGGTCACTGTGAGGGTTTAAAAAGTGGTTATTCAACATGAGGCACGATCCAATTGACATTTTGAATCATTTTTGGTACAGTCCAAAAAATCAATTTTCGGATGAAAAACGATGACTCCGGACATGTCGAACTATCCCAAAATGGTCAATATGGATGAAATTTTAACATTTAATCTTTTGACTCTAAATGACTGTTGGATGTGAATTAGGACTTTGTCAACTAAAATAAGTGTGTTTAAAGTCATTTCTGTGCCTGAAACGGGTCAAAATTGAAGCTTCTGAGTAAGCAAAACTCTGTAAAAATGGCAATTTTGGTCACTGTGAGGGTTTAAAAAGTGGTTATTCAACATGAGGCACGATCCAATTGACATTTTGAATCATTTTTGGTACAGTCCAAAAAATCAATTTTCGGATGAAAAACGATGACTCCGGACATGTCGAACTATCCCAAAATGGTCAATATGGATGAAATTTTAACATTTAATCTTTTGACTGTAAATGACTGTTGGATGTGAATTATGACTTTGTCAACTAAAATAAGTGTGTTTAAAGTCATTTCTGTGCCTGAAACGGGTCAAAATTGAAGCTTTTGAGTAAGCAAAACTCTGTAAAAATGGCAATTTTGGTCACTCTGAGGGTTTAAAAAGTGGTTATTCAACATGAGGCACGATCCAATTGACATTTTGAATCATTTTTGGTACAGTCCAAAAAATCAATTTTCGGATGCAAAACGATGACTCCGGACATGTCAAACGATCCCAAAAAGGTCAAAATGGATGAAATTTTAACATTTAATCTTTTGACTGTAAATGACTGTTGGATGTGAATTATGACTTTGTCAACTAAAATAAGTGTGTTTAAAGTCATTTCTGTGCCTGAAACGGGTCAAAATTGAAGCTTTTGAGTAAGCAAAACTCTGTAAAAATGGCAATTTTGGTCACTGTGAGGGTTTAAAAAGTGGTTATTCAACATGAGGCACGATCCAATTGACATTTTGAATCATTTTTGGTACAGTCCAAAAAATCAATTTTCGGATGAAAAACAATGACTCCGGACATGTCGAACTATCCCAAAATGGTCAATATGGATGAAATTTTAACATTTAATCTTTTGATTCTAAATGACTGTTGGATGTGAATTATGACTTTGTCAACTAAAATAAGTGTGTTTAAAGTCATTTCTGTGCCTCAAAGGGGTCAAAATTGAAGCTTTTGAGTAAGCAAAACTCTGTAAAAATGGCAATTTTGGTCACTGTGAGGGTTTATAAAGTGGTTATTCAACATGAGGCACGATCCAATTGACATTTTGAATCATTTTTGGTACAGTCCAAAAAATCAATTTTCGGATGAAAAACGATGACTCCGGACATGTCGAACTATCCCAAAATGGTCAATATGGATGAAATTTTAACATTTATTCTTTTGACTGTAAATGACTGTTAGATGTGAATTATGACTTTGTCAAATAAAATAAGTGTGTTTAAAGTCATTTCTGTGCCTGAAACGGGTCAAAATTGAAGCTTTTGAGTAAGCAAAACTCTGTAAAAATGGCAATTTTGGTCACTCTGAGGGTTTAAAAAGTGGTTATTCAACATGAGGCACGATCCAATTGAAATTTTGAATCATTTTTGGTACAGTCCAAAAAATCAATTTTCGGATGAAAAACGATGACTCCAGACATGTCGAACGATCCCAAAATGGTCAATATGGATGAAATTTTAACATTTAATCTTTTGACTGTAAATAACTGTTGGATGTGAATTATGACTTTGTCAACTAAAATAAGTGTGTTTAAAGTCATTTCTGTGCCTGAAACGGGTCAAAATTGAAGCTTCTGAGTAAGCAAAACTCTGTAAAAATGGCAATTTTGGTCACTCTGAGGGTTTAAAAAGTGGTTATTCAACATGAGGCACGATCCAATTGACATTTTGAATCATTTTTGGTACAGTCCAAAAAATCAATTTTCGGATGAAAAACGATGACTCCGGACATGTCGAACGATCCCAAAAAGGTCAAAATGGATGAAATTTTAACATTTAATCTTTTGACTGTAAATGACTGTTGGATGTGAATTATGACTTTGTCAACTAAAATAAATGTGTTTAAAGTCATTTCTGTGCCTGAAACGGGTCAAAATTGAAGCTTTTGAGTAAGCAAAACTCTGTAAAAATGGCAATTTTGGTCACTGTGAGGGTTTAAAAAGTGGTTATTCAACATGAGGCACGATCCAATTGAAATTTTGAATCATTTTTGGTACAGTCCAAAAAATCAATTTTCGGATGAAAAACGATGACTCCGGACATGTCGAACGATCCCAAAATGGTCAATATGGATGAAATTTTAACATTTAATCTTTTGACTGTAAATGACTGTTGGATGTGAATTATGACTTTGTCAACTAAAATAAGTGTGTTTAAAGTCATTTCTGTGCCTGAAACGGGTCAAAATTGAAGCTTCTGAGTAAGCAAAACTCTGTAAAAATGGCAATTTTGGTCACTCTGAGGGTTTAAAAAGTGGTTATTCAACATGAGGCACGATCCAATTGACATTTTGAATCATTTTTGGTACAGTCCAAAAAATCAATTTTCGGATGAAAAACGATGACTCCGGACATGTCGAACGATCCCAAAAAGGTCAAAATGGATGAAATTTTAACATTTAATCTTTTGACGGTAAATGACTGTTGGATGTGAATTATGACTTTGTCAACTAAAATAAGTGTGTTTAAAGTCATTTCTGTGCCTGAAACGGGTCAAAATTGAAGCTTTTGAGTAAGCAAAACTCTGTAAAAATGGCAATTTTGGTCACTGTGAGGGTTTAAAAAGTGGTTATTCAACATGAGGCACGATCCAATTGACATTTTGAATCATTTTTGGTACAGTCCAAAAAATCAATTTTCGGATGAAAAACGATGACTCCGGACATGTCGAACTATCCCAAAATGGTCAATATGGATGAAATTTTAACATTTAATCTTTTGACTCTAAATGACTGTTGGATGTGAATTAGGACTTTGTCAACTAAAATAAGTGTGTTTAAAGTCATTTCTGTGCCTGAAACGGGTCAAAATTGAAGCTTCTGAGTAAGCAAAACTCTGTAAAAATGGCAATTTTGGTCACTGTGAGGGTTTAAAAAGTGGTTATTCAACATGAGGCACGATCCAATTGACATTTTGAATCATTTTTGGTACAGTCCAAAAAATCAATTTTCGGATGAAAAACGATGACTCCGGACATGTCGAACTATCCCAAAATGGTCAATATGGATGAAATTTTAACATTTAATCTTTTGACTGTAAATGACTGTTGGATGTGAATTATGACTTTGTCAACTAAAATAAGTGTGTTTAAAGTCATTTCTGTGCCTGAAACGGGTCAAAATTGAAGCTTTTGAGTAAGCAAAACTCTGTAAAAATGGCAATTTTGGTCACTCTGAGGGTTTAAAAAGTGGTTATTCAACATGAGGCACGATCCAATTGACATTTTGAATCATTTTTGGTACAGTCCAAAAAATCAATTTTCGGATGCAAAACGATGACTCCGGACATGTCAAACGATCCCAAAAAGGTCAAAATGGATGAAATTTTAACATTTAATCTTTTGACTGTAAATGACTGTTGGATGTGAATTATGACTTTGTCAACTAAAATAAGTGTGTTTAAAGTCATTTCTGTGCCTGAAACGGGTCAAAATTGAAGCTTTTGAGTAAGCAAAACTCTGTAAAAATGGCACTTTTGGTCACTGTGAGGGTTTAAAAAGTGGTTATTCAACATGAGGCACGATCCAATTGACATTTTGAATCATTTTTGGTACAGTCCAAAAAATCAATTTTCGGATGAAAAACAATGACTCAGGACATGTCGAACGATCCCAAAAGGGTCAAAATGGATGAAATTCTAACATTTAATCTTTTGACTGTAAATGGCTGATGGATGTGAATTAGGACTTTGTCAACTAAAATAAGTGTGTTTAAAGTCATTTCTGTGCCTGAAACGGGTCAAAATTGAAGCTTCTGAGTAAGCAAAACTCTGTAAAAATGGCAATTTTGGTCACTCTGAGGGTTTAAAAAGTGGTTATTCAACATGAGGCACGACCCAATTGACATTTTGAATCATTTTTGGTACAGTCCAAAAAATCAATTTTCGGATGAAAAACGATGACTCCGGACATGTCGAACGATCCCAAAATGGTCAATATGGATGAAATTTTAACATTTAATCTTTTGACTCTAAATGACTGTTGGATGTGAATTAGGACTTTGTCAACTAAAATAAGTGTGTTTAAAGTCATTTCTGTGCCTCAAAGGGGTCAAAATTGAAGCTTTTGAGTAAGCAAAACTCTGTAAAAATGGCAATTTTGGTCACTCTGAGGGTTTAAAAAGTGGTTATTCAACATGAGGCACGATCCAATTGACATTTTGAATCATTTTTGGTACAGTCCGAAAAATCAATTTTCAGATGAAAAACGATGACTCCGGACATGTCAAACTATCCCAAAATGGTCAATATGGATGAAATTTTAACATTTATTTTTTGACTCTAAATGGCTGTTGGATGTGAATTATGACTTTGTCAACTAAAATAAGTGTGTTTAAAGTCATTTCTGTGCCTCAAAGGGGTCAAAATTGAAGCTTTTGAGTAAGCAAAACTCTGTAAAAATGGCAATTTTGGTCACTGTGAGGGTTTAAAAAGTGGTTATTCAACATGAGGCACGATCCAATTGACATTTTGAATCATTTTTGGTACAGTCCAAAAAATCAATTTTCGGATGAAAAACAATGACTCCGGACATGTCGAACTATCCCAAAATGGTCAATATGGATGAAATTTTAACATTTAATCTTTTGATTCTAAATGACTGTTGGATGTGAATTATGACTTTGTCAACTAAAATAAGTGTGTTTAAAGTCATTTCTGTGCCTCAAAGGGGTCAAAATTGAAGCTTTTGAGTAAGCAAAACTCTGTAAAAATGGCAATTTTGGTCACTGTGAGGGTTTATAAAGTGGTTATTCAACATGAGGCACGATCCAATTGACATTTTGAATCATTTTTGGTACAGTCCAAAAAATCAATTTTCGGATGAAAAACGATGACTCCGGACATGTCGAACTATCCCAAAATGGTCAATATGGATGAAATTTTAACATTTATTCTTTTGACTGTAAATGACTGTTAGATGTGAATTATGACTTTGTCAAATAAAATAAGTGTGTTTAAAGTCATTTCTGTGCCTGAAACGGGTCAAAATTGAAGCTTTTGAGTAAGCAAAACTCTGTAAAAATGGCAATTTTGGTCACTCTGAGGGTTTAAAAAGTGGTTATTCAACATGAGGCACGATCCAATTGAAATTTTGAATCATTTTTGGTACAGTCCAAAAAATCAATTTTCGGATGAAAAACGATGACTCCAGACATGTCGAACGATCCCAAAATGGTCAATATGGATGAAATTTTAACATTTAATCTTTTGACTGTAAATAACTGTTGGATGTGAATTATGACTTTGTCAACTAAAATAAGTGTGTTTAAAGTCATTTCTGTGCCTGAAACGGGTCAAAATTGAAGCTTCTGAGTAAGCAAAACTCTGTAAAAATGGCAATTTTGGTCACTCTGAGGGTTTAAAAAGTGGTTATTCAACATGAGGCACGATCCAATTGACATTTTGAATCATTTTTGGTACAGTCCAAAAAATCAATTTTCGGATGAAAAACGATGACTCCGGACATGTCGAACGATCCCAAAAAGGTCAAAATGGATGAAATTTTAACATTTAATCTTTTGACTGTAAATGACTGTTGGATGTGAATTATGACTTTGTCAACTAAAATAAATGTGTTTAAAGTCATTTCTGTGCCTGAAACGGGTCAAAATTGAAGCTTTTGAGTAAGCAAAACTCTGTAAAAATGGCAATTTTGGTCACTGTGAGGGTTTAAAAAGTGGTTATTCAACATGAGGCACGATCCAATTGAAATTTTGAATCATTTTTGGTACAGTCCAAAAAATCAATTTTCGGATGAAAAACGATGACTCCGGACATGTCGAACGATCCCAAAATGGTCAATATGGATGAAATTTTAACATTTAATCTTTTGACTGTAAATGACTGTTGGATGTGAATTATGACTTTGTCAACTAAAATAAGTGTGTTTAAAGTCATTTCTGTGCCTGAAACGGGTCAAAATTGAAGCTTCTGAGTAAGCAAAACTCTGTAAAAATGGCAATTTTGGTCACTCTGAGGGTTTAAAAAGTGGTTATTCAACATGAGGCACGATCCAATTGACATTTTGAATCATTTTTGGTACAGTCCAAAAAATCAATTTTTGGATGAAAAACGATGACTCCGGACATGTCGAACGATCCCAAAAAGGTCAAAATGGATGAAATTTTAACATTTAATCTTTTGACTGTAAATGACTGTTGGATGTGAATTATGACTTTGTCAACTAAAATAAGTGTGTTTAAAGTCATTTCTGTGCCTGAAACGGGTCAAAATTGAAGCTTTTGAGTAAGCAAAACTCTGTAAAAATGGCAATTTTGGTCACTGTGAGGGTTTAAAAAGTGGTTATTCAACATGAGGCACGATCCAATTGACATTTTGAATCATTTTTGGTACAGTCCAAAAAATCAATTTTCGGATGAAAAACGATGACTCCGGACATGTCGAACTATCCCAAAATGGTCAATATGGATGAAATTTTAACATTTAATCTTTTGACTCTAAATTACTGTTGGATGTGAATTAGGACTTTGTCAACTAAAATAAGTGTGTTTAAAGTCATTTCTGTGCCTGAAACGGGTCAAAATCGAAGCTTCTGAGTAAGCAAAACTCTGTAAAAATGGCAATTTTGGTCACTGTGAGGGTTTAAAAAGTGGTTATTCAACATGAGGCACGATCCAATTGACATTTTGAATCATTTTTGGTACAGTCCAAAAAATCAATTTTCGGATGAAAAACGATGACTCCGGACATGTCGAACTATCCCAAAATGGTCAATATGGATGAAATTTTAACATTTAATCTTTTGACTGTAAATGACTGTTGGATGTGAATTATGACTTTGTCAACTAAAATAAGTGTGTTTAAAGTCATTTCTGTGCCTGAAACGGGTCAAAATTGAAGCTTCTGAGTAAGCAAAACTCTGTAAAAATGGCAATTTTGGTCACTCTGAGGGTTTAAAAAGTGGTTATTCAACATGAGGCACGATCCAATTGACATTTTGAATCATTTTTGGTACAGTCCAAAAAATCAATTTTCGGATGAAAAACGATGACTCCGGACATGTCGAACGATCCCAAAAAGGTCAAAATGGATGAAATTTTAACATTTAATCTTTTGACTGTAAATGACTGTTGGATGTGAATTATGACTTTGTCAACTAAAATAAATGTGTTTAAAGTCATTTCTGTGCCTGAAACGGGTCAAAATTGAAGCTTTTGAGTAAGCAAAACTCTGTAAAAATGGCAATTTTGGTCACTGTGAGGGTTTAAAAAGTGGTTATTCAACATGAGGCACGATCCAATTGAAATTTTGAATCATTTTTGGTACAGTCCAAAAAATCAATTTTCGGATGAAAAACGATGACTCCGGACATGTCGAACGATCCCAAAATGGTCAATATGGATGAAATTTTAACATTTAATCTTTTGACTGTAAATGACTGTTGGATGTGAATTATGACTTTGTCAACTAAAATAAGTGTGTTTAAAGTCATTTCTGTGCCTGAAACGGGTCAAAATTGAAGCTTCTGAGTAAGCAAAACTCTGTAAAAATGGCAATTTTGGTCACTCTGAGGGTTTAAAAAGTGGTTATTCAACATGAGGCACGATCCAATTGACATTTTGAATCATTTTTGGTACAGTCCAAAAAATCAATTTTCGGATGAAAAACGATGACTCCGGACATGTCGAACGATCCCAAAAAGGTCAAAATGGATGAAATTTTAACATTTAATCTTTTGACGGTAAATGACTGTTGGATGTGAATTATGACTTTGTCAACTAAAATAAGTGTGTTTAAAGTCATTTCTGTGCCTGAAACGGGTCAAAATTGAAGCTTTTGAGTAAGCAAAACTCTGTAAAAATGGCAATTTTGGTCACTGTGAGGGTTTAAAAAGTGGTTATTCAACATGAGGCACGATCCAATTGACATTTTGAATCATTTTTGGTACAGTCCAAAAAATCAATTTTCGGATGAAAAACGATGACTCCGGACATGTCGAACTATCCCAAAATGGTCAATATGGATGAAATTTTAACATTTAATCTTTTGACTCTAAATGACTGTTGGATGTGAATTAGGACTTTGTCAACTAAAATAAGTGTGTTTAAAGTCATTTCTGTGCCTGAAACGGGTCAAAATTGAAGCTTCTGAGTAAGCAAAACTCTGTAAAAATGGCAATTTTGGTCACTGTGAGGGTTTAAAAAGTGGTTATTCAACATGAGGCACGATCCAATTGACATTTTGAATCATTTTTGGTACAGTCCAAAAAATCAATTTTCGGATGAAAAACGATGACTCCGGACATGTCGAACTATCCCAAAATGGTCAATATGGATGAAATTTTAACATTTAATCTTTTGACTGTAAATGACTGTTGGATGTGAATTATGACTTTGTCAACTAAAATAAGTGTGTTTAAAGTCATTTCTGTGCCTGAAACGGGTCAAAATTGAAGCTTTTGAGTAAGCAAAACTCTGTAAAAATGGCAATTTTGGTCACTCTGAGGGTTTAAAAAGTGGTTATTCAACATGAGGCACGATCCAATTGACATTTTGAATCATTTTTGGTACAGTCCAAAAAATCAATTTTCGGATGCAAAACGATGACTCCGGACATGTCAAACGATCCCAAAAAGGTCAAAATGGATGAAATTTTAACATTTAATCTTTTGACTGTAAATGACTGTTGGATGTGAATTATGACTTTGTCAACTAAAATAAGTGTGTTTAAAGTCATTTCTGTGCCTGAAACGGGTCAAAATTGAAGCTTTTGAGTAAGCAAAACTCTGTAAAAATGGCAATTTTGGTCACTGTGAGGGTTTAAAAAGTGGTTATTCAACATGAGGCACGATCCAATTGACATTTTGAATCATTTTTGGTACAGTCCAAAAAATCAATTTTCGGATGAAAAACAATGACTCAGGACATGTCGAACGATCCCAAAAGGGTCAAAATGGATGAAATTCTAACATTTAATCTTTTGACTGTAAATGGCTGATGGATGTGAATTAGGACTTTGTCAACTAAAATAAGTGTGTTTAAAGTCATTTCTGTGCCTGAAACGGGTCAAAATTGAAGCTTCTGAGTAAGCAAAACTCTGTAAAAATGGCAATTTTGGTCACTCTGAGGGTTTAAAAAGTGGTTATTCAACATGAGGCACGACCCAATTGACATTTTGAATCATTTTTGGTACAGTCCAAAAAATCAATTTTCGGATGAAAAACGATGACTCCGGACATGTCGAACGATCCCAAAATGGTCAATATGGATGAAATTTTAACATTTAATCTTTTGACTCTAAATGACTGTTGGATGTGAATTAGGACTTTGTCAACTAAAATAAGTGTGTTTAAAGTCATTTCTGTGCCTCAAAGGGGTCAAAATTGAAGCTTTTGAGTAAGCAAAACTCTGTAAAAATGGCAATTTTGGTCACTCTGAGGGTTTAAAAAGTGGTTATTCAACATGAGGCACGATCCAATTGACATTTTGAATCATTTTTGGTACAGTCCGAAAAATCAATTTTCAGATGAAAAACGATGACTCCGGACATGTCAAACTATCCCAAAATGGTCAATATGGATGAAATTTTAACATTTATTTTTTGACTCTAAATGGCTGTTGGATGTGAATTATGACTTTGTCAACTAAAATAAGTGTGTTTAAAGTCATTTCTGTGCCTCAAAGGGGTCAAAATTGAAGCTTTTGAGTAAGCAAAACTCTGTAAAAATGGCAATTTTGGTCACTGTGAGGGTTTAAAAAGTGGTTATTCAACATGAGGCACGATCCAATTGACATTTTGAATCATTTTTGGTACAGTCCAAAAAATCAATTTTCGGATGAAAAACAATGACTCCGGACATGTCGAACTATCCCAAAATGGTCAATATGGATGAAATTTTAACATTTAATCTTTTGATTCTAAATGACTGTTGGATGTGAATTATGACTTTGTCAACTAAAATAAGTGTGTTTAAAGTCATTTCTGTGCCTCAAAGGGGTCAAAATTGAAGCTTTTGAGTAAGCAAAACTCTGTAAAAATGGCAATTTTGGTCACTGTGAGGGTTTATAAAGTGGTTATTCAACATGAGGCACGATCCAATTGACATTTTGAATCATTTTTGGTACAGTCCAAAAAATCAATTTTCGGATGAAAAACGATGACTCCGGACATGTCGAACTATCCCAAAATGGTCAATATGGATGAAATTTTAACATTTATTCTTTTGACTGTAAATGACTGTTAGATGTGAATTATGACTTTGTCAAATAAAATAAGTGTGTTTAAAGTCATTTCTGTGCCTGAAACGGGTCAAAATTGAAGCTTTTGAGTAAGCAAAACTCTGTAAAAATGGCAATTTTGGTCACTCTGAGGGTTTAAAAAGTGGTTATTCAACATGAGGCACGATCCAATTGACATTTTG
The DNA here is from genome assembly GCF_964263255.1 of Lissotriton vulgaris. Taxonomy (NCBI): domain Eukaryota; kingdom Metazoa; phylum Chordata; class Amphibia; order Caudata; family Salamandridae; genus Lissotriton; species Lissotriton vulgaris. The sequence continues at coordinate 730,770 of NW_028253326.1, forward strand.
AATCATTTTTGGTACAGTCCAAAAAATCAATTTTCGGATGAAAAACGATGACTCCGGACATGTCGAACGATCCCAAAAAGGTCAAAATGGATGAAATTTTAACATTTAATCTTTTGACTGTAAATGACTGTTGGATGTGAATTATGACTTTGTCAACTAAAATAAATGTGTTTAAAGTCATTTCTGTGCCTGAAACGGGTCAAAATTGAAGCTTTTGAGTAAGCAAAACTCTGTAAAAATGGCAATTTTGGTCACTGTGAGGGTTTAAAAAGTGGTTATTCAACATGAGGCACGATCCAATTGAAATTTTGAATCATTTTTGGTACAGTCCAAAAAATCAATTTTCGGATGAAAAACGATGACTCCGGACATGTCGAACGATCCCAAAATGGTCAATATGGATGAAATTTTAACATTTAATCTTTTGACTGTAAATGACTGTTGGATGTGAATTATGACTTTGTCAACTAAAATAAGTGTGTTTAAAGTCATTTCTGTGCCTGAAACGGGTCAAAATTGAAGCTTCTGAGTAAGCAAAACTCTGTAAAAATGGCAATTTTGGTCACTCTGAGGGTTTAAAAAGTGGTTATTCAACATGAGGCACGATCCAATTGACATTTTGAATCATTTTTGGTACAGTCCAAAAAATCAATTTTTGGATGAAAAACGATGACTCCGGACATGTCGAACGATCCCAAAAAGGTCAAAATGGATGAAATTTTAACATTTAATCTTTTGACTGTAAATGACTGTTGGATGTGAATTATGACTTTGTCAACTAAAATAAGTGTGTTTAAAGTCATTTCTGTGCCTGAAACGGGTCAAAATTGAAGCTTTTGAGTAAGCAAAACTCTGTAAAAATGGCAATTTTGGTCACTGTGAGGGTTTAAAAAGTGGTTATTCAACATGAGGCACGATCCAATTGACATTTTGAATCATTTTTGGTACAGTCCAAAAAATCAATTTTCGGATGAAAAACGATGACTCCGGACATGTCGAACTATCCCAAAATGGTCAATATGGATGAAATTTTAACATTTAATCTTTTGACTCTAAATGACTGTTGGATGTGAATTAGGACTTTGTCAACTAAAATAAGTGTGTTTAAAGTCATTTCTGTGCCTGAAACGGGTCAAAATCGAAGCTTCTGAGTAAGCAAAACTCTGTAAAAATGGCAATTTTGGTCACTGTGAGGGTTTAAAAAGTGGTTATTCAACATGAGGCACGATCCAATTGACATTTTGAATCATTTTTGGTACAGTCCAAAAAATCAATTTTCGGATGAAAAACGATGACTCCGGACATGTCGAACTATCCCAAAATGGTCAATATGGATGAAATTTTAACATTTAATCTTTTGACTGTAAATGACTGTTGGATGTGAATTATGACTTTGTCAACTAAAATAAGTGTGTTTAAAGTCATTTCTGTGCCTGAAACGGGTCAAAATTGAAGCTTTTGAGTAAGCAAAACTCTGTAAAAATGGCAATTTTGGTCACTCTGAGGGTTTAAAAAGTGGTTATTCAACATGAGGCACGATCCAATTGACATTTTGAATCATTTTTGGTACAGTCCAAAAAATCAATTTTCGGATGCAAAACGATGACTCCGGACATGTCAAACGATCCCAAAAAGGTCAAAATGGATGAAATTTTAACATTTAATCTTTTGACTGTAAATGACTGTTGGATGTGAATTATGACTTTGTCAACTAAAATAAGTGTGTTTAAAGTCATTTCTGTGCCTGAAACGGGTCAAAATTGAAGCTTTTGAGTAAGCAAAACTCTGTAAAAATGGCAATTTTGGTCACTGTGAGGGTTTAAAAAGTGGTTATTCAACATGAGGCACGATCCAATTGACATTTTGAATCATTTTTGGTACAGTCCAAAAAATCAATTTTCGGATGAAAAACAATGACTCAGGACATGTCGATTGATCCCAAAAGGGTCAAAATGGATGAAATTCTAACATTTAATCTTTTGACTGTAAATGGCTGTTGGATGTGAATTAGGACTTTGTCAACTAAAATAAGTGTGTTTAAAGTCATTTCTGTGCCTGAAACGGGTCAAAATTGAAGCTTCTGAGTAAGCAAAACTCTGTAAAAATGGCAATTTTGGTCACTCTGAGGGTTTAAAAAGTGGTTATTCAACATGAGGCACGATCCAATTGACATTTTGAATCATTTTTGGTACAGTCCAAAAAATCAATTTTCGGATGAAAAACGATGACTCCGGACATGTCGAACGATCCCAAAATGGTCAATATGGATGAAATTTTAACATTTAATCTTTTGACTCTAAATGACTGTTGGATGTGAATTAGGACTTTGTCAACTAAAATAAGTGTGTTTAAAGTCATTTCTGTGCCTCAAAGGGGTCAAAATTGAAGCTTTTGAGTAAGCAAAACTCTGTAAAAATGGCAATTTTGGTCACTCTGAGGGTTTAAAAAGTGGTTATTCAACATGAGGCACGATCCAATTGACATTTTGAATCATTTTTGGTACAGTCCGAAAAATCAATTTTCAGATGAAAAACGATGACTCCGGACATGTCAAACTATCCCAAAATGGTCAATATGGATGAAATTTTAACATTTATTTTTTGACTCTAAATGGCTGTTGGATGTGAATTATGACTTTGTCAACTAAAATAAGTGTGTTTAAAGTCATTTCTGTGCCTCAAAGGGGTCAAAATTGAAGCTTTTGAGTAAGCAAAACTCTGTAAAAATGGCAATTTTGGTCACTGTGAGGGTTTAAAAAGTGGTTATTCAACATGAGGCACAATCCAATTGACATTTTGAATCATTTTTGGTACAGTCCAAAAAATCAATTTTCGGATGAAAAACGATGACTCCGGACATGTCGAACGATCCCAAAAGGGTCAAAATGGATGAAATTCTAACATTTAATCTTTTGACTGTAAATGGCTGTTGGATGTGAATTATGACTTTGTCAACTAAAATAAGTGTGTTTAAAGTCATTTCTGTGCCTGAAACGGGTCAAAATTGAAGCTTCTGAGTAAGCAAAACTCTGTAAAAATGGCAATTTTGGTCACTCTGAGGGTTTAAAAAGTGGTTATTCAACATGAGGCACGATCCAATTGACATTTTGAATAATTTTTGGTACAGTCCAAAAAATCAATTTTCGGATGAAAAACGATGACTCCGGACATGTCGAACGATCCCAAAATGGTCAATATGGATGAAATTTTAACATTTAATCTTTTGACTCTAAATGACTGTTGGATGTGAATTAGGACTTTGTCAACTAAAATAAGTGTGTTTAAAGTCATTTCTGTGCCTCAAAGGGGTCAAAATTGAAGCTTTTGAGTAAGCAAAACTCTGTAAAAATGGCAATTTTGGTCACTCTGAGGGTTTAAAAAGTGGTTATTCAACATGAGGCACGATCCAATTGACATTTTGAATCATTTTTGGTACAGTCCGAAAAATCAATTTTCAGATGAAAAACGATGACTCCGGACATGTCGAACTATCCCAAAATGGTCAATATGGATGAAATTTTAACATTTATTTTTTGACTCTAAATGGCTGTTGGGTGTGAATTATGACTTTGTCAACTAAAATAAGTGTGTTTAAAGTCATTTCTGTGCCTCAAAGGGGTCAAAATTGAAGCTTTTGAGTAAGCAAAACTCTGTAAAAATGGCAATTTTAGTCACTCTGAGGGTTTAAAAAGTGGTTATTCAACATGAGGCACGATCCAATTGACATTTTGAATCATTTTTGGTACAGTCCAAAAAATCAATTTTCAGATGAAAAACGATGACTCCGGACATGTCGAACTATCCCAAAATGGTCAATATGGATGAAATTTTAACATTTAATCTTTTGACTCTAAATGGCTGTTGGATGTGAATTATGACTTTGTCAACTAAAATAAGTGTGTTTAAAGTCATTTCTGTGCCTCAAAGGGGTCAAAATTGAAGCTTTTGAGTAAGCAAAACTCTGTAAAAATGGCAATTTTAGTCACTGTGAGGGTTTAAAAAGTGGTTATTCAACATGAGGCACGATCCAATTGAAATTTTGAATCATTTTTGGTACAGTCCAAAAAATCAATTTTCGGATGAAAAACGATGACTCCGGACATGTCGAACGATCCCAAAAAGGTCAAAATGGATGAAGTTTTAACATTTAATCTTTTGACTGTAAATGACTGTTGGATGTGAATTATGACTTTCCCAACTAAAATAAGTGTGTTTAAAGTCATTTCTGTGCCTGAAACGGGTCAAAATTGAAGCTTTTGAGTAAGCAAAACTCTGTAAAAATGGCAATTTTGGTCACTCTGAGGGTTTAAAAAGTGGTTATTCAACATGAGGCACGATCCAATTGACACTTTGAATCATTTTTGGTACAGTCCAAAAAATCAATTTTCGGATGAAAAACGATGACTTGTCGAACGATCCCAAAATGGTCAATATGGATGAAATTTTAACATTTAATCTTTTGACTGTAAATGACTGTTGGATGTGAATTATGACTTTGTCAACTAAAATAAGTGTGTTTAAAGTCATTTCTGTGCCTGAAACGGGTCAAAATTGAAGCTTTTGAGTAAGCAAAACTCTGTAAAAATGGCAATTTTGGTCACTGTGAGGGTTTAAAAAGTGGTTATTCAACATGAGGCACGATCCAATTGACATTTTGAATCATTTTTGGTACAGTCCAAAAAATCAATTTTTGGATGAAAAACAATGACTCAGGACATGTTGAACGATCCCAAAAGGGTCAAAATGGATGAAATTCTAACATTTAATCTTTTGACTGTAAATGGCTGTTGGATGTGAATTAGGACTTTGTCAACTAAAATAAGTGTGTTTAAAGTCATTTCTGTGCCTCAAAGGGGTCAAAATTGAAGCTTTTGAGTAAGCAAAACTCTGTAAAAATGGCAATTTTGGTCACTCTGAGGGTTTAAAAAGTGGTTATTCAACATGAGGCACGATCCAATTGACATTTTGAATCATTTTTGGTACAGTCCGAAAAATCAATTTTCAGATGAAAAACGATGACTCCGGACATGTCAAACTATCCCAAAATGGTCAATATGGATGAAATCTTAACATTTATTTTTTGACTCTAAATGGCTGTTGGATGTGAATTATGACTTTGTCAACTAAAATAAGTGTGTTTAAAGTCATTTCTGTGCCTCAAAGGGGTCAAAATTGAAGCTTTTGAGTAAGCAAAACTCTGTAAAAATGGCAATTTTGGTCACTGTGAGGGTTTAAAAAGTGGTTATTCAACATGAGGCACGATCCAATTGACATTTTGAATCATTTTTGGTACAGTCCAAAAAATCAATTTTCGGATGAAAAACGATGACTCCGGACATGTCGAACGATCCCAAAAGGGTCAAAATGGATGAAATTCTAACATTTAATCTTTTGACTGTAAATGGCTGTTGGATGTGAATTATGACTTTGTCAACTAAAATAAGTGTGTTTAAAGTCATTTCTGTGCCTGAAACGGGTCAAAATTGAAGCTTCTGAGTAAGCAAAACTCTGTAAAAATGGCAATTTTGGTCACTCTGAGGGTTTAAAAAGTGGTTATTCAACATGAGGCACGATCCAATTGACATTTTAAATCATTTTTGGTACAGTCCAAAAAATCAATTTTCGGATGAAAAACGATGACTCCGGACATGTCGAACGATCCCAAAATGGTCAATATGGATGAAATTTTAACATTTAATCTTTTGACTCTAAATGACTGTTGGATGTGAATTAGGACTTTGTCAACTAAAATAAGTGTGTTTAAAGTCATTTCTGTGCCTCAAAGGGGTCAAAATTGAAGCTTTTGAGTAAGCAAAACTCTGTAAAAATGGCAATTTTGGTCACTCTGAGGGTTTAAAAAGTGGTTATTCAACATGAGGCACGATCCAATTGACATTTTGAATCATTTTTGGTACAGTCCGAAAAATCAATTTTCAGATGAAAAACGATGACTCCGGACATGTCGAACTATCCCAAAATGGTCAATATGGATGAAATTTTAACATTTATTTTTTGACTCTAAATGGCTGTTGGATGTGAATTATGACTTTGTCAACTAAAATAAGTGTGTTTAAAGTCATTTCTGTGCCTCAAAGGGGTCAAAATTGAAGCTTTTGAGTAAGCAAAACTCTGTAAAAATGGCAATTTTAGTCACTCTGAGGGTTTAAAAAGTGGTTATTCAACATGAGGCACGATCCAATTGACATTTTGAATCATTTTTGGTACAGTCCAAAAAATCAATTTTCAGATGAAAAACGATGACTCCGGACATGTCGAACTATCCCAAAATGGTCAATATGGATGAAATTTTAACATTTAATCTTTTGACTCTAAATGGCTGTTGGATGTGAATTATGACTTTGTCAACTAAAATAAGTGTGTTTAAAGTCATTTCTGTGCCTCAAAGGGGTCAAAATTGAAGCTTTTGAGTAAGCAAAACTCTGTAAAAATGGCAATTTTAGTCACTGTGAGGGTTTAAAAAGTGGTTATTCAACATGAGGCACGATCCAAATGACATTTTGAATCATTTTTGGTACAGTCCAAAAAATCAATTTTCGAATGAAAAACGATGACTCCGGACATGTCGAACGATCCCAAAAAGGTCAAAATAGATGAAATTTTAACATTTAATCTTTTGACTGTAAATGACTGTTGGATGTGAATTATGACTTTGTCAACTAAAATAAGTGTGTTTAAAGTCATTTCTGTGCCTGAAACGGGTCAAAATTGAAGCTTTTGAGTAAGCAGAACTCTGTAAAAATGGCAATTTTGGTCACTGTGAGGGTTTAAAAAGTGGTTATTCAACATGAGGCATGATCCAATTGACATTTTGAATCATTTTTGGTACAGTCCAAAAAATCAATTTTCGGATGAAAAACGATGACTCCGGACATGTCGAACTATCCCAAAATGGTCAATATGGATGAAATTTTAACATTTAATCTTTTGACTGTAAATGACTGTTGGGTGTGAATTATGACTTTGTCAACTAAAATAAGTGTGTTTAAAGTCATTTCTGTGCCTGAAACGGGTCAAAATTGAAGCTTTTGAGTAAGCAAAACTCTGTAAAAATGGCAATTTTGGTCACTGTGAGGGTTTAATGGTTATTCAACATGAGGCACGATCCAATTGACATTTTGAATCATTTTTGGTACAGTCCAAAAAATCAATTTTCGGATGAAAAACAATGACTCCGGACATGTCGAACTATCCCAAAATGGTCAATATGGATGAAATTTTAACATTTAATCTTTTGATTCTAAATGACTGTTGGATGTGAATTATGACTTTGTCAACTAAAATAAGTGTGTTTAAAGTCATTTCTGTGCCTCAAAGGGGTCAAAATTGAAGCTTTTGAGTAAGCAAAACTCTGTAAAAATGGCAATTTTGGTCACTGTGAGGGCTTATAAAGTGGTTATTCAACATGAGGCACGATCCAATTGACATTTTGAATCATTTTTGGTACAGTCCAAAAAATCAATTTTCGGATGAAAAACGATGACTCCGGACATGTCGAACTATCCCAAAATGGTCAATATGGATGAAATTTTAACATTTATTCTTTTGACTGTAAATGACTGTTAGATGTGAATTATGACTTTGTCAAATAAAATAAGTGTGTTTAAAGTCATTTCTGTGCCTGAAACGGGTCAAAATTGAAGCTTTTGAGTAAGCAAAACTCTGTAAAAATGGCAATTTTGGTCACTCTGAGGGTTTAAAAAGTGGTTATTCAACATGAGGCACGATCCAATTGAAATTTTGAATCATTTTTGGTACAGTCCAAAAAATCAATTTTCGGATGAAAAACGATGACTCCAGACATGTCGAACGATCCCAAAATGGTCAATATGGATGAAATTTTAACATTTAATCTTTTGACTGTAAATAACTGTTGGATGTGAATTATGACTTTGTCAACTAAAATAAGTGTGTTTAAAGTCATTTCTGTGCCTGAAACGGGTCAAAATTGAAGCTTCTGAGTAAGCAAAACTCTGTAAAAATGGCAATTTTGGTCACTCTGAGGGTTTAAAAAGTGGTTATTCAACATGAGGCACGATCCAATTGACATTTTGAATCATTTTTGGTACAGTCCAAAAAATCAATTTTCGGATGAAAAACGATGACTCCGGACATGTCGAACGATCCCAAAAAGGTCAAAATGGATGAAATTTTAACATTTAATCTTTTGACTGTAAATGACTGTTGGATGTGAATTATGACTTTGTCAACTAAAATAAATGTGTTTAAAGTCATTTCTGTGCCTGAAACGGGTCAAAATTGAAGCTTTTGAGTAAGCAAAACTCTGTAAAAATGGCAATTTTGGTCACTGTGAGGGTTTAAAAAGTGGTTATTCAACATGAGGCACGATCCAATTGAAATTTTGAATCATTTTTGGTACAGTCCAAAAAATCAATTTTCGGATGAAAAACGATGACTCCGGACATGTCGAACGATCCCAAAATGGTCAATATGGATGAAATTTTAACATTTAATCTTTTGACTGTAAATGACTGTTGGATGTGAATTATGACTTTGTCAACTAAAATAAGTGTGTTTAAAGTCATTTCTGTGCCTGAAACGGGTCAAAATTGAAGCTTCTGAGTAAGCAAAACTCTGTAAAAATGGCAATTTTGGTCACTCTGAGGGTTTAAAAAGTGGTTATTCAACATGAGGCACGATCCAATTGACATTTTGAATCATTTTTGGTACAGTCCAAAAAATCAATTTTCGGATGAAAAACGATGACTCCGGACATGTCGAACGATCCCAAAAAGGTCAAAATGGATGAAATTTTAACATTTAATCTTTTGACGGTAAATGACTGTTGGATGTGAATTATGACTTTGTCAACTAAAATAAGTGTGTTTAAAGTCATTTCTGTGCCTGAAACGGGTCAAAATTGAAGCTTTTGAGTAAGCAAAACTCTGTAAAAATGGCAATTTTGGTCACTGTGAGGGTTTAAAAAGTGGTTATTCAACATGAGGCACGATCCAATTGACATTTTGAATCATTTTTGGTACAGTCCAAAAAATCAATTTTCGGATGAAAAACGATGACTCCGGACATGTCGAACTATCCCAAAATGGTCAATATGGATGAAATTTTAACATTTAATCTTTTGACTCTAAATGACTGTTGGATGTGAATTAGGACTTTGTCAACTAAAATAAGTGTGTTTAAAGTCATTTCTGTGCCTGAAACGGGTCAAAATTGAAGCTTCTGAGTAAGCAAAACTCTGTAAAAATGGCAATTTTGGTCACTGTGAGGGTTTAAAAAGTGGTTATTCAACATGAGGCACGATCCAAACATTTTGAATCATTTTTGGTACAGTCCAAAAAATCAATTTTCGGATGAAAAACGATGACTCCGGACATGTCGAACTATCCCAAAATGGTCAATATGGATGAAATTTTAACATTTAATCTTTTGACTGTAAATGACTGTTGGATGTGAATTATGACTTTGTCAACTAAAATAAGTGTGTTTAAAGTCATTTCTGTGCCTGAAACGGGTCAAAATTGAAGCTTTTGAGTAAGCAAAACTCTGTAAAAATGGCAATTTTGGTCACTCTGAGGGTTTAAAAAGTGGTTATTCAACATGAGGCACGATCCAATTGACATTTTGAATCATTTTTGGTACAGTCCAAAAAATCAATTTTCGGATGCAAAACGATGACTCCGGACATGTCAAACGATCCCAAAAAGGTCAAAATGGATGAAATTTTAACATTTAATCTTTTGACTGTAAATGACTGTTGGATGTGAATTATGACTTTGTCAACTAAAATAAGTGTGTTTAAAGTCATTTCTGTGCCTGAAACGGGTCAAAATTGAAGCTTTTGAGTAAGCAAAACTCTGTAAAAATGGCAATTTTGGTCACTGTGAGGGTTTAAAAAGTGGTTATTCAACATGAGGCACGATCCAATTGACATTTTGAATCATTTTTGGTACAGTCCAAAAAATCAATTTTCGGATGAAAAACAATGACTCCGGACATGTCGAACTATCCCAAAATGGTCAATATGGATGAAATTTTAACATTTAATCTTTTGATTCTAAATGACTGTTGGATGTGAATTATGACTTTGTCAACTAAAATAAGTGTGTTTAAAGTCATTTCTGTGCCTCAAAGGGGTCAAAATTGAAGCTTTTGAGTAAGCAAAACTCTGTAAAAATGGCAATTTTGGTCACTGTGAGGGTTTATAAAGTGGTTATTCAACATGAGGCACGATCCAATTGACATTTTGAATCATTTTTGGTACAGTCCAAAAAAATCAATTTTCGGATGAAAAACGATGACTCCGGACATGTCGAACTATCCCAAAATGGTCAATATGGATGAAATTTTAACATTTATTCTTTTGACTGTAAATGACTGTTAGATGTGAATTATGACTTTGTCAAATAAAATAAGTGTGTTTAAAGTCATTTCTGTGCCTGAAACGGGTCAAAATTGAAGCTTTTGAGTAAGCAAAACTCTGTAAAAATGGCAATTTTGGTCACTCTGAGGGTTTAAAAAGTGGTTTATTCAACATGAGGCACGATCCAATTGAAATTTTGAATCATTTTGGTACAGTCCAAAAAATCAATTTTCGGATGAAAAACGATGACTCCAGACATGTCGAACGATCCCAAAATGGTCAATATGGATGAAATTTTAACATTTAATCTTTTGACTGTAAATAACTGTTGGATGTGAATTATGACTTTGTCAACTAAAATAAGTGTGTTTAAAGTCATTTCTGTGCCTGAAACGGGTCAAAATTGAAGCTTCTGAGTAAGCAAAACTCTGTAAAAATGGCAATTTTGGTCACTCTGAGGGTTTAAAAAGTGGTTATTCAACATGAGGCACGATCCAATTGACATTTTGAATCATTTTTGGTACAGTCCAAAAAATCAATTTTCGGATGAAAAACGATGACTCCGGGACATGTCGAACGATCCCAAAAAGGTCAAAATGGATGAAATTTTAACATTTAATCTTTTGACTGTAAATGACTGTTGGATGTGAATTATGACTTTGTCAACTAAAATAAATGTGTTTAAAGTCATTTCTGTGCCTGAAACGGGTCAAAATTGAAGCTTTTGAGTAAGCAAAACTCTGTAAAAATGGCAATTTTGGTCACTGTGAGGGTTTAAAAAGTGGTTATTCAACATGAGGCACGATCCAATTGAAATTTTGAATCATTTTTGGTACAGTCCAAAAAATCAATTTTCGGATGAAAAACGATGACTCCGGACATGTCGAACGATCCCAAAATGGTCAATATGGATGAAATTTTAACATTTAATCTTTTGACTGTAAATGACTGTTGGATGTGAATTATGACTTTGTCAACTAAAATAAGTGTGTTTAAAGTCATTTCTGTGCCTGAAAACGGGTCAAAATTGAAGCTTCTGAGTAAGCAAAACTCTGTAAAAATGGCAATTTTGGTCACTCTGAGGGTTTAAAAAGTGGTTATTCAACATGAGGCACGATCCAATTGACATTTTGAATCATTTTTGGTACAGTCCAAAAAATCAATTTTCGGATGAAAAACGATGACTCCGGACATGTCGAACGATCCCAAAAAGGTCAAAATGGATGAAATTTTAACATTTAATCTTTTGACGGTAAATGACTGTTGGATGTGAATTATGACTTTGTCAACTAAAATAAGTGTGTTTAAAGTCATTTCTGTGCCTGAAACGGGTCAAAATTGAAGCTTTTGAGTAAGCAAAACTCTGTAAAAATGGCAATTTTGGTCACTGTGAGGGTTTAAAAAGTGGTTATTCAACATGAGGCACGATCCAATTGACATTTTGAATCATTTTTGGTACAGTCCAAAAAATCAATTTTCGGATGAAAAACGATGACTCCGGACATGTCGAACTATCCCAAAATGGTCAATATGGATGAAATTTTAACATTTAATCTTTTGACTCTAAATGACTGTTGGATGTGAATTAGGACTTTGTCAACTAAAATAAGTGTGTTTAAAGTCATTTCTGTGCCTGAAACGGGTCAAAATTGAAGCTTCTGAGTAAGCAAAACTCTGTAAAAATGGCAATTTTGGTCACTGTGAGGGTTTAAAAAGTGGTTATTCAACATGAGGCACGATCCAATTGACATTTTGAATCATTTTTGGTACAGTCCAAAAAATCAATTTTCGGATGAAAAACGATGACTCCGGACATGTCGAACTATCCCAAAATGGTCAATATGGATGAAATTTTAACATTTAATCTTTTGACTGTAAATGACTGTTGGATGTGAATTATGACTTTGTCAACTAAAATAAGTGTGTTTAAAGTCATTTCTGTGCCTGAAACGGGTCAAAATTGAAGCTTTTGAGTAAGCAAAACTCTGTAAAAATGGCAATTTTGGTCACTCTGAGGGTTTAAAAAGTGGTTATTCAACATGAGGCACGATCCAATTGACATTTTGAATCATTTTTGGTACAGTCCAAAAAATCAATTTTCGGATGCAAAACGATGACTCCGGACATGTCAAACGATCCCAAAAAGGTCAAAATGGATGAAATTTTAACATTTAATCTTTTGACTGTAAATGACTGTTGGATGTGAATTATGACTTTGTCAACTAAAATAAGTGTGTTTAAAGTCATTTCTGTGCCTGAAACGGGTCAAAATTGAAGCTTTTGAGTAAGCAAAACTCTGTAAAAATGGCAATTTTGGTCACTGTGAGGGTTTAAAAAGTGGTTATTCAACATGAGGCACGATCCAATTGACATTTTGAATCATTTTTGGTACAGTCCAAAAAATCAATTTTCGGATGAAAAACAATGACTCAGGACATGTCGAACGATCCCAAAAGGGTCAAAATGGATGAAATTCTAACATTTAATCTTTTGACTGTAAATGGCTGATGGATGTGAATTAGGACTTTGTCAACTAAAATAAGTGTGTTTAAAGTCATTTCTGTGCCTGAAACGGGTCAAAATTGAAGCTTCTGAGTAAGCAAAACTCTGTAAAAATGGCAATTTTGGTCACTCTGAGGGTTTAAAAAGTGGTTATTCAACATGAGGCACGACCCAATTGACATTTTGAATCATTTTTGGTACAGTCCAAAAAATCAATTTTCGGATGAAAAACGATGACTCCGGACATGTCGAACGATCCCAAAATGGTCAATATGGATGAAATTTTAACATTTAATCTTTTGACTCTAAATGACTGTTGGATGTGAATTAGGACTTTGTCAACTAAAATAAGTGTGTTTAAAGTCATTTCTGTGCCTCAAAGGGGTCAAAATTGAAGCTTTTGAGTAAGCAAAACTCTGTAAAAATGGCAATTTTGGTCACTCTGAGGGTTTAAAAAGTGGTTATTCAACATGAGGCACGATCCAATTGACATTTTGAATCATTTTTGGTACAGTCCGAAAAATCAATTTTCAGATGAAAAACGATGACTCCGGACATGTCAAACTATCCCAAAATGGTCAATATGGATGAAATTTTAACATTTATTTTTTGACTCTAAATGGCTGTTGGATGTGAATTATGACTTTGTCAACTAAAATAAGTGTGTTTAAAGTCATTTCTGTGCCTCAAAGGGGTCAAAATTGAAGCTTTTGAGTAAGCAAAACTCTGTAAAAATGGCAATTTTGGTCACTGTGAGGGTTTAAAAAGTGGTTATTCAACATGAGGCACGATCCAATTGACATTTTGAATCATTTTTGGTACAGTCCAAAAAATCAATTTTCGGATGAAAAACAATGACTCCGGACATGTCGAACTATCCCAAAATGGTCAATATGGATGAAATTTTAACATTTAATCTTTTGATTCTAAATGACTGTTGGATGTGAATTATGACTTTGTCAACTAAAATAAGTGTGTTTAAAGTCATTTCTGTGCCTCAAAGGGGTCAAAATTGAAGCTTTTGAGTAAGCAAAACTCTGTAAAAATGGCAATTTTGGTCACTGTGAGGGTTTATAAAGTGGTTATTCAACATGAGGCACGATCCAATTGACATTTTGAATCATTTTTGGTACAGTCCAAAAAATCAATTTTCGGATGAAAAACGATGACTCCGGACATGTCGAACTATCCCAAAATGGTCAATATGGATGAAATTTTAACATTTATTCTTTTGACTGTAAATGACTGTTAGATGTGAATTATGACTTTGTCAAATAAAATAAGTGTGTTTAAAGTCATTTCTGTGCCTGAAACGGGTCAAAATTGAAGCTTTTGAGTAAGCAAAACTCTGTAAAAATGGCAATTTTGGTCACTCTGAGGGTTTAAAAAGTGGTTATTCAACATGAGGCACGATCCAATTGAAATTTTGAATCATTTTTGGTACAGTCCAAAAAATCAATTTTCGGATGAAAAACGATGACTCCAGACATGTCGAACGATCCCAAAATGGTCAATATGGATGAAATTTTAACATTTAATCTTTTGACTGTAAATAACTGTTGGATGTGAATTATGACTTTGTCAACTAAAATAAGTGTGTTTAAAGTCATTTCTGTGCCTGAAACGGGTCAAAATTGAAGCTTCTGAGTAAGCAAAACTCTGTAAAAATGGCAATTTTGGTCACTCTGAGGGTTTAAAAAGTGGTTATTCAACATGAGGCACGATCCAATTGACATTTTGAATCATTTTTGGTACAGTCCAAAAAATCAATTTTCGGATGAAAAACGATGACTCCGGACATGTCGAACGATCCCAAAAAGGTCAAAATGGATGAAATTTTAACATTTAATCTTTTGACTGTAAATGACTGTTGGATGTGAATTATGACTTTGTCAACTAAAATAAATGTGTTTAAAGTCATTTCTGTGCCTGAAACGGGTCAAAATTGAAGCTTTTGAGTAAGCAAAACTCTGTAAAAATGGCAATTTTGGTCACTGTGAGGGTTTAAAAAGTGGTTATTCAACATGAGGCACGATCCAATTGAAATTTTGAATCATTTTTGGTACAGTCCAAAAAATCAATTTTCGGATGAAAAACGATGACTCCGGACATGTCGAACGATCCCAAAATGGTCAATATGGATGAAATTTTAACATTTAATCTTTTGACTGTAAATGACTGTTGGATGTGAATTATGACTTTGTCAACTAAAATAAGTGTGTTTAAAGTCATTTCTGTGCCTGAAACGGGTCAAAATTGAAGCTTCTGAGTAAGCAAAACTCTGTAAAAATGGCAATTTTGGTCACTCTGAGGGTTTAAAAAGTGGTTATTCAACATGAGGCACGATCCAATTGACATTTTGAATCATTTTTGGTACAGTCCAAAAAATCAATTTTTGGATGAAAAACGATGACTCCGGACATGTCGAACGATCCCAAAAAGGTCAAAATGGATGAAATTTTAACATTTAATCTTTTGACTGTAAATGACTGTTGGATGTGAATTATGACTTTGTCAACTAAAATAAGTGTGTTTAAAGTCATTTCTGTGCCTGAAACGGGTCAAAATTGAAGCTTTTGAGTAAGCAAAACTCTGTAAAAATGGCAATTTTGGTCACTGTGAGGGTTTAAAAAGTGGTTATTCAACATGAGGCACGATCCAATTGACATTTTGAATCATTTTTGGTACAGTCCAAAAAATCAATTTTCGGATGAAAAACGATGACTCCGGACATGTCGAACTATCCCAAAATGGTCAATATGGATGAAATTTTAACATTTAATCTTTTGACTCTAAATGACTGTTGGATGTGAATTAGGACTTTGTCAACTAAAATAAGTGTGTTTAAAGTCATTTCTGTGCCTGAAACGGGTCAAAATCGAAGCTTCTGAGTAAGCAAAACTCTGTAAAAATGGCAATTTTGGTCACTGTGAGGGTTTAAAAAGTGGTTATTCAACATGAGGCACGATCCAATTGACATTTTGAATCATTTTTGGTACAGTCCAAAAAATCAATTTTCGGATGAAAAACGATGACTCCGGACATGTCGAACTATCCCAAAATGGTCAATATGGATGAAATTTTAACATTTAATCTTTTGACTGTAAATGACTGTTGGATGTGAATTATGACTTTGTCAACTAAAATAAGTGTGTTTAAAGTCATTTCTGTGCCTGAAACGGGTCAAAATTGAAGCTTTTGAGTAAGCAAAACTCTGTAAAAATGGCAATTTTGGTCACTCTGAGGGTTTAAAAAGTGGTTATTCAACATGAGGCACGATCCAATTGACATTTTGAATCATTTTTGGTACAGTCCAAAAAATCAATTTTCGGATGCAAAACGATGACTCCGGACATGTCAAACGATCCCAAAAAGGTCAAAATGGATGAAATTTTAACATTTAATCTTTTGACTGTAAATGACTGTTGGATGTGAATTATGACTTTGTCAACTAAAATAAGTGTGTTTAAAGTCATTTCTGTGCCTGAAACGGGTCAAAATTGAAGCTTTTGAGTAAGCAAAACTCTGTAAAAATGGCAATTTTGGTCACTGTGAGGGTTTAAAAAGTGGTTATTCAACATGAGGCACGATCCAATTGACATTTTGAATCATTTTTGGTACAGTCCAAAAAATCAATTTTCGGATGAAAAACAATGACTCAGGACATGTCGATTGATCCCAAAAGGGTCAAAATGGATGAAATTCTAACATTTAATCTTTTGACTGTAAATGGCTGTTGGATGTGAATTAGGACTTTGTCAACTAAAATAAGTGTGTTTAAAGTCATTTCTGTGCCTGAAACGGGTCAAAATTGAAGCTTCTGAGTAAGCAAAACTCTGTAAAAATGGCAATTTTGGTCACTCTGAGGGTTTAAAAAGTGGTTATTCAACATGAGGCACGATCCAATTGACATTTTGAATCATTTTTGGTACAGTCCAAAAAATCAATTTTCGGATGAAAAACGATGACTCCGGACATGTCGAACGATCCCAAAATGGTCAATATGGATGAAATTTTAACATTTAATCTTTTGACTCTAAATGACTGTTGGATGTGAATTAGGACTTTGTCAACTAAAATAAGTGTGTTTAAAGTCATTTCTGTGCCTCAAAGGGGTCAAAATTGAAGCTTTTGAGTAAGCAAAACTCTGTAAAAATGGCAATTTTGGTCACTCTGAGGGTTTAAAAAGTGGTTATTCAACATGAGGCACGATCCAATTGACATTTTGAATCATTTTTGGTACAGTCCGAAAAATCAATTTTCAGATGAAAAACGATGACTCCGGACATGTCAAACTATCCCAAAATGGTCAATATGGATGAAATTTTAACATTTATTTTTTGACTCTAAATGGCTGTTGGATGTGAATTATGACTTTCCCAACTAAAATAAGTGTGTTTAAAGTCATTTCTGTGCCTGAAACGGGTCAAAATTGAAGCTTTTGAGTAAGCAAAACTCTGTAAAAATGGCAATTTTGGTCACTCTGAGGGTTTAAAAAGTGGTTATTCAACATGAGGCACGATCCAATTGACACTTTGAATCATTTTTGGTACAGTCCAAAAAATCAATTTTCGGATGAAAAACGATGACTCCGGACATGTCGAACGATCCCAAAATGGTCAATATGGATGAAATTTTAACATTTAATCTTTTGACTGTAAATGACTGTTGGATGTGAATTATGACTTTGTCAACTAAAATAAGTGTGTTTAAAGTCATTTCTGTGCCTGAAACGGGTCAAAATTGAAGCTTTTGAGTAAGCAAAACTCTGTAAAAATGGCAATTTTGGTCACTGTGAGGGTTTAAAAAGTGGTTATTCAACATGAGGCACGATCCAATTGACATTTTGAATCATTTTTGGTACAGTCCAAAAAATCAATTTTTGGATGAAAAACAATGACTCAGGACATGTTGAACGATCCCAAAAGGGTCAAAATGGATGAAATTCTAACATTTAATCTTTTGACTGTAAATGGCTGTTGGATGTGAATTAGGACTTTGTCAACTAAAATAAGTGTTTTTAAAGTCATTTCTGTGCCTCAAAGGGGTCAAAATTGAAGCTTTTGAGTAAGCAAAACTCTGTAAAAATGGCAATTTTGGTCACTCTGAGGGTTTAAAAAGTGGTTATTCAACATGAGGCACGATCCAATTGACATTTTGAATCATTTTTGGTACAGTCCGAAAAATCAATTTTCAGATGAAAAACGATGACTCCGGACATGTCAAACTATCCCAAAATGGTCAATATGGATGAAATCTTAACATTTATTTTTTGACTCTAAATGGCTGTTGGATGTGAATTATGACTTTGTCAACTAAAATAAGTGTGTTTAAAGTCATTTCTGTGCCTCAAAGGGGTCAAAATTGAAGCTTTTGAGTAAGCAAAACTCTGTAAAAATGGCAATTTTGGTCACTGTGAGGGTTTAAAAAGTGGTTATTCAACATGAGGCACGATCCAATTGACATTTTGAATCATTTTTGGTACAGTCCAAAAAATCAATTTTCGGATGAAAAACGATGACTCCGGACATGTCGAACGATCCCAAAAGGGTCAAAATGGATGAAATTCTAACATTTAATCTTTTGACTGTAAATGGCTGTTGGATGTGAATTATGACTTTGTCAACTAAAATAAGTGTGGTTAAAGTCATTTCTGTGCCTGAAACGGGTCAAAATTGAAGCTTCTGAGTAAGCAAAACTCTGTAAAAATGGCAATTTTGGTCACTCTGAGGGTATAAAAAGTGGTTATTCAACATGAGGCACGATCCAATTGACATTTTAAATCATTTTTGGTACAGTCCAAAAAATCAATTTTCGGATGAAAAACGATGACTCCGGACATGTCGAACGATCCCAAAATGGTCAATATGTATGAAATTTTAACATTTAATCTTTTGACTCTAAATGACTGTTGGATGTGAATTAGGACTTTGTCAACTAAAATAAGTGTGTTTAAAGTCATTTCTGTGCCTCAAAGGGGTCAAAATTGAAGCTTTTGAGTAAGCAAAACTCTGTAAAAATGGCAATTTTGGTCACTCTGAGGGTTTAAAAAGTGGTTATTCAACATGAGGCACGATCCAATTGACATTTTGAATCATTTTTGGTACAGTCCGAAAAATCAATTTTCAGATGAAAAACGATGACTCCGGACATGTCGAACTATCCCAAAATGGTCAATATGGATGAAATTTTAACATTTATTTTTTGACTCTAAATGGCTGTTGGATGTGAATTATGACTTTGTCAACTAAAATAAGTGTGTTTAAAGTCATTTCTGTGCCTCAAAGGGGTCAAAATTGAAGCTTTTGAGTAAGCAAAACTCTGTAAAAATGGCAATTTTAGTCACTCTGAGGGTTTAAAAAGTGGTTATTCAACATGAGGCACGATCCAATTGACATTTTGAATCATTTTTGGTACAGTCCAAAAAATCAATTTTCAGATGAAAAACGATGACTCCGGACATGTCGAACTATCCCAAAATGGTCAATATGGATGAAATTTTAACATTTAATCTTTTGACTCTAAATGGCTGTTGGATGTGAATTATGACTTTGTCAACTAAAATAAGTGTGTTTAAAGTCATTTCTGTGCCTCAAAGGGGTCAAAATTGAAGCTTTTGAGTAAGCAAAACTCTGTAAAAATGGCAATTTTAGTCACTGTGAGGGTTTAAAAAGTGGTTATTCAACTTGAGG
Organism: Lissotriton vulgaris; assembly: GCF_964263255.1. Lineage (NCBI taxonomy): Eukaryota > Metazoa > Chordata > Amphibia > Caudata > Salamandridae > Lissotriton > Lissotriton vulgaris. The sequence continues at coordinate 750,323 of NW_028253326.1, forward strand.
CACGATCCAATTGAAATTTTGAATCATTTTTGGTACAGTCCAAAAAATCAATTTTCGGATGAAAAACGATGACTCCGGACATGTCGAACGATCCCAAAAAGGTCAAAATGGATGAAATTTTAACATTTAATCTTTTGACTGTAAATGACTGTTGGATGTGAATTATGACTTTCCCAACTAAAATAAGTGTGTTTAAAGTCATTTCTGTGCCTGAAACGGGTCAAAATTGAAGCTTTTGAGTAAGCAAAACTCTGTAAAAATGGCAATTTTGGTCACTCTGAGGGTTTAAAAAGTGGTTATTCAACATGAGGCACGATCCAATTGACACTTTGAATCATTTTTGGTACAGTCCAAAAAATCAATTTTCGGATGAAAAACGATGACTCCGGACATGTCGAACGATCCCAAAATGGTCAATATGGATGAAATTTTAACATTTAATCTTTTGACTGTAAATGACTGTTGGATGTGAATTATGACTTTGTCAACTAAAATAAGTGTGTTTAAAGTCATTTCTGTGCCTGAAACGGGTCAAAATTGAAGCTTTTGAGTAAGCAAAACTCTGTAAAAATGGCAATTTTGGTCACTGTGAGGGTTTAAAAAGTGGTTATTCAACATGAGGCACGATCCAATTGACATTTTGAATCATTTTTGGTACAGTCCAAAAAATCAATTTTCAGATGAAAAACGATGACTCCGGACATGTCGAACTATCCCAAAATGGTCAATATGGATGAAATTTTAACATTTAATCTTTTGACTCTAAATGGCTGTTGGATGTGAATTATGACTTTGTCAACTAAAATAAGTGTGTTTAAAGTCATTTCTGTGCCTGAAACGGGTCAAAATTGAAGCTTTTGAGTAAGCAAAACTCTGTAAAAATGGCAATTTTGGTCACTGTGAGGGTTTAAAAAGTGGTTATTCAACATGAGGCACGATCCAATTGACATTTTGAATCATTTTTGGTACAGTCCAAAAAATCAATTTTCGGATGAAAAACGATGACTCCGGACATGTTGAACTATCCCAAAATGGTCAATATGGATGAAATTTTAACATTTAATCTTTTGACTGTAAATGACTGTTGGATGTGAATTATGACTTTGTCAACTAAAATAAGTGTGTTTAAAGTCATTTCTGTGCCTGAAACGGGTCAAAATTGAAGCTTTTGAGTAAGCAAAACTCTGTAAAAATGGCAATTTTGGTCACTCTGAGGGTTTAAAAAGTGGTTATTCAACATGAGGCACGATCCAATTGACATTTTGAATCATTTTTGGTACAGTCCAAAAAATCAATTTTCGGATGAAAAACGATGACTCCGGACATGTCGAACTATCCCAAAATGGTCAATATGGATGAAATTTTAATATTTAATCTTTTGACTGTAAATGACTGTTGGATGTGAATTATGACTTTGTCAACTAAAATAAGTGTGTTTAAAGTCATTTCTGTGCCTGAAACGGGTCAAAATTGAAGCTTTTGAGTAAGCAAAACTCTGTAAAAATGGCAATTTTGGTCACTTTGAGGGTTTAAAAAGTGGTTATTCAACATGAGGCACGATCCAATTGACATTTTGAATCATTTTTGGTACAGTCCAAAAAATCAATTTTCAGATGAAAAACGATGACTCCGGACATGTCGAACTATCCCAAAATGGTCAATATGGATGAAATTTTAACATTTAATCTTTTGACTCTAAATGGCTGTTGGATGTGAATTATGACTTTGTCAACTAAAATAAATGTGTTTAAAGTCATTTCTGTGCCTGAAACGGGTCAAAATTGAAGCTTTTGAGTAAGCAAAACTCTGTAAAAATGGCAATTTTGGTCACTGTGAGGGTTTAAAAAGTGGTTATTCAACATGAGGCACGATCCAATTGACATTTTGAATCATTTTTGGTACAGTCCAAAAAATCAATTTTCGGATGAAAAACGATGACTCCGGACATGTCGAACTATCCCAAAATGGTCAATATGGATGAAATTTTAACATTTAATCTTTTGACTGTAAATGACTGTTGGATGTGAATTATGACTTTGTCAACTAAAATAAGTGTGTTTAAAGTCATTTCTGTGCCTGAAACGGGTCAAAATTGAAGCTTTTGAGTAAGCAAAACTCTGTAAAAATGGCAATTTTGGTCACTCTGAGGGTTTAAAAAGTGGTTATTCAACATGAGGCACGATCCAATTGACATTTTGAATCATTTTTGGTACAGTCCAAAAAATCAATTTTCGGATGAAAAACGATGACTCCGGACATGTCGAACGATCCCAAAATGGTCAATATGGATGAAATTTTAACATTTAATCTTTTGACTGTAAATGACTGTTGGATGTGAATTATGACTTTGTCAACTAAAATAAGTGTGTTTAAAGTCATTTCTGTGCCTGAAACGGGTCAAAATTGAAGCTTTTGAGTAAGCAAAACTCTGTAAAAATGGCAATTTTGGTCACTGTGAGGGTTTAAAAAGTGGTTATTCAACATGAGGCACGATCCAATTGACATTTTTAATCATTTTTGGTACAGTCCAAAAAATCAATTTTCGGATGAAAAACGATGACTCCGGACATGTCGAACGATCCCAAAAGGGTCAAAATCGATGAAATTTTAACATTTAATCTTTTGACTGTAAATGGCTGTTGGATGTGAATTATGACTTTGTCAACTAAAATAAGTGTGTTTAAAGTCATTTCTGTGCCTGAAAGGGGTCAAAATTGAAGCTTTTGAGTAAGCAAAACTCTGTAAAAATGGCAATTTTAGTCACTCTGAGGGTTTAAAAAGTGGTTATTCAACATGAGGCACGATCCAATTGACATTTTGAATCATTTTTGGTACAGTCCAAAAAATCAATTTTCAGATGAAAAACGATGACTCCGGACATGTCGAACTATCCCAAAATGGTCAATATGGATGAAATTTTAACATTTAATCTTTTGACTCTAAATGGCTGTTGGATGTGAATTATGACTTTGTCAACTAAAATAAGTGTGTTTAAAGTCATTTCTGTGCCTCAAAGGGGTCAAAATTGAAGCTTTTGAGTAAGCAAAACTCTGTAAAAATGGCAATTTTAGTCACTGTGAGGGTTTAAAAAGTGGTTATTCAACATGAGGCACGATCCAATTGAAATTTTGAATCATTTTTGGTACAGTCCAAAAAATCAATTTTCGGATGAAAAACGATGACTCCGGACATGTCGAACGATCCCAAAAAGGTCAAAATGGATGAAGTTTTAACATTTAATCTTTTGACTGTAAATGACTGTTGGATGTGAATTATGACTTTCCCAACTAAAATAAGTGTGTTTAAAGTCATTTCTGTGCCTGAAACGGGTCAAAATTGAAGCTTTTGAGTAAGCAAAACTCTGTAAAAATGGCAATTTTGGTCACTCTGAGGGTTTAAAAAGTGGTTATTCAACATGAGGCACGATCCAATTGACACTTTGAATCATTTTTGGTACAGTCCAAAAAATCAATTTTCGGATGAAAAACGATGACTCCGGACATGTCGAACGATCCCAAAATGGTCAATATGGATGAAATTTTAACATTTAATCTTTTGACTGTAAATGACTGTTGGATGTGAATTATGACTTTGTCAACTAAAATAAGTGTGTTTAAAGTCATTTCTGTGCCTGAAACGGGTCAAAATTGAAGCTTTTGAGTAAGCAAAACTCTGTAAAAATGGCAATTTTGGTCACTGTGAGGGTTTAAAAAGTGGTTATTCAACATGAGGCACGATCCAATTGACATTTTGAATCATTTTTGGTACAGTCCAAAAAATCAATTTTTGGATGAAAAACAATGACTCAGGACATGTTGAACGATCCCAAAAGGGTCAAAATGGATGAAATTCTAACATTTAATCTTTTGACTGTAAATGGCTGTTGGATGTGAATTAGGACTTTGTCAACTAAAATAAGTGTTTTTAAAGTCATTTCTGTGCCTCAAAGGGGTCAAAATTGAAGCTTTTGAGTAAGCAAAACTCTGTAAAAATGGCAATTTTGGTCACTCTGAGGGTTTAAAAAGTGGTTATTCAACATGAGGCACGATCCAATTGACATTTTGAATCATTTTTGGTACAGTCCGAAAAATCAATTTTCAGATGAAAAACGATGACTCCGGACATGTCAAACTATCCCAAAATGGTCAATATGGATGAAATCTTAACATTTATTTTTTGACTCTAAATGGCTGTTGGATGTGAATTATGACTTTGTCAACTAAAATAAGTGTGTTTAAAGTCATTTCTGTGCCTCAAAGGGGTCAAAATTGAAGCTTTTGAGTAAGCAAAACTCTGTAAAAATGGCAATTTTGGTCACTGTGAGGGTTTAAAAAGTGGTTATTCAACATGAGGCACGATCCAATTGACATTTTGAATCATTTTTGGTACAGTCCAAAAAATCAATTTTCGGATGAAAAACGATGACTCCGGACATGTCGAACGATCCCAAAAGGGTCAAAATGGATGAAATTCTAACATTTAATCTTTTGACTGTAAATGGCTGTTGGATGTGAATTATGACTTTGTCAACTAAAATAAGTGTGTTTAAAGTCATTTCTGTGCCTGAAACGGGTCAAAATTGAAGCTTCTGAGTAAGCAAAACTCTGTAAAAATGGCAATTTTGGTCACTCTGAGGGTATAAAAAGTGGTTATTCAACATGAGGCACGATCCAATTGACATTTTAAATCATTTTTGGTACAGTCCAAAAAATCAATTTTCGGATGAAAAACGATGACTCCGGACATGTCGAACGATCCCAAAATGGTCAATATGGATGAAATTTTAACATTTAATCTTTTGACTCTAAATGACTGTTGGATGTGAATTAGGACTTTGTCAACTAAAATAAGTGTGTTTAAAGTCATTTCTGTGCCTCAAAGGGGTCAAAATTGAAGCTTTTGAGTAAGCAAAACTCTGTAAAAATGGCAATTTTGGTCACTCTGAGGGTTTAAAAAGTGGTTATTCAACATGAGGCACGATCCAATTGACATTTTGAATCATTTTTGGTACAGTCCGAAAAATCAATTTTCAGATGAAAAACGATGACTCCGGACATGTCGAACTATCCCAAAATGGTCAATATGGATGAAATTTTAACATTTATTTTTTGACTCTAAATGGCTGTTGGATGTGAATTATGACTTTGTCAACTAAAATAAGTGTGTTTAAAGTCATTTCTGTGCCTCAAAGGGGTCAAAATTGAAGCTTTTGAGTAAGCAAAACTCTGTAAAAATGGCAATTTTAGTCACTCTGAGGGTTTAAAAAGTGGTTATTCAACATGAGGCACGATCCAATTGACATTTTGAATCATTTTTGGTACAGTCCAAAAAATCAATTTTCAGATGAAAAACGATGACTCCGGACATGTCGAACTATCCCAAAATGGTCAATATGGATGAAATTTTAACATTTAATCTTTTGACTCTAAATGGCTGTTGGATGTGAATTATGACTTTGTCAACTAAAATAAGTGTGTTTAAAGTCATTTCTGTGCCTCAAAGGGGTCAAAATTGAAGCTTTTGAGTAAGCAAAACTCTGTAAAAATGGCAATTTTAGTCACTGTGAGGGTTTAAAAAGTGGTTATTCAACTTGAGGCACGATCCAATTGAAATTTTGAATCATTTTTGGTACAGTCCAAAAAATCAATTTTCGGATGAAAAACGATGACTCCGGACATGTCGAACGATCCCAAAAAGGTCAAAATGGATGAAATTTTAACATTTAATCTTTTGACTGTAAATGACTGTTGGATGTGAATTATGACTTTCCCAACTAAAATAAGTGTGTTTAAAGTCATTTCTGTGCCTGAAACGGGTCAAAATTGAAGCTTTTGAGTAAGCAAAACTCTGTAAAAATGGCAATTTTGGTCACTCTGAGGGTTTAAAAAGTGGTTATTCAACATGAGGCACGATCCAATTGACACTTTGAATCATTTTTGGTACAGTCCAAAAAATCAATTTTCGGATGAAAAACGATGACTCCGGACATGTCGAACGATCCCAAAATGGTCAATATGGATGAAATTTTAACATTTAATCTTTTGACTGTAAATGACTGTTGGATGTCAATTATGACTTTGTCAACTAAAATAAGTGTGTTTAAAGTCATTTCTGTGCCTGAAACGGGTCAAAATTGAAGCTTTTGAGTAAGCAAAACTCTGTAAAAATGGCAATTTTGGTCACTGTGAGGGTTTAAAAAGTGGTTATTCAACATGAGGCACGATCCAATTGACATTTTGAATCATTTTTGGTACAGTCCAAAAAATCAATTTTCAGATGAAAAACGATGACTCCGGACATGTCGAACTATCCCAAAATGGTCAATATGGATGAAATTTTAACATTTAATCTTTTGACTCTAAATGGCTGTTGGATGTGAATTATGACTTTGTCAACTAAAATAAGTGTGTTTAAAGTCATTTCTGTGCCTGAAACGGGTCAAAATTGAAGCTTTTGAGTAAGCAAAACTCTGTAAAAATGGCAATTTTGGTCACTGTGAGGGTTTAAAAAGTGGTTATTCAACATGAGGCACGATCCAATTGACATTTTGAATCATTTTTGGTACAGTCCAAAAAATCAATTTTCGGATGAAAAACGATGACTCCGGACATGTTGAACTATCCCAAAATGGTCAATATGGATGAAATTTTAACATTTAATCTTTTGACTGTAAATGACTGTTGGATGTGAATTATGACTTTGTCAACTAAAATAAGTGTGTTTAAAGTCATTTCTGTGCCTGAAACGGGTCAAAATTGAAGCTTTTGAGTAAGCAAAACTCTGTAAAAATGGCAATTTTGGTCACTCTGAGGGTTTAAAAAGTGGTTATTCAACATGAGGCACGATCCAATTGACATTTTGAATCATTTTTGGTACAGTCCAAAAAATCAATTTTCGGATGAAAAACGATGACTCCGGACATGTCGAACTATCCCAAAATGGTCAATATGGATGAAATTTTAATATTTAATCTTTTGACTGTAAATGACTGTTGGATGTGAATTATGACTTTGTCAACTAAAATAAGTGTGTTTAAAGTCATTTCTGTGCCTGAAACGGGTCAAAATTGAAGCTTTTGAGTAAGCAAAACTCTGTAAAAATGGCAATTTTGGTCACTTTGAGGGTTTAAAAAGTGGTTATTCAACATGAGGCACGATCCAATTGACATTTTGAATCATTTTTGGTACAGTCCAAAAAATCAATTTTCAGATGAAAAACGATGACTCCGGACATGTCGAACTATCCCAAAATGGTCAATATGGATGAAATTTTAACATTTAATCTTTTGACTCTAAATGGCTGTTGGATGTGAATTATGACTTTGTCAACTAAAATAAATGTGTTTAAAGTCATTTCTGTGCCTGAAACGGGTCAAAATTGAAGCTTTTGAGTAAGCAAAACTCTGTAAAAATGGCAATTTTGGTCACTGTGAGGGTTTAAAAAGTGGTTATTCAACATGAGGCACGATCCAATTGACATTTTGAATCATTTTTGGTACAGTCCAAAAAATCAATTTTCGGATGAAAAACGATGACTCCGGACATGTCGAACTATCCCAAAATGGTCAATATGGATGAAATTTTAACATTTAATCTTTTGACTGTAAATGACTGTTGGATGTGAATTATGACTTTGTCAACTAAAATAAGTGTGTTTAAAGTCATTTCTGTGCCTGAAACGGGTCAAAATTGAAGCTTTTGAGTAAGCAAAACTCTGTAAAAATGGCAATTTTGGTCACTCTGAGGGTTTAAAAAGTGGTTATTCAACATGAGGCACGATCCAATTGACATTTTGAATCATTTTTGGTACAGTCCAAAAAATCAATTTTCGGATGAAAAACGATGACTCCGGACATGTCGAACGATCCCAAAATGGTCAATATGGATGAAATTTTAACATTTAATCTTTTGACTGTAAATGACTGTTGGATGTGAATTATGACTTTGTCAACTAAAATAAGTGTGTTTAAAGTCATTTCTGTGCCTGAAACGGGTCAAAATTGAAGCTTTTGAGTAAGCAAAACTCTGTAAAAATGGCAATTTTGGTCACTGTGAGGGTTTAAAAAGTGGTTATTCAACATGAGGCACGATCCAATTGACATTTTTAATCATTTTTGGTACAGTCCAAAAAATCAATTTTCGGATGAAAAACGATGACTCCGGACATGTCGAACGATCCCAAAAGGGTCAAAATCGATGAAATTTTAACATTTAATCTTTTGACTGTAAATGGCTGTTGGATGTGAATTATGACTTTGTCAACTAAAATAAGTGTGTTTAAAGTCATTTCTGTGCCTGAAACGGGTCAAAATTGAAGCTTCTGAGTAAGCAAAACTCTGTAAAAATGGCAATTTTGGTCACTCTGAGGGTTTAAAAAGTGGTTATTCAACATGAGGCACGATCCAATTGACATTTTGAATCATTTTTGGTACAGTCCAAAAAATCAATTTTCGGATGAAAAACGATGACTCCGGACATGTCGAACTATCCCAAAATGGTCAATATGGATGAAATTTTAACATTTAATCTTTTGACTGTAAATGACTGTTGGATGTGAATTATGACTTTGTCAACTAAAATAAGTGTGTTTAAAGTCATTTCTGGGCCTGAAACGGGTCAAAATTGAAGCTTTTGAGTAAGCAAAACTCTGTAAAAATGGCAATTTTGGTCACTCTGAGGGTTTAAAAAGTGGTTATTCAACATGAGGCACGATCCAATTGACATTTTGAATCATTTTTGGTACAGTCCAAAAAATCCATTTTCGGATGAAAAACGATGACTCCGGACATGTCGAACGATCCCAAAAGGGTCAAAATGGATGAAATTTTAACATTTAATCTTTTGACTGTAAATGGCTGTTGGATGTGAATTATGACTTTGTCAACTAAAATAAGTGTGTTTAAAGTCATTTCTGTGCCTGAAACGGGTCAAAATTGAAGCTTCTGAGTAAGCAAAACTCTGTAAAAATGGCAATTTTGGTCACTCTGAGGGTTTAAAAAGTGGTTATTCAACATGAGGCACGATCCAATTGACATTTTGAATCATTTTTGGTACAGTCCAAAAAATCAATTTTCGGATGAAAAACGATGACTCCGGACATGTCGAACTATCCCAAAATGGTCAATATGGATGAAATTTTAACATTTAATCTTTTGACTGTAAATGACTGTTGGATGTGAATTATGACTTTGTCAACTAAAATAAGTGTGTTTAAAGTCATTTCTGTGCCTGAAACGGGTCAAAATTGAAGCTTTTGAGTAAGCAAAACTCTGTAAAAATGGCAATTTTGGTCACTGTGAGGGTTTAAAAAGTGGTTATTCAACATGAGGCACGATCCAATTGACATTTTGAATCATTTTTGGTACAGTCCAAAAAATCAATTTTCGGATGAAAAACGATGACTCCGGACATGTCGAACTATCCCAAAATGGTCAATATGGATGAAATTTTAACATTTAATCTTTTGACTGTAAATGACTGTTGGATGTGAATTATGACTTTGTCAACTAAAATAAGTGTGTTTAAAGTCATTTCTGTGCCTGAAACGGGTCAAAATTGAAGCTTTTGAGTAAGCAAAACTCTGTAAAAATGGCAATTTTGGTCACTGTGAGGGTTTAAAAAGTGGTTATTCAACATGAGGCACGATCCAATTGACATTTTGAATCATTTTTGGTACAGTCCAAAAAATCAATTTTCGGATGAAAAACGATGACTCCGGACATGTCGAACGATCCCAAAATGGTCAATATGGATGAAATTTTAACATTTAATCTTTTGACTGTAAATGACTGTTGGATGTGAATTATGACTTTGTCAACTAAAATAAGTGTGTTTAAAGTCATTTCTGTGCCTGAAACGGGTCAAAATTGAAGCTTTTGAGTAAGCAAAACTCTGTAAAAATGGCAATTTTGGTCACTGTGAGGGTTTAAAAAGTGGTTATTCAACATGAGGCACGATCCAATTGACATTTTTAATCATTTTTGGTACAGTCCAAAAAATCAATTTTCGGATGAAAAACGATGACTCCGGACATGTCGAACGATCCCAAAAGGGTCAAAATGGATGAAATTTTAACATTTAATCTTTTGACTGTAAATGGCTGTTGGATGTGAATTATGACTTTGTCAACTAAAATAAGTGTGTTTAAAGTCATTTCTGTGCCTGAAACGGGTCAAAATTGAAGCTTCTGAGTAAGCAAAACTCTGTAAAAATGGCAATTTTGGTCACTCTGAGGGTTTAAAAAGTGGTTATTCAACATGAGGCACGATCCAATTGACATTTTGAATCATTTTTGGTACAGTCCAAAAAATCAATTTTCGGATGAAAAACGATGACTCCAGACATGTCGAACTATCCCAAAATGGTCAATATGGATGAAATTTTAACATTTAATCTTTTGACTCTAAATGACTGTTGGATGTGAATTAGGACTTTGTCAACTAAAATAAGTGTGTTTAAAGTCATTTCTGTGCCTCAAAGGGGTCAAAATTGAAGCTTTTGAGTAAGCAAAACTCTGTAAAAATGGCAATTTTGGTCACTGTGAGGGTTTAAAAAGTGGTTATTCAACATGAGGCACGATCCAATTGACATTTTGAATCATTTTTGGTACAGTCCAAAAAATCAATTTTCGGATGAAAAACGATGACTCCGGACATGTCGAACTATCCCAAAATGGTCAATATGGATGAAATTTTAACATTTAATCTTTTGACTGTAAATGACTGTTGGATGTGAATTATGACTTTGTCAACTAAAATAAGTGTGTTTAAAGTCATTTCTGTGCCTGAAACGGGTCAAAATTGAAGCTTTTGAGTAAGCAAAACTCTGTAAAAATGGCAATTTTGGTCACTCTGAGGGTTTAAAAAGTGGTTATTCAACATGAGGCACGATCCAATTGACATTTTGAATCATTTTTGGTACAGTCCAAAAAATCAATTTTCGGATGAAAAACGATGACTCCGGACATGTCGAACGATCCCAAAATGGTCAATATGGATGAAATTTTAACATTTAATCTTTTGACTGTAAATGACTGTTGGATGTGAATTATGACTTTGTCAACTAAAATAAGTGTGTTTAAAGTCATTTCTGTGCCTGAAACGGGTCAAAATTGAAGCTTTTGAGTAAGCAAAACTCTGTAAAAATGGCAATTTTGGTCACTGTGAGGGTTTAAAAAGTGGTTATTCAACATGAGGCACGATCCAATTGACATTTTTAATCATTTTTGGTACAGTCCAAAAAATCAATTTTCGGATGAAAAACGATGACTCCGGACATGTCGAACGATCCCAAAAGGGTCAAAATCGATGAAATTTTAACATTTAATCTTTTGACTGTAAATGGCTGTTGGATGTGAATTATGACTTTGTCAACTAAAATAAGTGTGTTTAAAGTCATTTCTGTGCCTGAAACGGGTCAAAATTGAAGCTTCTGAGTAAGCAAAACTCTGTAAAAATGGCAATTTTGGTCACTCTGAGGGTTTAAAAAGTGGTTATTCAACATGAGGCACGATCCAATTGACATTTTGAATCATTTTTGGTACAGTCCAAAAAATCAATTTTCGGATGAAAAACGATGACTCCGGACATGTCGAACTATCCCAAAATGGTCAATATGGATGAAATTTTAACATTTAATCTTTTGACTGTAAATGACTGTTGGATGTGAATTATGACTTTGTCAACTAAAATAAGTGTGTTTAAAGTCATTTCTGGGCCTGAAACGGGTCAAAATTGAAGCTTTTGAGTAAGCAAAACTCTGTAAAAATGGCAATTTTGGTCACTCTGAGGGTTTAAAAAGTGGTTATTCAACATGAGGCACGATCCAATTGACATTTTGAATCATTTTTGGTACAGTCCAAAAAATCAATTTTCGGATGAAAAACGATGACTCCGGACATGTCGAACGATCCCAAAAGGGTCAAAATGGATGAAATTTTAACATTTAATCTTTTGACTGTAAATGGCTGTTGGATGTGAATTATGACTTTGTCAACTAAAATAAGTGTGTTTAAAGTCATTTCTGTGCCTGAAACGGGTCAAAATTGAAGCTTCTGAGTAAGCAAAACTCTGTAAAAATGGCAATTTTGGTCACTCTGAGGGTTTAAAAAGTGGTTATTCAACATGAGGCACGATCCAATTGACATTTTGAATCATTTTTGGTACAGTCCAAAAAATCAATTTTCGGATGAAAAACGATGACTCCGGACATGTCGAACTATCCCAAAATGGTCAATATGGATGAAATTTTAACATTTAATCTTTTGACTGTAAATGACTGTTGGATGTGAATTATGACTTTGTCAACTAAAATAAGTGTGTTTAAAGTCATTTCTGTGCCTGAAACGGGTCAAAATTGAAGCTTTTGAGTAAGCAAAACTCTGTAAAAATGGCAATTTTGGTCACTGTGAGGGTTTAAAAAGTGGTTATTCAACATGAGGCACGATCCAATTGACATTTTGAATCATTTTTGGTACAGTCCAAAAAATCAATTTTCGGATGAAAAACGATGACTCCGGACATGTCGAACTATCCCAAAATGGTCAATATGGATGAAATTTTAACATTTAATCTTTTGACTGTAAATGACTGTTGGATGTGAATTATGACTTTGTCAACTAAAATAAGTGTGTTTAAAGTCATTTCTGTGCCTGAAACGGGTCAAAATTGAAGCTTTTGAGTAAGCAAAACTCTGTAAAAATGGCAATTTTGGTCACTGTGAGGGTTTAAAAAGTGGTTATTCAACATGAGGCACGATCCAATTGACATTTTGAATCATTTTTGGTACAGTCCAAAAAATCAATTTTCGGATGAAAAATGATGACTCCGGACATGTCGAACGATCCCAAAATGGTCAATATGGATGAAATTTTAACATTTAATCTTTTGACTGTAAATGACTGTTGGATGTGAATTATGACTTTGTCAACTAAAATAAGTGTGTTTAAAGTCATTTCTGTGCCTGAAACGGGTCAAAATTGAAGCTTTTGAGTAAGCAAAACTCTGTAAAAATGGCAATTTTGGTCACTGTGAGGGTTTAAAAAGTGGTTATTCAACATGAGGCACGATCCAATTGACATTTTTAATCATTTTTGGTACAGTCCAAAAAATCAATTTTCGGATGAAAAACGATGACTCCGGACATGTCGAACGATCCCAAAAGGGTCAAAATGGATGAAATTTTAACATTTAATCTTTTGACTGTAAATGGCTGTTGGATGTGAATTATGACTTTGTCAACTAAAATAAGTGTGTTTAAAGTCATTTCTGTGCCTGAAACGGGTCAAAATTGAAGCTTCTGAGTAAGCAAAACTCTGTAAAAATGGCAATTTTGGTCACTCTGAGGGTTTAAAAAGTGGTTATTCAACATGAGGCACGATCCAATTGACATTTTGAATCATTTTTGGTACAGTCCAAAAAATCAATTTTCGGATGAAAAACGATGACTCCAGACATGTCGAACTATCCCAAAATGGTCAATATGGATGAAATTTTAACATTTAATCTTTTGACTCTAAATGACTGTTGGATGTGAATTAGGACTTTGTCAACTAAAATAAGTGTGTTTAAAGTCATTTCTGTGCCTCAAAGGGGTCAAAATTGAAGCTTTTGAGTAAGCAAAACTCTGTAAAAATGGCAATTTTGGTCACTCTGAGGGTTTAAAAAGTGGTTATTCAACATGAGGCACGATCCAATTGACATTTTGAATCATTTTTGGTACAGTCCAAAAAATCAATTTTCAGATGAAAAACGATGACTCCGGACATGTCGAACTATCCCAAAATGGTCAATATGGATGAAATTTTAACATTTAATCTTTTGACTCTAAATGGCTGTTGGATGTGAATTATGACTTTGTCAACTAAAATAAGTGTGTTTAAAGTCATTTCTGTGCCTCAAAGGGGTCAAAATTGAAGCTTTTGAGTAAGCAAAACTCTGTAAAAATGGCAATTTTAGTCACTCTGAGGGTTTAAAAAGTGGTTATTCAACATGAGGCACGATCCAATTGACATTTTGAATCATTTTTGGTACAGTCCAAAAAATCAATTTTCAGATGAAAAACGATGACTCCGGACATGTCGAACTATCCCAAAATGGTCAATATGGATGAAATTTTAACATTTAATCTTTTGACTCTAAATGGCTGTTGGATGTGAATTATGACTTTGTCAACTAAAATAAGTGTGTTTAAAGTCATTTCTGTGCCTCAAAGGGGTCAAAATTGAAGCTTTTGAGTAAGCAAAACTCTGTAAAAATGGCAATTTTAGTCACTGTGAGGGTTTAAAAAGTGGTTATTCAACATGAGGCACGATCCAATTGAAATTTTGAACCATTTTTGGTACAGTCCAAAAAATCAATTTTCGGATGAAAAACGATGACTCCGGACATGTCGAACGATCCCAAAAAGGTCAAAATGGATGAAATTTTAACATTTAATCTTTTGACTGTAAATGACTGTTGGATGTGAATTATGACTTTGCCAACTAAAATAAGTGTGTTTAAAGTCATTTCTGTGCCTGAAACGGGTCAAAATTGAAGCTTTTGAGTAAGCAAAATTCTGCAAAAATGGCAATTTTGGTCACTCTGAGGGTTTAAAAAGTGGTTATTCAACATGAGGCACGATCCAATTGACACTTTGAATCATTTTTGGTACAGTCCAAAAAATCAATTTTCGGATGAAAAACGATGACTCCGGACATGTCGAACGATCCCAAAATGGTCAATATGGATGAAATTTTAACATTTAATCTTTTGACTGTAAATGACTGTTGGATGTGAATTATGACTTTGTCAACTAAAATAAGTGTGTTTAAAGTCATTTCTGTGCCTGAAACGGGTCAAAATTGAAGCTTTTGAGTATGCAAAACTCTGTAAAAATGGCAATTTTGGTCACTGTGAGGGTTTAAAAAGTGGTTATTCAACATGAGGCACGATCCAATTGACATTTTGAATCATTTTTGGGACAGTCCAAAAAATCAATTTTCAGATGAAAAACGATGACTCCGGACATGTCGAACTATCCCAAAATGGTCAATATGGATGAAATTTTAACATTTAATCTTTTGACTCTAAATGGCTGTTGGATGTGAATTATGACTTTGTCAACTAAAATAAGTGTGTTTAAAGTCATTTCTGTGCCTGAAACGGGTCAAAATTGAAGCTTTTGAGTAAGCAAAACTCTGTAAAAATGGCAATTTTGGTCACTGTGAGGGTTTAAAAAGTGGTTATTCAACATGAGGCACGATCCAATTGAAATTTTGAATCATTTTTGGTACAGTCCAAAAAATCAATTTTCGGATGAAAAACGATGACTCCGGACATGTCGAACTATCCCAAAATGGTCAATATGGATGAAATTTTAACATTTAATCTTTTGACTGTAAATGACTGTTGGATGTGAATTATGACTTTGTCAACTAAAATAAGTGTGTTTAAAGTCATTTCTGTGCCTGAAACGGGTCAAAATTGAAGCTTTTGAGTAAGCAAAACTCTGTAAAAATGGCAATTTTGGTCACTCTGAGGGTTTAAAAAGTGGTTATTCAACATGAGGCACGATCCAATTGACATTTTGAATCATTTTTGGTACAGTCCAAAAAATCAATTTTCGGATGAAAAACGATGACTCCGGACATGTCGAACTATCCCAAAATGGTCAATATGGATGAAATTTTAACATTTAATCTTTTGACTCTAAATGGCTGTTGGATGTGAATTATGACTTTGTCAACTAAAATAAGTGTGTTTAAAGTCATTTCTGTGCCTGAAACGGGTCAAAATTGAAGCTTTTGAGTAAGCAAAACTCTGTAAAAATGGCAATTTTGGTCACTGTGAGGGTTTAAAAAGTGGTTATTCAACATGAGGCACGATCCAATTGACATTTTGAATCATTTTTGGTACAGTCCAAAAAATCAATTTTCGGATGAAAAACGATGACTCCGGACATGTCGAACTATCCCAAAATGGTCAATATGGATGAAATTTTAACATTTAATCTTTTGACTGTAAATGACTGTTGGATGTGAATTATGACTTTGTCAACTAAAATAAGTGTGTTTAAAGTCATTTCTGTGCCTGAAACAGGTCAAAATTGAAGCTTTGAGTAAGCAAAACTCTGTAAAAATGGCAATTTTGGTCACTCTGAGGGTTTAAAAAGTGGTTATTCAACATGAGGCACGATCCAATTGACATTTTGAATCATTTTTGGTACAGTCCAAAAAATCAATTTTCAGATGAAAAACGATGACTCCGGACATGTCGAACTATCCCAAAATGGTCAATATGGATGAAATTTTAACATTTAATCTTTTGACTCTAAATGGCTGTTGGATGTGAATTATGACTTTGTCAACTAAAATAAGTGTGTTTAAAGTCATTTCTGTGCCTCAAAGGGGTCAAAATTGAAGCTTTTGAGTAAGCAAAACTCTGTAAAAATGGCAATTTTAGTCACTGTGAGGGTTTAAAAAGTGGTTATTCAACATGAGGCACGATCCAATTGAAATTTTGAATCATTTTTGGTACAGTCCAAAAAATCAATTTTCGGATGAAAAACGATGACTCCGGACATGTCGAACGATCCCAAAATGGTCAATATGGATGAAATTTTAACATTTAATCTTTTGACTGTAAATGACTGTTGGATGTGAATTATGACTTTGTCAACTAAAATAAGTGTGTTTAAAGTCATTTCTGTGCCTGAAACGGGTCAAAATTGAAGCTTTTGAGTAAGCAAAACTCTGTAAAAATGGCAATTTTGGTCACTGTGAGGGTTTAAAAAGTGGTTATTCAACATGAGGCACGATCCAATTGACATTTTTAATCATTTTTGGTACAGTCCAAAAAATCAATTTTCGGATGAAAAACGATGACTCCGGACATGTCGAACGATCCCAAAAGGGTCAAAATGGATGAAATTTTAACATTTAATCTTTTGACTGTAAATGGCTGTTGGATGTGAATTATGACTTTGTCAACTAAAATAAGTGTGTTTAAAGTCATTTCTGTGCCTGAAACGGGTCAAAATTGAAGCTTCTGAGTAAGCAAAACTCTGTAAAAATGGCAATTTTGGTCACTCTGAGGGTTTAAAAAGTGGTTATTCAACATGAGGCACGATCCAATTGACATTTTGAATCATTTTTGGTACAGTCCAAAAAATCAATTTTCGGATGAAAAACGATGACTCCGGACATGTCGAACTATCCCAAAATGGTCAATATGGATGAAATTTTAACATTTAATCTTTTGACTGTAAATGACTGTTGGATGTGAATTATGACTTTGTCAACTAAAATAAGTGTGTTTAAAGTCATTTCTGTGCCTGAAACGGGTCAAAATTGAAGCTTTTGAGTAAGCAAAACTCTGTAAAAATGGCAATTTTGGTCACTCTGAGGGTTTAAAAAGTGGTTATTCAACATGAGGCACGATCCAATTGACATTTTGAATCATTTTTGGTACAGTCCAAAAAATCAATTTTCGGATGAAAAACGATGACTCCGGACATGTCGAACGATCCCAAAAGTGTCAAAATGGATGAAATTTTAACATTTAATCTTTTGACTCTAAATGGCTGTTGGATGTGAATTATGACTTTGTCAACTAAAATAAATGTGTTTAAAGTCATTTCTGTGCCTGAAACGGGTCAAAATTGAAGCTTTTGAGTAAGCAAAACTCTGTAAAAATGGCAATTTTGGTCACTGTGAGGGTTTAAAAAGTGGTTATTCAACATGAGGCACGATCCAATTGACATTTTGAATCATTTTTGGTACAGTCCAAAAAATCAATTTTCGGATGAAAAACGATGACTCCGGACATGTCGAACTATCCCAAAATGGTCAATATGGATGAAATTTTAACATTTAATCTTTTGACTGTAAATGACTGTTGGATGTGAATTATGACTTTGTCAACTAAAATAAGTGTGTTTAAAGTCATTTCTGTGCCTGAAACGGGTCAAAATTGAAGCTTTTGAGTAAGCAAAACTCTGTAAAAATGGCAATTTTGGTCACTGTGAGGGTTTAAAAAGTGGTTATTCAACATGAGGCACGATCCAATTGACATTTTGAATCATTTTTGGTACAGTCCAAAAAATCAATTTTCGGATGAAAAACGATGACTCCGGACATGTCGAACGATCCCAAAATGGTCAATATGGATGAAATTTTAACATTTAATCTTTTGACTGTAAATGACTGTTGGATGTGAATTATGACTTTGTCAACTAAAATAAGTGTGTTTAAAGTCATTTCTGTGCCTGAAACGGGTCAAAATTGAAGCTTTTGAGTAAGCAAAACTCTGTAAAAATGGCAATTTTGGTCACTGTGAGGGTTTAAAAAGTGGTTATTCAACATGAGGCACGATCCAATTGACATTTTTAATCATTTTTGGTACAGTCCAAAAAATCAATTTTCGGATGAAAAACGATGACTCCGGACATGTCGAACGATCCCAAAAGGGTCAAAATGGATGAAATTTTAACATTTAATCTTTTGACTGTAAATGGCTGTTGGATGTGAATTATGACTTTGTCAACTAAAATAAGTGTGTTTAAAGTCATTTCTGTGCCTGAAACGGGTCAAAATTGAAGCTTCTGAGTAAGCAAAACTCTGTAAAAATGGCAATTTTGGTCACTCTGAGGGTTTAAAAAGTGGTTATTCAACATGAGGCACGATCCAATTGACATTTTGAATCATTTTTGGTACAGTCCAAAAAATCAATTTTCGGATGAAAAACGATGACTCCAGACATTTCGAACTATCCCAAAATGGTCAATATGGATGAAATTTTAACATTTAATCTTTTGACTCTAAATGACTGTTGGATGTGAATTAGGACTTTGTCAACTAAAATAAGTGTGTTTAAAGTCATTTCTGTGCCTCAAAGGGGTCAAAATTGAAGCTTTTGAGTAAGCAAAACTCTGTAAAAATGGCAATTTTGGTCACTCTGAGGGTTTAAAAAGTGGTTATTCAACATGAGGCACGATCCAATTGACATTTTGAATCATTTTTGGTACAGTCCAAAAAATCAATTTTCAGATGAAAAACGATGACTCCGGACATGTCGAACTATCCCAAAATGGTCAATATGGATGAAATTTTAACATTTAATCTTTTGACTCTAAATGGCTGTTGGATGTGAATTATGACTTTGTCAACTAAAATAAGTGTGTTTAAAGTCATTTCTGTGCCTCAAAGGGGTCAAAATTGAAGCTTTTGAGTAAGCAAAACTCTGTAAAAATGGCAATTTTAGTCACTCTGAGGGTTTAAAAAGTGGTTATTCAACATGAGGCACGATCCATTTGACATTTTGAATCATTTTTGGTACAGTCCAAAAAATCAATTTTCAGATGAAAAACGATGACTCCGGACATGTCGAACTATCCCAAAATGGTCAATATGGATGAAATTTTAACATTTAATCTTTTGACTCTAAATGACTGTTGGATGTGAATTATGACTTTGCCAACTAAAATAAGTGTGTTTAAAGTCATTTCTGTGCCTGAAACGGGTCAAAATTGAAGCTTTTGAGTAAGCAAAACTCTGCAAAAATGGCAATTTTGGTCACTCTGAGGGTTTAAAAAGTGGTTATTCAACATGAGGCACGATCCAATTGACACTTTGAATCATTTTTGGTACAGTCCAAAAAATCAATTTTCGGATGAAAAACGATGACTCCGGACATGTCGAACGATCCCAAAATGGTCAATATGGATGAAATTTTAACATTTAATCTTTTGACTGTAAATGACTGTTGGATGTGAATTATGACTTTGTCAACTAAAATAAGTGTGTTTAAAGTCATTTCTGTGCCTGAAACGGGTCAAAATTGAAGCTTTTGAGTATGCAAAACTCTGTAAAAATGGCAATTTTGGTCACTGTGAGGGTTTAAAAAGTGGTTATTCAACATGAGGCACGATCCAATTGACATTTTGAATCATTTTTGGTACAGTCCAAAAAATCAATTTTCAGATGAAAAACGATGACTCCGGACATGTCGAACTATCCCAAAATGGTCAATATGGATGAAATTTTAACATTTAATCTTTTGACTCTAAATGGCTGTTGGATGTGAATTATGACTTTGTCAACTAAAATAAGTGTGTTTAAAGTCATTTCTGTGCCTGAAACGGGTCAAAATTGAAGCTTTTGAGTAAGCAAAACTCTGTAAAAATGGCAATTTTGGTCACTGTGAGGGTTTAAAAAGTGGTTATTCAACATGAGGCACGATCCAATTGACATTTTGAATCATTTTTGGTACAGTCCAAAAAATCAATTTTCGGATGAAAAACGATGACTCCGGACATGTCGAACTATCCCAAAATGGTCAATATGGATGAAATTTTAACATTTAATCTTTTGACTGTAAATGACTGTTGGATGTGAATTATGACTTTGTCAACTAAAATAAGTGTGTTTAAAGTCATTTCTGTGCCTGAAACGGGTCAAAATTGAAGCTTTTGAGTAAGCAAAACTCTGTAAAAATGGCAATTTTGGTCACTCTGAGGGTTTAAAAAGTGGTTATTCAACATGAGGCACGATCCAATTGACATTTTGAATCATTTTTGGTACAGTCCAAAAAATCTATTTTCGGATGAAAAACGATGACTCCGGACATGTCGAACTATCCCAAAATGGTCAATATGGATGAAATTTTAACATTTAATCTTTTGACTCTAAATGGCTGTTGGATGTGAATTATGACTTTGTCAACTAAAATAAGTGTGTTTAAAGTCATTTCTGTGCCTGAAACGGGTCAAAATTGAAGCTTTTGAGTAAGCAAAACTCTGTAAAAATGGCAATTTTGGTCACTGTGAGGGTTTAAAAAGTGGTTATTCAACATGAGGCACGATCCAATTGACATTTTGAATCATTTTTGGTACAGTCCAAAAAATCAATTTTCGGATGAAAAACGATGACTCCGGACATGTCGAACTATCCCAAAATGGTCAATATGGATGAAATTTTAACATTTAATCTTTTGACTGTAAATGACTGTTGGATGTGAATTATGACTTTGTCAACTAAAATAAGTGTGTTTAAAGTCATTTCTGTGCCTGAAACGGGTCAAAATTGAAGCTTTGAGTAAGCAAAACTCTGTAAAAATGGCAATTTTGGTCACTCTGAGGGTTTAAAAAGTGGTTATTCAACATGAGGCACGATCCAATTGACATTTTGAATCATTTTTGGTACAGTCCAAAAAATCAATTTTCAGATGAAAAACGATGACTCCGGACATGTCGAACTATCCCAAAATGGTCAATATGGATGAAATTTTAACATTTAATCTTTTGACTCTAAATGGCTGTTGGATGTGAATTATGACTTTGTCAACTAAAATAAGTGTGTTTAAAGTCATTTCTGTGCCTCAAAGGGGTCAAAATTGAAGCTTTTGAGTAAGCAAAACTCTGTAAAAATGGCAATTTTAGTCACTGTGAGGGTTTAAAAAGTGGTTATTCAACATGAGGCACGATCCAATTGAAATTTTGAATCATTTTTGGTACAGTCCAAAAAATCAATTTTCGGATGAAAAACGATGACTCCGGACATGTCGAACGATCCCAAAAAGGTCAAAATGGATGAAATTTTAACATTTAATCTTTTGACTGTAAATGACTGTTGGATGTGAATTATGACTTTGCCAACTAAAATAAGTGTGTTTAAAGTCATTTCTGTGCCTGAAACGGGTCAAAATTGAAGCTTTTGAGTAAGCAAAACTTTGTAAAAATGGCAATTTTGGTCACTCTGAGGGTTTAAAAAGTGGTTATTCAACATGAGGCACGATCCAATTGACATTTTGAATCATTTTTGGTACAGTCCAAAAAATCAATTTTCGGATGAAAAACGATGACTCCGGACATGTCGAACGATCCCAAAATGGTCAATATGGATGAAATTTTAACATTTAATCTTTTGACTGTAAATGACTGTTGGATGTGAATTATGACTTTGTCAACTAAAATAAGTGTGTTTAAAGTCATTTCTGTGCCTGAAACGGGTCAAAATTGAAGCTTTTGAGTAAGCAAAACTCTGTAAAAATGGCAATTTTGGTCACTCTGAGGGTTTAAAAAGTGGTTATTCAACATGAGGCACGATCCAATTGACATTTTGAATCATTTTTGGTACAGTCCAAAAAATCAATTTTCGAATGAAAAACGATGACTCCGGACATGTCGAACTATCCCAAAATGGTCAATATGGATGAAATTTTAACATTTAATCTTTTGACTCTAAATGGCTGTTGGATGTGAATTATGACTTTGTCAACTAAAATAAGTGCGTTTAAAGTCATTTCTGTGCCTCAAAGGGGTCAAAATTGAAGCTTTTGAGTAAGCAAAACTCTGTAAAAATGGCAATTTTGGTCACTCTGAGGGTTTAAAAAGTGGTTATTCAACATGAGGCACGATCCAATTGACATTTTGAATCATTTTTGGTACAGTCCAAAAAATCAATTTTCGAATGAAAAACGATGACTCCGGACATGTCGAACGATCCCAAAAAGGTCAAAATGGATGAAATTTTAACATTTAATCTTTTGACTGTAAATGACTGTTGGATGTGAATTATGACTTTGTCAACTAAAGTAAGTGTGTTTAAAGTCATTTCTGTGCCTGAAACGGGTCAAAATTGAAGCTTTTGAGTAAGCAAAACTCTGTAAAAATGGCAATTTTGGTCACTGTGAGGGTTTAAAAAGTGGTTATTCAACATGAGGCACGATCCAATTGACATTTTGAATCATTTTTGGTACAGTCCAAAAAATCAATTTTCGGATGAAAAACGATGACTCCGGACATGTCGAACTATCCCTAAATGGTCAATATGGATGAAATTTTAACATTTAATCTTTTGACTCTAAATGGCTGTTGGATGTGAATTATGACTTTGTCAACTAAAATAAGTGTGTTTAAAGTCATTTCTGTGCCTGAAACGGGTCAAAATTGAAGCTTTTGAGTAAGCAAAACTCTGTAAAAATGGCAATTTTGGTCACTCTGAGGGTTTAAAAAGTGGTTATTCAACATGAGGCATGATCCAATTGACATATTGAATCATTTTTGGTACAGTCCAAAAAATCAATTTTCGGATGAAAAACGATGACTCCGGACATGTCGAACGATCCCAAAATGGTCAATATGGATTAAATTTTAACATTTAATCTTTTGACTGTAAATGACTGTTGGATGTGAATTATGACTTTGTCAACTAAAATAAGTGTGTTTAAAGTCATTTCTGTGCCTGAAACGGGTCAAAATTGAAGCTTTTGAGTAAGCAAAACTCTGTAAAAATGGCAATTTTGGTCACTCTGAGGGTTTAAAAAGTGGTTATTCAACATGAGGCACGATCCAATTGACATTTTGAATCATTTTTGGTACAGTCCAAAAAAATCAATTTTCGGATGCAAACGATGACTCCGGACATGTCGAATGATCCCAAAAAGGTCAAAATGGATGAAATTATAACATTTAATCTTTTGACTGTAAATGACTGTTGAATGTGAATTATGACGTTGTCAACTAAAATAAGTGTGTTTAAAGTCATTTCTGTGCCTGAAACGGGTCAAAATTGAAGCTTTTGAGTAAGCAAAACTCTGTAGAAATGGCAATTTTGGTCAATGTGAGGGTTTAAAAAGTGGTTATTCAACATGAGGCACGATCCAATTGACATTTTGAATCATTTTTGGTACAGTCCAAAAAATCAATTTTCAGATGAAAAACGATGACTCCGGACATGTCGAACTATCCCAAAATGGTCAATATGGATGAAATTTTAACATTTAATCTTTTGACTCTAAATGGCTGTTGGATGTGAATTATGACTTTGTCAACTAAAATAAGTGTGTTTAAAGTCATTTCTGTGCCTCAAAGGGGTCAAAATTGAAGCTTTTGAGTAAGCAAAACTCTGTAAAAATGGCAATTTTAGTCACTGTGAGGGTTTAAAAAGTGGTTATTCAACATGAGGCACGATCCAATTGAAATTTTGAATCATTTTTGGTACAGTCCAAAAAATCAATTTTCGGATGAAAAACGATGACTCCGGACATGTCGAACGATCCCAAAAAGGTCAAAATGGATGAAATTTTAACATTTAATCTTTTGACTGTAAATGACTGTTGGATGTGAATTATGACTTTGCCAACTAAAATAAGTGTGTTTAAAGTAATTTCTGTGCCTGAAACGGGTCAAAATTGAAGCTTTTGAGTAAGCAAAACTCTGTAAAAATGGCAATTTTGGTCACTCTGAGGGTTTAAAAAGTGGTTATTCAACATGAGGCAGGATCCAATTGACACTTTGAATCATTTTTGGTCCAGTCCAAAAAATCAATTTTCGGATGAAAAACGATGACTCCGGACATGTCGAACGATCCCAAAATGGTCAATATGGATGAAATTTTAACATTTAATCTTTTGACTGTAAATGACTGTTGGGTGTGAATTATGACTTTGTCAACTAAAATAAGTGTGTTTAAAGTCATTTCTGTGCCTGAAACGGGTCAAAATTGAAGCTTTTGAGTAAGCAAAACTCTGTAAAAATGGCAATTTTGGTCACTCTGAGGGTTTAAAAAGTGGTTATTCAACATGAGGCACGATCCAATTGACATTTTGAATCATTTTTGGTACAGTCCAAAAAATCAATTTTCGAATGAAAAACGATGACTCCGGACATGTCGAACGATCCCAAAAAGGTCAAAATGGATGAAATTTTAACATTTAATCTTTTGACTGTAAATGACTGTTGGATGTGAATTATGACTTTGTCAACTAAAATAAGTGTGTTTAAAGTCATTTCTGTGCCTGAAACGGGTCAAAATTGAAGCTTTTGAGTAAGCAAAACTCTGTAAAAATGGCAATTTTGGTCACTGTGAGGGTTTAAAAAGTGGTTATTCAACATGAGGCACGATCCAATTGACATTTTGAATCATTTTTGGTACAGTCCAAAAAATCAATTTTTGGATGAAAATCGATGACTCCGGACATGTCGAACTATCCCAAAATGGTCAATATGGATGAAATTTTAACATTTAATCTTTTGACTGTAAATGACTGTTGGATGTGAATTATGACTTTGTCAACTAAAATAAGTGTGTTTAAAGTCATTTCTGTGCCTGAAACGGGTCAAAATTGAAGCTTTTGAGTAAGCAAAACTCTGTAAAAATGGCAATTTTGGTCACTCTGAGGGTTTAAAAAGTGGTTATTCAACATGAGGCATGATCCAATTGACATATTGAATCATTTTTGGTACAGTCCAAAAAATCAATTTTCGGATGAAAAACGATGACTCCGGACATGTCGAACGATCCCAAAATGGTCAATATGGATGAAATTTTAACATTTAATCTTTTGACTGTAAATGACTGTTGGATGTGAATTATGACTTTGTCAACTAAAATAAGTGTGTTTAAAGTCATTTCTGTGCCTGAAACGGGTCAAAATTGAAGCTTTTGAGTAAGCAAAACTCTGTAAAAATGGCAATTTTGGTCACTCTGAGGGTTTAAAAAGTGGTTATTCAACATGAGGCACGATCCAATTGACATTTTGAATCATTTTTGGTACAGTCCAAAAAAATCAATTTTCGGATGCAAACGATGACTCCGGACATGTCGAACGATCCCAAAAAGGTCAAAATGGATGAAATTTTAACATTTAATCTTTTGACTGTAAATGACTGTTGGATGTGAATTATGACTTTGTCAACTAAAATAAGTGTGTTTAAAGTCATTTCTGTGCCTGAAACGGGTCAAAATTGAAGCTTTTGAGTAAGCAAAACTCTGTAGAAATGGCAATTTTGGTCAATGTGAGGGTTTAAAAAGTGGTTATTCAACATGAGGCACGATCCAATTGACATTTTGAATCATTTTTGGTACAGTCCAAAAAATCAATTTTCGGATGAAAAACAATGACTCCGGACATGTCGAACTATCCCAAAATGGTCAATATGGATGAAATTTTAACATTTAATCTTTTGACTCTAAATGGCTGTTGGATGTGAATTATGACTTTGTCAACTAAAATAAGTGTGTTTAAAGTCATTTCTGTGCCTCAAAGGGGTCAAAATTGAAGCTTTTGAGTAAGCAAAACTCTGTAAAAATGGCAATTTTGGTCACTCTGAGGGTTTAAAAAGTGGTTATTCAACATGAGGCACGATCCAATTGACATTTTGAATCATTTTTGGAACAGTCCAAAAAATCAATTTTCATATGAAAAACGATGACTCCGGACATGTCGAACGATCCCAAAATGGTCAATATGGATGAAATTTTAACATTTAATCTTTTGACTGTAAATGACTGTTGGATGTGAATTATGACTTTGTCAACTAAAATAAGTGTGTTTAAAGTCATTTCTGTGCCTGAAACGGGTCAAAATTGAAGCTTTTGAGTAAGCAAAACTCTGTAAAAATGGCAATTTTGGTCACTCTGAGGGTTTAAAAAGTGGTTACTCAACATGAGGCACGATCCAATTGACATTTTGAATCATTTTTGGTACAGTCCGAAAAATCAATTTTCGAATGAAAAACGATGACTCCGGACATGTCAAACGATCCCAAAAGGGTCAAAATGGATGAAATTTTAACATTTAATCTTTTGACTGTAAATGACTGTTGGATGTGAATTATGACTTTGTCAACTAAAATAAGTGTGTTTAAAGTCATTTCTGTGCCTGAAACGGGTCAAAATTGAAGCTTTTGAGTAAGCAAAACTCTGTAAAAATGGCAATTTTGGTCACTCTGAGGGTTTAAAAAGTGGTTATTCAACATGAGGCACGATCCAATTGACATTTTGAATCATTTTTGGTACAGTCCAAAAAATCAATTTTCGAATGAAAAACGATGACTCCGGACATGTCGAACGATCCCAAAAAGGTCAAAATGGATGAAATTTTAACATTTAATCTTTTGACTGTAAATGACTGTTGGATGTGAATTATGACTTTGTCAACTAAAATAAGTGTGTTTAAAGTCATTTCTGTGCCTGAAACGGGTCAAAATTGAAGCTTTTGAGTAAGCAAAACTCTGTAAAAATGGCAATTTTGGTCACTGTGAGGGTTTAAAAAGTGGTTATTCAACATGAGGCACGATCCAATTGACATTTTGAATCATTTTTGGTACAGTCCAAAAAATCAATTTTTGGATGAAAATCGATGACTCCGGACATGTCGAACTATCCCAAAATGGTCAATATGGATGAAATTTTAACATTTAATCTTTTGACTGTAAATGACTGTTGGATGTGAATTATGACTTTGTCAACTAAAATAAGTGTGTTTAAAGTCATTTCTGTGCCTGAAACGGGTCAAAATTGAAGCTTTTGAGTAAGCAAAACTCTGTAAAAATGGCAATTTTGGTCACTCTGAGGGTTTAAAAAGTGGTTATTCAACATGAGGCATGATCCAATTGACATATTGAATCATTTTTGGTACAGTCCAAAAAATCAATTTTCGGATGAAAAACGATGACTCCGGACATGTCGAACGATCCCAAAATGGTCAATATGGATGAAATTTTAACATTTAATCTTTTGACTGTAAATGACTGTTGGATGTGAATTATGACTTTGTCAACTAAAATAAGTGTGTTTAAAGTCATTTCTGTGCCTGAAACGGGTCAAAATTGAAGCTTTTGAGTAAGCAAAACTCTGTAAAAATGGCAATTTTGGTCACTCTGAGGGTTTAAAAAGTGGTTATTCAACATGAGGCACGATCCAATTGACATTTTGAATCATTTTTGGTACAGTCCAAAAAAATCAATTTTCGGATGCAAACGATGACTCCGGACATGTCGAACGATCCCAAAAAGGTCAAAATGGATGAAATTTTAACATTTAATCTTTTGACTGTAAATGACTGTTGGATGTGAATTATGACTTTGTCAACTAAAATAAGTGTGTTTAAAGTCATTTCTGTGCCTGAAAGGGGTCAAAATTGAAGCTTTTGAGTAAGCAAAACTCTGTAAAAATGGCAATTTTAGTCACTCTGAGGGTTTAAAAAGTGGTTATTCAACATGAGGCACGATCCAATTGACATTTTGAATCATTTTTGGTACAGTCCAAAAAATCAATTTTCAGATGAAAAACGATGACTCCGGACATGTCGAACTATCCCAAAATGGTCAATATGGATGAAATTTTAACATTTAATCTTTTGACTCTAAATGGCTGTTGGATGTGAATTATGACTTTGTCAACTAAAATAAGTGTGTTTAAAGTCATTTCTGTGCCTCAAAGGGGTCAAAATTGAAGCTTTTGAGTAAGCAAAACTCTGTAAAAATGGCAATTTTAGTCACTGTGAGGGTTTAAAAAGTGGTTATTCAAC
Source organism: Lissotriton vulgaris (assembly GCF_964263255.1). Classification (NCBI taxonomy): domain Eukaryota; kingdom Metazoa; phylum Chordata; class Amphibia; order Caudata; family Salamandridae; genus Lissotriton; species Lissotriton vulgaris. The sequence continues at coordinate 778,614 of NW_028253326.1, forward strand.
ATGAGGCACGATCCAATTGAAATTTTGAATCATTTTTGGTACAGTCCAAAAAATCAATTTTCGGATGAAAAACGATGACTCCGGACATGTCGAACGATCCCAAAAAGGTCAAAATGGATGAAGTTTTAACATTTAATCTTTTGACTGTAAATGACTGTTGGATGTGAATTATGACTTTCCCAACTAAAATAAGTGTGTTTAAAGTCATTTCTGTGCCTGAAACGGGTCAAAATTGAAGCTTTTGAGTAAGCAAAACTCTGTAAAAATGGCAATTTTGGTCACTCTGAGGGTTTAAAAAGTGGTTATTCAACATGAGGCACGATCCAATTGACACTTTGAATCATTTTTGGTACAGTCCAAAAAATCAATTTTCGGATGAAAAACGATGACTCCGGACATGTCGAACGATCCCAAAATGGTCAATATGGATGAAATTTTAACATTTAATCTTTTGACTGTAAATGACTGTTGGATGTGAATTATGACTTTGTCAACTAAAATAAGTGTGTTTAAAGTCATTTCTGTGCCTGAAACGGGTCAAAATTGAAGCTTTTGAGTAAGCAAAACTCTGTAAAAATGGCAATTTTGGTCACTGTGAGGGTTTAAAAAGTGGTTATTCAACATGAGGCACGATCCAATTGACATTTTGAATCATTTTTGGTACAGTCCAAAAAATCAATTTTTGGATGAAAAACAATGACTCAGGACATGTTGAACGATCCCAAAAGGGTCAAAATGGATGAAATTCTAACATTTAATCTTTTGACTGTAAATGGCTGTTGGATGTGAATTAGGACTTTGTCAACTAAAATAAGTGTTTTTAAAGTCATTTCTGTGCCTCAAAGGGGTCAAAATTGAAGCTTTTGAGTAAGCAAAACTCTGTAAAAATGGCAATTTTGGTCACTCTGAGGGTTTAAAAAGTGGTTATTCAACATGAGGCACGATCCAATTGACATTTTGAATCATTTTTGGTACAGTCCGAAAAATCAATTTTCAGATGAAAAACGATGACTCCGGACATGTCAAACTATCCCAAAATGGTCAATATGGATGAAATCTTAACATTTATTTTTTGACTCTAAATGGCTGTTGGATGTGAATTATGACTTTGTCAACTAAAATAAGTGTGTTTAAAGTCATTTCTGTGCCTCAAAGGGGTCAAAATTGAAGCTTTTGAGTAAGCAAAACTCTGTAAAAATGGCAATTTTGGTCACTGTGAGGGTTTAAAAAGTGGTTATTCAACATGAGGCACGATCCAATTGACATTTTGAATCATTTTTGGTACAGTCCAAAAAATCAATTTTCGGATGAAAAACGATGACTCCGGACATGTCGAACGATCCCAAAAGGGTCAAAATGGATGAAATTCTAACATTTAATCTTTTGACTGTAAATGGCTGTTGGATGTGAATTATGACTTTGTCAACTAAAATAAGTGTGTTTAAAGTCATTTCTGTGCCTGAAACGGGTCAAAATTGAAGCTTCTGAGTAAGCAAAACTCTGTAAAAATGGCAATTTTGGTCACTCTGAGGGTATAAAAAGTGGTTATTCAACATGAGGCACGATCCAATTGACATTTTAAATCATTTTTGGTACAGTCCAAAAAATCAATTTTCGGATGAAAAACGATGACTCCGGACATGTCGAACGATCCCAAAATGGTCAATATGGATGAAATTTTAACATTTAATCTTTTGACTCTAAATGACTGTTGGATGTGAATTAGGACTTTGTCAACTAAAATAAGTGTGTTTAAAGTCATTTCTGTGCCTCAAAGGGGTCAAAATTGAAGCTTTTGAGTAAGCAAAACTCTGTAAAAATGGCAATTTTGGTCACTCTGAGGGTTTAAAAAGTGGTTATTCAACATGAGGCACGATCCAATTGACATTTTGAATCATTTTTGGTACAGTCCGAAAAATCAATTTTCAGATGAAAAACGATGACTCCGGACATGTCGAACTATCCCAAAATGGTCAATATGGATGAAATTTTAACATTTATTTTTTGACTCTAAATGGCTGTTGGATGTGAATTATGACTTTGTCAACTAAAATAAGTGTGTTTAAAGTCATTTCTGTGCCTCAAAGGGGTCAAAATTGAAGCTTTTGAGTAAGCAAAACTCTGTAAAAATGGCAATTTTAGTCACTCTGAGGGTTTAAAAAGTGGTTATTCAACATGAGGCACGATCCAATTGACATTTTGAATCATTTTTGGTACAGTCCAAAAAATCAATTTTCAGATGAAAAACGATGACTCCGGACATGTCGAACTATCCCAAAATGGTCAATATGGATGAAATTTTAACATTTAATCTTTTGACTCTAAATGGCTGTTGGATGTGAATTATGACTTTGTCAACTAAAATAAGTGTGTTTAAAGTCATTTCTGTGCCTCAAAGGGGTCAAAATTGAAGCTTTTGAGTAAGCAAAACTCTGTAAAAATGGCAATTTTAGTCACTGTGAGGGTTTAAAAAGTGGTTATTCAACTTGAGGCACGATCCAATTGAAATTTTGAATCATTTTTGGTACAGTCCAAAAAATCAATTTTCGGATGAAAAACGATGACTCCGGACATGTCGAACGATCCCAAAAAGGTCAAAATGGATGAAATTTTAACATTTAATCTTTTGACTGTAAATGACTGTTGGATGTGAATTATGACTTTCCCAACTAAAATAAGTGTGTTTAAAGTCATTTCTGTGCCTGAAACGGGTCAAAATTGAAGCTTTTGAGTAAGCAAAACTCTGTAAAAATGGCAATTTTGGTCACTCTGAGGGTTTAAAAAGTGGTTATTCAACATGAGGCACGATCCAATTGACACTTTGAATCATTTTTGGTACAGTCCAAAAAATCAATTTTCGGATGAAAAACGATGACTCCGGACATGTCGAACGATCCCAAAATGGTCAATATGGATGAAATTTTAACATTTAATCTTTTGACTGTAAATGACTGTTGGATGTGAATTATGACTTTGTCAACTAAAATAAGTGTGTTTAAAGTCATTTCTGTGCCTGAAACGGGTCAAAATTGAAGCTTTTGAGTAAGCAAAACTCTGTAAAAATGGCAATTTTGGTCACTGTGAGGGTTTAAAAAGTGGTTATTCAACATGAGGCACGATCCAATTGACATTTTGAATCATTTTTGGTACAGTCCAAAAAATCAATTTTCAGATGAAAAACGATGACTCCGGACATGTCGAACTATCCCAAAATGGTCAATATGGATGAAATTTTAACATTTAATCTTTTGACTCTAAATGGCTGTTGGATGTGAATTATGACTTTGTCAACTAAAATAAGTGTGTTTAAAGTCATTTCTGTGCCTGAAACGGGTCAAAATTGAAGCTTTTGAGTAAGCAAAACTCTGTAAAAATGGCAATTTTGGTCACTGTGAGGGTTTAAAAAGTGGTTATTCAACATGAGGCACGATCCAATTGACATTTTGAATCATTTTTGGTACAGTCCAAAAAATCAATTTTCGGATGAAAAACGATGACTCCGGACATGTTGAACTATCCCAAAATGGTCAATATGGATGAAATTTTAACATTTAATCTTTTGACTGTAAATGACTGTTGGATGTGAATTATGACTTTGTCAACTAAAATAAGTGTGTTTAAAGTCATTTCTGTGCCTGAAACGGGTCAAAATTGAAGCTTTTGAGTAAGCAAAACTCTGTAAAAATGGCAATTTTGGTCACTCTGAGGGTTTAAAAAGTGGTTATTCAACATGAGGCACGATCCAATTGACATTTTGAATCATTTTTGGTACAGTCCAAAAAATCAATTTTCGGATGAAAAACGATGACTCCGGACATGTCGAACTATCCCAAAATGGTCAATATGGATGAAATTTTAATATTTAATCTTTTGACTGTAAATGACTGTTGGATGTGAATTATGACTTTGTCAACTAAAATAAGTGTGTTTAAAGTCATTTCTGTGCCTGAAACGGGTCAAAATTGAAGCTTTTGAGTAAGCAAAACTCTGTAAAAATGGCAATTTTGGTCACTTTGAGGGTTTAAAAAGTGGTTATTCAACATGAGGCACGATCCAATTGACATTTTGAATCATTTTTGGTACAGTCCAAAAAATCAATTTTCAGATGAAAAACGATGACTCCGGACATGTCGAACTATCCCAAAATGGTCAATATGGATGAAATTTTAACATTTAATCTTTTGACTCTAAATGGCTGTTGGATGTGAATTATGACTTTGTCAACTAAAATAAATGTGTTTAAAGTCATTTCTGTGCCTGAAACGGGTCAAAATTGAAGCTTTTGAGTAAGCAAAACTCTGTAAAAATGGCAATTTTGGTCACTGTGAGGGTTTAAAAAGTGGTTATTCAACATGAGGCACGATCCAATTGACATTTTGAATCATTTTTGGTACAGTCCAAAAAATCAATTTTCGGATGAAAAACGATGACTCCGGACATGTCGAACTATCCCAAAATGGTCAATATGGATGAAATTTTAACATTTAATCTTTTGACTGTAAATGACTGTTGGATGTGAATTATGACTTTGTCAACTAAAATAAGTGTGTTTAAAGTCATTTCTGTGCCTGAAACGGGTCAAAATTGAAGCTTTTGAGTAAGCAAAACTCTGTAAAAATGGCAATTTTGGTCACTCTGAGGGTTTAAAAAGTGGTTATTCAACATGAGGCACGATCCAATTGACATTTTGAATCATTTTTGGTACAGTCCAAAAAATCAATTTTCGGATGAAAAACGATGACTCCGGACATGTCGAACGATCCCAAAATGGTCAATATGGATGAAATTTTAACATTTAATCTTTTGACTGTAAATGACTGTTGGATGTGAATTATGACTTTGTCAACTAAAATAAGTGTGTTTAAAGTCATTTCTGTGCCTGAAACGGGTCAAAATTGAAGCTTTTGAGTAAGCAAAACTCTGTAAAAATGGCAATTTTGGTCACTGTGAGGGTTTAAAAAGTGGTTATTCAACATGAGGCACGATCCAATTGACATTTTTAATCATTTTTGGTACAGTCCAAAAAATCAATTTTCGGATGAAAAACGATGACTCCGGACATGTCGAACGATCCCAAAAGGGTCAAAATCGATGAAATTTTAACATTTAATCTTTTGACTGTAAATGGCTGTTGGATGTGAATTATGACTTTGTCAACTAAAATAAGTGTGTTTAAAGTCATTTCTGTGCCTGAAACGGGTCAAAATTGAAGCTTCTGAGTAAGCAAAACTCTGTAAAAATGGCAATTTTGGTCACTCTGAGGGTTTAAAAAGTGGTTATTCAACATGAGGCACGATCCAATTGACATTTTGAATCATTTTTGGTACAGTCCAAAAAATCAATTTTCGGATGAAAAACGATGACTCCGGACATGTCGAACTATCCCAAAATGGTCAATATGGATGAAATTTTAACATTTAATCTTTTGACTGTAAATGACTGTTGGATGTGAATTATGACTTTGTCAACTAAAATAAGTGTGTTTAAAGTCATTTCTGGGCCTGAAACGGGTCAAAATTGAAGCTTTTGAGTAAGCAAAACTCTGTAAAAATGGCAATTTTGGTCACTCTGAGGGTTTAAAAAGTGGTTATTCAACATGAGGCACGATCCAATTGACATTTTGAATCATTTTTGGTACAGTCCAAAAAATCAATTTTCGGATGAAAAACGATGACTCCGGACATGTCGAACGATCCCAAAAGGGTCAAAATGGATGAAATTTTAACATTTAATCTTTTGACTGTAAATGGCTGTTGGATGTGAATTATGACTTTGTCAACTAAAATAAGTGTGTTTAAAGTCATTTCTGTGCCTGAAACGGGTCAAAATTGAAGCTTCTGAGTAAGCAAAACTCTGTAAAAATGGCAATTTTGGTCACTCTGAGGGTTTAAAAAGTGGTTATTCAACATGAGGCACGATCCAATTGACATTTTGAATCATTTTTGGTACAGTCCAAAAAATCAATTTTCGGATGAAAAACGATGACTCCGGACATGTCGAACTATCCCAAAATGGTCAATATGGATGAAATTTTAACATTTAATCTTTTGACTGTAAATGACTGTTGGATGTGAATTATGACTTTGTCAACTAAAATAAGTGTGTTTAAAGTCATTTCTGTGCCTGAAACGGGTCAAAATTGAAGCTTTTGAGTAAGCAAAACTCTGTAAAAATGGCAATTTTGGTCACTGTGAGGGTTTAAAAAGTGGTTATTCAACATGAGGCACGATCCAATTGACATTTTGAATCATTTTTGGTACAGTCCAAAAAATCAATTTTCGGATGAAAAACGATGACTCCGGACATGTCGAACTATCCCAAAATGGTCAATATGGATGAAATTTTAACATTTAATCTTTTGACTGTAAATGACTGTTGGATGTGAATTATGACTTTGTCAACTAAAATAAGTGTGTTTAAAGTCATTTCTGTGCCTGAAACGGGTCAAAATTGAAGCTTTTGAGTAAGCAAAACTCTGTAAAAATGGCAATTTTGGTCACTGTGAGGGTTTAAAAAGTGGTTATTCAACATGAGGCACGATCCAATTGACATTTTGAATCATTTTTGGTACAGTCCAAAAAATCAATTTTCGGATGAAAAACGATGACTCCGGACATGTCGAACGATCCCAAAATGGTCAATATGGATGAAATTTTAACATTTAATCTTTTGACTGTAAATGACTGTTGGATGTGAATTATGACTTTGTCAACTAAAATAAGTGTGTTTAAAGTCATTTCTGTGCCTGAAACGGGTCAAAATTGAAGCTTTTGAGTAAGCAAAACTCTGTAAAAATGGCAATTTTGGTCACTGTGAGGGTTTAAAAAGTGGTTATTCAACATGAGGCACGATCCAATTGACATTTTTAATCATTTTTGGTACAGTCCAAAAAATCAATTTTCGGATGAAAAACGATGACTCCGGACATGTCGAACGATCCCAAAAGGGTCAAAATGGATGAAATTTTAACATTTAATCTTTTGACTGTAAATGGCTGTTGGATGTGAATTATGACTTTGTCAACTAAAATAAGTGTGTTTAAAGTCATTTCTGTGCCTGAAACGGGTCAAAATTGAAGCTTCTGAGTAAGCAAAACTCTGTAAAAATGGCAATTTTGGTCACTCTGAGGGTTTAAAAAGTGGTTATTCAACATGAGGCACGATCCAATTGACATTTTGAATCATTTTTGGTACAGTCCAAAAAATCAATTTTCGGATGAAAAACGATGACTCCAGACATGTCGAACTATCCCAAAATGGTCAATATGGATGAAATTTTAACATTTAATCTTTTGACTCTAAATGACTGTTGGATGTGAATTAGGACTTTGTCAACTAAAATAAGTGTGTTTAAAGTCATTTCTGTGCCTCAAAGGGGTCAAAATTGAAGCTTTTGAGTAAGCAAAACTCTGTAAAAATGGCAATTTTGGTCACTGTGAGGGTTTAAAAAGTGGTTATTCAACATGAGGCACGATCCAATTGACATTTTGAATCATTTTTGGTACAGTCCAAAAAATCAATTTTCGGATGAAAAACGATGACTCCGGACATGTCGAACTATCCCAAAATGGTCAATATGGATGAAATTTTAACATTTAATCTTTTGACTGTAAATGACTGTTGGATGTGAATTATGACTTTGTCAACTAAAATAAGTGTGTTTAAAGTCATTTCTGTGCCTGAAACGGGTCAAAATTGAAGCTTTTGAGTAAGCAAAACTCTGTAAAAATGGCAATTTTGGTCACTCTGAGGGTTTAAAAAGTGGTTATTCAACATGAGGCACGATCCAATTGACATTTTGAATCATTTTTGGTACAGTCCAAAAAATCAATTTTCGGATGAAAAACGATGACTCCGGACATGTCGAACGATCCCAAAATGGTCAATATGGATGAAATTTTAACATTTAATCTTTTGACTGTAAATGACTGTTGGATGTGAATTATGACTTTGTCAACTAAAATAAGTGTGTTTAAAGTCATTTCTGTGCCTGAAACGGGTCAAAATTGAAGCTTTTGAGTAAGCAAAACTCTGTAAAAATGGCAATTTTGGTCACTGTGAGGGTTTAAAAAGTGGTTATTCAACATGAGGCACGATCCAATTGACATTTTTAATCATTTTTGGTACAGTCCAAAAAATCAATTTTCGGATGAAAAACGATGACTCCGGACATGTCGAACGATCCCAAAAGGGTCAAAATCGATGAAATTTTAACATTTAATCTTTTGACTGTAAATGGCTGTTGGATGTGAATTATGACTTTGTCAACTAAAATAAGTGTGTTTAAAGTCATTTCTGTGCCTGAAACGGGTCAAAATTGAAGCTTCTGAGTAAGCAAAACTCTGTAAAAATGGCAATTTTGGTCACTCTGAGGGTTTAAAAAGTGGTTATTCAACATGAGGCACGATCCAATTGACATTTTGAATCATTTTTGGTACAGTCCAAAAAATCAATTTTCGGATGAAAAACGATGACTCCGGACATGTCGAACTATCCCAAAATGGTCAATATGGATGAAATTTTAACATTTAATCTTTTGACTGTAAATGACTGTTGGATGTGAATTATGACTTTGTCAACTAAAATAAGTGTGTTTAAAGTCATTTCTGGGCCTGAAACGGGTCAAAATTGAAGCTTTTGAGTAAGCAAAACTCTGTAAAAATGGCAATTTTGGTCACTCTGAGGGTTTAAAAAGTGGTTATTCAACATGAGGCACGATCCAATTGACATTTTGAATCATTTTTGGTACAGTCCAAAAAATCAATTTTCGGATGAAAAACGATGACTCCGGACATGTCGAACGATCCCAAAAGGGTCAAAATGGATGAAATTTTAACATTTAATCTTTTGACTGTAAATGGCTGTTGGATGTGAATTATGACTTTGTCAACTAAAATAAGTGTGTTTAAAGTCATTTCTGTGCCTGAAACGGGTCAAAATTGAAGCTTCTGAGTAAGCAAAACTCTGTAAAAATGGCAATTTTGGTCACTCTGAGGGTTTAAAAAGTGGTTATTCAACATGAGGCACGATCCAATTGACATTTTGAATCATTTTTGGTACAGTCCAAAAAATCAATTTTCGGATGAAAAACGATGACTCCGGACATGTCGAACTATCCCAAAATGGTCAATATGGATGAAATTTTAACATTTAATCTTTTGACTGTAAATGACTGTTGGATGTGAATTATGACTTTGTCAACTAAAATAAGTGTGTTTAAAGTCATTTCTGTGCCTGAAACGGGTCAAAATTGAAGCTTTTGAGTAAGCAAAACTCTGTAAAAATGGCAATTTTGGTCACTGTGAGGGTTTAAAAAGTGGTTATTCAACATGAGGCACGATCCAATTGACATTTTGAATCATTTTTGGTACAGTCCAAAAAATCAATTTTCGGATGAAAAACGATGACTCCGGACATGTCGAACTATCCCAAAATGGTCAATATGGATGAAATTTTAACATTTAATCTTTTGACTGTAAATGACTGTTGGATGTGAATTATGACTTTGTCAACTAAAATAAGTGTGTTTAAAGTCATTTCTGTGCCTGAAACGGGTCAAAATTGAAGCTTTTGAGTAAGCAAAACTCTGTAAAAATGGCAATTTTGGTCACTGTGAGGGTTTAAAAAGTGGTTATTCAACATGAGGCACGATCCAATTGACATTTTGAATCATTTTTGGTACAGTCCAAAAAATCAATTTTCGGATGAAAAATGATGACTCCGGACATGTCGAACGATCCCAAAATGGTCAATATGGATGAAATTTTAACATTTAATCTTTTGACTGTAAATGACTGTTGGATGTGAATTATGACTTTGTCAACTAAAATAAGTGTGTTTAAAGTCATTTCTGTGCCTGAAACGGGTCAAAATTGAAGCTTTTGAGTAAGCAAAACTCTGTAAAAATGGCAATTTTGGTCACTGTGAGGGTTTAAAAAGTGGTTATTCAACATGAGGCACGATCCAATTGACATTTTTAATCATTTTTGGTACAGTCCAAAAAATCAATTTTCGGATGAAAAACGATGACTCCGGACATGTCGAACGATCCCAAAAGGGTCAAAATGGATGAAATTTTAACATTTAATCTTTTGACTGTAAATGGCTGTTGGATGTGAATTATGACTTTGTCAACTAAAATAAGTGTGTTTAAAGTCATTTCTGTGCCTGAAACGGGTCAAAATTGAAGCTTCTGAGTAAGCAAAACTCTGTAAAAATGGCAATTTTGGTCACTCTGAGGGTTTAAAAAGTGGTTATTCAACATGAGGCACGATCCAATTGACATTTTGAATCATTTTTGGTACAGTCCAAAAAATCAATTTTCGGATGAAAAACGATGACTCCAGACATGTCGAACTATCCCAAAATGGTCAATATGGATGACATTTTAACATTTAATCTTTTGACTCTAAATGACTGTTGGATGTGAATTAGGACTTTGTCAACTAAAATAAGTGTGTTTAAAGTCATTTCTGTGCCTCAAAGGGGTCAAAATTGAAGCTTTTGAGTAAGCAAAACTCTGTAAAAATGGCAATTTTGGTCACTCTGAGGGTTTAAAAAGTGGTTATTCAACATGAGGCACGATCCAATTGACATTTTGAATCATTTTTGGTACAGTCCAAAAAATCAATTTTCAGATGAAAAACGATGACTCCGGACATGTCGAACTATCCCAAAATGGTCAATATGGATGAAATTTTAACATTTAATCTTTTGACTCTAAATGGCTGTTGGATGTGAATTATGACTTTGTCAACTAAAATAAGTGTGTTTAAAGTCATTTCTGTGCCTCAAAGGGGTCAAAATTGAAGCTTTTGAGTAAGCAAAACTCTGTAAAAATGGCAATTTTAGTCACTCTGAGGGTTTAAAAAGTGGTTATTCAACATGAGGCACGATCCAATTGACATTTTGAATCATTTTTGGTACAGTCCAAAAAATCAATTTTCAGATGAAAAACGATGACTCCGGACATGTCGAACTATCCCAAAATGGTCAATATGGATGAAATTTTAACATTTAATCTTTTGACTCTAAATGGCTGTTGGATGTGAATTATGACTTTGTCAACTAAAATAAGTGTGTTTAAAGTCATTTCTGTGCCTCAAAGGGGTCAAAATTGAAGCTTTTGAGTAAGCAAAACTCTGTAAAAATGGCAATTTTAGTCACTGTGAGGGTTTAAAAAGTGGTTATTCAACATGAGGCACGATCCAATTGAAATTTTGAACCATTTTTGGTACAGTCCAAAAAATCAATTTTCGGATGAAAAACGATGACTCCGGACATGTCGAACGATCCCAAAAAGGTCAAAATGGATGAAATTTTAACATTTAATCTTTTGACTGTAAATGACTGTTGGATGTGAATTATGACTTTGCCAACTAAAATAAGTGTGTTTAAAGTCATTTCTGTGCCTGAAACGGGTCAAAATTGAAGCTTTTGAGTAAGCAAAATTCTGCAAAAATGGCAATTTTGGTCACTCTGAGGGTTTAAAAAGTGGTTATTCAACATGAGGCACGATCCAATTGACACTTTGAATCATTTTTGGTACAGTCCAAAAAATCAATTTTCGGATGAAAAACGATGACTCCGGACATGTCGAACGATCCCAAAATGGTCAATATGGATGAAATTTTAACATTTAATCTTTTGACTGTAAATGACTGTTGGATGTGAATTATGACTTTGTCAACTAAAATAAGTGTGTTTAAAGTCATTTCTGTGCCTGAAACGGGTCAAAATTGAAGCTTTTGAGTATGCAAAACTCTGTAAAAATGGCAATTTTGGTCACTGTGAGGGTTTAAAAAGTGGTTATTCAACATGAGGCACGATCCAATTGACATTTTGAATCATTTTTGGGACAGTCCAAAAAATCAATTTTCAGATGAAAAACGATGACTCCGGACATGTCGAACTATCCCAAAATGGTCAATATGGATGAAATTTTAACATTTAATCTTTTGACTCTAAATGGCTGTTGGATGTGAATTATGACTTTGTCAACTAAAATAAGTGTGTTTAAAGTCATTTCTGTGCCTGAAACGGGTCAAAATTGAAGCTTTTGAGTAAGCAAAACTCTGTAAAAATGGCAATTTTGGTCACTGTGAGGGTTTAAAAAGTGGTTATTCAACATGAGGCACGATCCAATTGAAATTTTGAATCATTTTTGGTACAGTCCAAAAAATCAATTTTCGGATGAAAAACGATGACTCCGGACATGTCGAACTATCCCAAAATGGTCAATATGGATGAAATTTTAACATTTAATCTTTTGACTGTAAATGACTGTTGGATGTGAATTATGACTTTGTCAACTAAAATAAGTGTGTTTAAAGTCATTTCTGTGCCTGAAACGGGTCAAAATTGAAGCTTTTGAGTAAGCAAAACTCTGTAAAAATGGCAATTTTGGTCACTCTGAGGGTTTAAAAAGTGGTTATTCAACATGAGGCACGATCCAATTGACATTTTGAATCATTTTTGGTACAGTCCAAAAAATCAATTTTCGGATGAAAAACGATGACTCCGGACATGTCGAACTATCCCAAAATGGTCAATATGGATGAAATTTTAACATTTAATCTTTTGACTCTAAATGGCTGTTGGATGTGAATTATGACTTTGTCAACTAAAATAAGTGTGTTTAAAGTCATTTCTGTGCCTGAAACGGGTCAAAATTGAAGCTTTTGAGTAAGCAAAACTCTGTAAAAATGGCAATTTTGGTCACTGTGAGGGTTTAAAAAGTGGTTATTCAACATGAGGCACGATCCAATTGACATTTTGAATCATTTTTGGTACAGTCCAAAAAATCAATTTTCGGATGAAAAACGATGACTCCGGACATGTCGAACTATCCCAAAATGGTCAATATGGATGAAATTTTAACATTTAATCTTTTGACTGTAAATGACTGTTGGATGTGAATTATGACTTTGTCAACTAAAATAAGTGTGTTTAAAGTCATTTCTGTGCCTGAAACAGGTCAAAATTGAAGCTTTGAGTAAGCAAAACTCTGTAAAAATGGCAATTTTGGTCACTCTGAGGGTTTAAAAAGTGGTTATTCAACATGAGGCACGATCCAATTGACATTTTGAATCATTTTTGGTACAGTCCAAAAAATCAATTTTCAGATGAAAAACGATGACTCCGGACATGTCGAACTATCCCAAAATGGTCAATATGGATGAAATTTTAACATTTAATCTTTTGACTCTAAATGGCTGTTGGATGTGAATTATGACTTTGTCAACTAAAATAAGTGTGTTTAAAGTCATTTCTGTGCCTCAAAGGGGTCAAAATTGAAGCTTTTGAGTAAGCAAAACTCTGTAAAAATGGCAATTTTAGTCACTGTGAGGGTTTAAAAAGTGGTTATTCAACATGAGGCACGATCCAATTGAAATTTTGAATCATTTTTGGTACAGTCCAAAAAATCAATTTTCGGATGAAAAACGATGACTCCGGACATGTCGAACGATCCCAAAATGGTCAATATGGATGAAATTTTAACATTTAATCTTTTGACTGTAAATGACTGTTGGATGTGAATTATGACTTTGTCAACTAAAATAAGTGTGTTTAAAGTCATTTCTGTGCCTGAAACGGGTCAAAATTGAAGCTTTTGAGTAAGCAAAACTCTGTAAAAATGGCAATTTTGGTCACTGTGAGGGTTTAAAAAGTGGTTATTCAACATGAGGCACGATCCAATTGACATTTTTAATCATTTTTGGTACAGTCCAAAAAATCAATTTTCGGATGAAAAACGATGACTCCGGACATGTCGAACGATCCCAAAAGGGTCAAAATGGATGAAATTTTAACATTTAATCTTTTGACTGTAAATGGCTGTTGGATGTGAATTATGACTTTGTCAACTAAAATAAGTGTGTTTAAAGTCATTTCTGTGCCTGAAACGGGTCAAAATTGAAGCTTCTGAGTAAGCAAAACTCTGTAAAAATGGCAATTTTGGTCACTCTGAGGGTTTAAAAAGTGGTTATTCAACATGAGGCACGATCCAATTGACATTTTGAATCATTTTTGGTACAGTCCAAAAAATCAATTTTCGGATGAAAAACGATGACTCCGGACATGTCGAACTATCCCAAAATGGTCAATATGGATGAAATTTTAACATTTAATCTTTTGACTGTAAATGACTGTTGGATGTGAATTATGACTTTGTCAACTAAAATAAGTGTGTTTAAAGTCATTTCTGTGCCTGAAACGGGTCAAAATTGAAGCTTTTGAGTAAGCAAAACTCTGTAAAAATGGCAATTTTGGTCACTCTGAGGGTTTAAAAAGTGGTTATTCAACATGAGGCACGATCCAATTGACATTTTGAATCATTTTTGGTACAGTCCAAAAAATCAATTTTCGGATGAAAAACGATGACTCCGGACATGTCGAACGATCCCAAAAGTGTCAAAATGGATGAAATTTTAACATTTAATCTTTTGACTCTAAATGGCTGTTGGATGTGAATTATGACTTTGTCAACTAAAATAAATGTGTTTAAAGTCATTTCTGTGCCTGAAACGGGTCAAAATTGAAGCTTTTGAGTAAGCAAAACTCTGTAAAAATGGCAATTTTGGTCACTGTGAGGGTTTAAAAAGTGGTTATTCAACATGAGGCACGATCCAATTGACATTTTGAATCATTTTTGGTACAGTCCAAAAAATCAATTTTCGGATGAAAAACGATGACTCCGGACATGTCGAACTATCCCAAAATGGTCAATATGGATGAAATTTTAACATTTAATCTTTTGACTGTAAATGACTGTTGGATGTGAATTATGACTTTGTCAACTAAAATAAGTGTGTTTAAAGTCATTTCTGTGCCTGAAACGGGTCAAAATTGAAGCTTTTGAGTAAGCAAAACTCTGTAAAAATGGCAATTTTGGTCACTGTGAGGGTTTAAAAAGTGGTTATTCAACATGAGGCACGATCCAATTGACATTTTGAATCATTTTTGGTACAGTCCAAAAAATCAATTTTCGGATGAAAAACGATGACTCCGGACATGTCGAACGATCCCAAAATGGTCAATATGGATGAAATTTTAACATTTAATCTTTTGACTGTAAATGACTGTTGGATGTGAATTATGACTTTGTCAACTAAAATAAGTGTGTTTAAAGTCATTTCTGTGCCTGAAACGGGTCAAAATTGAAGCTTTTGAGTAAGCAAAACTCTGTAAAAATGGCAATTTTGGTCACTGTGAGGGTTTAAAAAGTGGTTATTCAACATGAGGCACGATCCAATTGACATTTTTAATCATTTTTGGTACAGTCCAAAAAATCAATTTTCGGATGAAAAACGATGACTCCGGACATGTCGAACGATCCCAAAAGGGTCAAAATGGATGAAATTTTAACATTTAATCTTTTGACTGTAAATGGCTGTTGGATGTGAATTATGACTTTGTCAACTAAAATAAGTGTGTTTAAAGTCATTTCTGTGCCTGAAACGGGTCAAAATTGAAGCTTCTGAGTAAGCAAAACTCTGTAAAAATGGCAATTTTGGTCACTCTGAGGGTTTAAAAAGTGGTTATTCAACATGAGGCACGATCCAATTGACATTTTGAATCATTTTTGGTACAGTCCAAAAAATCAATTTTCGGATGAAAAACGATGACTCCAGACATTTCGAACTATCCCAAAATGGTCAATATGGATGAAATTTTAACATTTAATCTTTTGACTCTAAATGACTGTTGGATGTGAATTAGGACTTTGTCAACTAAAATAAGTGTGTTTAAAGTCATTTCTGTGCCTCAAAGGGGTCAAAATTGAAGCTTTTGAGTAAGCAAAACTCTGTAAAAATGGCAATTTTGGTCACTCTGAGGGTTTAAAAAGTGGTTATTCAACACGAGGCACGATCCAATTGACATTTTGAATCATTTTTGGTACAGTCCAAAAAATCAATTTTCAGATGAAAAACGATGACTCCGGACATGTCGAACTATCCCAAAATGGTCAATATGGATGAAATTTTAACATTTAATCTTTTGACTCTAAATGGCTGTTGGATGTGAATTATGACTTTGTCAACTAAAATAAGTGTGTTTAAAGTCATTTCTGTGCCTCAAAGGGGTCAAAATTGAAGCTTTTGAGTAAGCAAAACTCTGTAAAAATGGCAATTTTAGTCACTCTGAGGGTTTAAAAAGTGGTTATTCAACATGAGGCACGATCCATTTGACATTTTGAATCATTTTTGGTACAGTCCAAAAAATCAATTTTCAGATGAAAAACGATGACTCCGGACATGTCGAACTATCCCAAAATGGTCAATATGGATGAAATTTTAACATTTAATCTTTTGACTCTAAATGACTGTTGGATGTGAATTATGACTTTGCCAACTAAAATAAGTGTGTTTAAAGTCATTTCTGTGCCTGAAACGGGTCAAAATTGAAGCTTTTGAGTAAGCAAAACTCTGCAAAAATGGCAATTTTGGTCACTCTGAGGGTTTAAAAAGTGGTTATTCAACATGAGGCACGATCCAATTGACACTTTGAATCATTTTTGGTACAGTCCAAAAAATCAATTTTCGGATGAAAAACGATGACTCCGGACATGTCGAACGATCCCAAAATGGTCAATATGGATGAAATTTTAACATTTAATCTTTTGACTGTAAATGACTGTTGGATGTGAATTATGACTTTGTCAACTAAAATAAGTGTGTTTAAAGTCATTTCTGTGCCTGAAACGGGTCAAAATTGAAGCTTTTGAGTATGCAAAACTCTGTAAAAATGGCAATTTTGGTCACTGTGAGGGTTTAAAAAGTGGTTATTCAACATGAGGCACGATCCAATTGACATTTTGAATCATTTTTGGTACAGTCCAAAAAATCAATTTTCAGATGAAAAACGATGACTCCGGACATGTCGAACTATCCCAAAATGGTCAATATGGATGAAATTTTAACATTTAATCTTTTGACTCTAAATGGCTGTTGGATGTGAATTATGACTTTGTCAACTAAAATAAGTGTGTTTAAAGTCATTTCTGTGCCTGAAACGGGTCAAAATTGAAGCTTTTGAGTAAGCAAAACTCTGTAAAAATGGCAATTTTGGTCACTGTGAGGGTTTAAAAAGTGGTTATTCAACATGAGGCACGATCCAATTGACATTTTGAATCATTTTTGGTACAGTCCAAAAAATCAATTTTCGGATGAAAAACGATGACTCCGGACATGTCGAACTATCCCAAAATGGTCAATATGGATGAAATTTTAACATTTAATCTTTTGACTGTAAATGACTGTTGGATGTGAATTATGACTTTGTCAACTAAAATAAGTGTGTTTAAAGTCATTTCTGTGCCTGAAACGGGTCAAAATTGAAGCTTTTGAGTAAGCAAAACTCTGTAAAAATGGCAATTTTGGTCACTCTGAGGGTTTAAAAAGTGGTTATTCAACATGAGGCACGATCCAATTGACATTTTGAATCATTTTTGGTACAGTCCAAAAAATCTATTTTCGGATGAAAAACGATGACTCCGGACATGTCGAACTATCCCAAAATGGTCAATATGGATGAAATTTTAACATTTAATCTTTTGACTCTAAATGGCTGTTGGATGTGAATTATGACTTTGTCAACTAAAATAAGTGTGTTTAAAGTCATTTCTGTGCCTGAAACGGGTCAAAATTGAAGCTTTTGAGTAAGCAAAACTCTGTAAAAATGGCAATTTTGGTCACTGTGAGGGTTTAAAAAGTGGTTATTCAACATGAGGCACGATCCAATTGACATTTTGAATCATTTTTGGTACAGTCCAAAAAATCAATTTTCGGATGAAAAACGATGACTCCGGACATGTCGAACTATCCCAAAATGGTCAATATGGATGAAATTTTAACATTTAATCTTTTGACTGTAAATGACTGTTGGATGTGAATTATGACTTTGTCAACTAAAATAAGTGTGTTTAAAGTCATTTCTGTGCCTGAAACGGGTCAAAATTGAAGCTTTGAGTAAGCAAAACTCTGTAAAAATGGCAATTTTGGTCACTCTGAGGGTTTAAAAAGTGGTTATTCAACATGAGGCACGATCCAATTGACATTTTGAATCATTTTTGGTACAGTCCAAAAAATCAATTTTCAGATGAAAAACGATGACTCCGGACATGTCGAACTATCCCAAAATGGTCAATATGGATGAAATTTTAACATTTAATCTTTTGACTCTAAATGGCTGTTGGATGTGAATTATGACTTTGTCAACTAAAATAAGTGTGTTTAAAGTCATTTCTGTGCCTCAAAGGGGTCAAAATTGAAGCTTTTGAGTAAGCAAAACTCTGTAAAAATGGCAATTTTAGTCACTGTGAGGGTTTAAAAAGTGGTTATTCAACATGAGGCACGATCCAATTGAAATTTTGAATCATTTTTGGTACAGTCCAAAAAATCAATTTTCGGATGAAAAACGATGACTCCGGACATGTCGAACGATCCCAAAAAGGTCAAAATGGATGAAATTTTAACATTTAATCTTTTGACTGTAAATGACTGTTGGATGTGAATTATGACTTTGCCAACTAAAATAAGTGTGTTTAAAGTCATTTCTGTGCCTGAAACGGGTCAAAATTGAAGCTTTTGAGTAAGCAAAACTTTGTAAAAATGGCAATTTTGGTCACTCTGAGGGTTTAAAAAGTGGTTATTCAACATGAGGCACGATCCAATTGACATTTTGAATCATTTTTGGTACAGTCCAAAAAATCAATTTTCGGATGAAAAACGATGACTCCGGACATGTCGAACGATCCCAAAATGGTCAATATGGATGAAATTTTAACATTTAATCTTTTGACTGTAAATGACTGTTGGATGTGAATTATGACTTTGTCAACTAAAATAAGTGTGTTTAAAGTCATTTCTGTGCCTGAAACGGGTCAAAATTGAAGCTTTTGAGTAAGCAAAACTCTGTAAAAATGGCAATTTTGGTCACTCTGAGGGTTTAAAAAGTGGTTATTCAACATGAGGCACGATCCAATTGACATTTTGAATCATTTTTGGTACAGTCCAAAAAATCAATTTTCGAATGAAAAACGATGACTCCGGACATGTCGAACTATCCCAAAATGGTCAATATGGATGAAATTTTAACATTTAATCTTTTGACTCTAAATGGCTGTTGGATGTGAATTATGACTTTGTCAACTAAAATAAGTGCGTTTAAAGTCATTTCTGTGCCTCAAAGGGGTCAAAATTGAAGCTTTTGAGTAAGCAAAACTCTGTAAAAATGGCAATTTTGGTCACTCTGAGGGTTTAAAAAGTGGTTATTCAACATGAGGCACGATCCAATTGACATTTTGAATCATTTTTGGTACAGTCCAAAAAATCAATTTTCGAATGAAAAACGATGACTCCGGACATGTCGAACGATCCCAAAAAGGTCAAAATGGATGAAATTTTAACATTTAATCTTTTGACTGTAAATGACTGTTGGATGTGAATTATGACTTTGTCAACTAAAGTAAGTGTGTTTAAAGTCATTTCTGTGCCTGAAACGGGTCAAAATTGAAGCTTTTGAGTAAGCAAAACTCTGTAAAAATGGCAATTTTGGTCACTGTGAGGGTTTAAAAAGTGGTTATTCAACATGAGGCACGATCCAATTGACATTTTGAATCATTTTTGGTACAGTCCAAAAAATCAATTTTCGGATGAAAAACGATGACTCCGGACATGTCGAACTATCCCTAAATGGTCAATATGGATGAAATTTTAACATTTAATCTTTTGACTCTAAATGGCTGTTGGATGTGAATTATGACTTTGTCAACTAAAATAAGTGTGTTTAAAGTCATTTCTGTGCCTGAAACGGGTCAAAATTGAAGCTTTTGAGTAAGCAAAACTCTGTAAAAATGGCAATTTTGGTCACTCTGAGGGTTTAAAAAGTGGTTATTCAACATGAGGCATGATCCAATTGACATATTGAATCATTTTTGGTACAGTCCAAAAAATCAATTTTCGGAT
This sequence comes from Lissotriton vulgaris, assembly GCF_964263255.1. Taxonomy (NCBI): domain Eukaryota; kingdom Metazoa; phylum Chordata; class Amphibia; order Caudata; family Salamandridae; genus Lissotriton; species Lissotriton vulgaris. The sequence continues at coordinate 798,580 of NW_028253326.1, forward strand.
GAAAAACGATGACTCCGGACATGTCGAACGATCCCAAAATGGTCAATATGGATTAAATTTTAACATTTAATCTTTTGACTGTAAATGACTGTTGGATGTGAATTATGACTTTGTCAACTAAAATAAGTGTGTTTAAAGTCATTTCTGTGCCTGAAACGGGTCAAAATTGAAGCTTTTGAGTAAGCAAAACTCTGTAAAAATGGCAATTTTGGTCACTCTGAGGGTTTAAAAAGTGGTTATTCAACATGAGGCACGATCCAATTGACATTTTGAATCATTTTTGGTACAGTCCAAAAAAATCAATTTTCGGATGCAAACGATGACTCCGGACATGTCGAATGATCCCAAAAAGGTCAAAATGGATGAAATTATAACATTTAATCTTTTGACTGTAAATGACTGTTGAATGTGAATTATGACGTTGTCAACTAAAATAAGTGTGTTTAAAGTCATTTCTGTGCCTGAAACGGGTCAAAATTGAAGCTTTTGAGTAAGCAAAACTCTGTAGAAATGGCAATTTTGGTCAATGTGAGGGTTTAAAAAGTGGTTATTCAACATGAGGCACGATCCAATTGACATTTTGAATCATTTTTGGTACAGTCCAAAAAATCAATTTTCAGATGAAAAACGATGACTCCGGACATGTCGAACTATCCCAAAATGGTCAATATGGATGAAATTTTAACATTTAATCTTTTGACTCTAAATGGCTGTTGGATGTGAATTATGACTTTGTCAACTAAAATAAGTGTGTTTAAAGTCATTTCTGTGCCTCAAAGGGGTCAAAATTGAAGCTTTTGAGTAAGCAAAACTCTGTAAAAATGGCAATTTTAGTCACTGTGAGGGTTTAAAAAGTGGTTATTCAACATGAGGCACGATCCAATTGAAATTTTGAATCATTTTTGGTACAGTCCAAAAAATCAATTTTCGGATGAAAAACGATGACTCCGGACATGTCGAACGATCCCAAAAAGGTCAAAATGGATGAAATTTTAACATTTAATCTTTTGACTGTAAATGACTGTTGGATGTGAATTATGACTTTGCCAACTAAAATAAGTGTGTTTAAAGTCATTTCTGTGCCTGAAACGGGTCAAAATTGAAGCTTTTGAGTAAGCAAAACTCTGTAAAAATGGCAATTTTGGTCACTCTGAGGGTTTAAAAAGTGGTTATTCAACATGAGGCAGGATCCAATTGACACTTTGAATCATTTTTGGTCCAGTCCAAAAAATCAATTTTCGGATGAAAAACGATGACTCCGGACATGTCGAACGATCCCAAAATGGTCAATATGGATGAAATTTTAACATTTAATCTTTTGACTGTAAATGACTGTTGGGTGTGAATTATGACTTTGTCAACTAAAATAAGTGTGTTTAAAGTCATTTCTGTGCCTGAAACGGGTCAAAATTGAAGCTTTTGAGTAAGCAAAACTCTGTAAAAATGGCAATTTTGGTCACTCTGAGGGTTTAAAAAGTGGTTATTCAACATGAGGCACGATCCAATTGACATTTTGAATCATTTTTGGTACAGTCCAAAAAATCAATTTTCGAATGAAAAACGATGACTCCGGACATGTCGAACGATCCCAAAAAGGTCAAAATGGATGAAATTTTAACATTTAATCTTTTGACTGTAAATGACTGTTGGATGTGAATTATGACTTTGTCAACTAAAATAAGTGTGTTTAAAGTCATTTCTGTGCCTGAAACGGGTCAAAATTGAAGCTTTTGAGTAAGCAAAACTCTGTAAAAATGGCAATTTTGGTCACTGTGAGGGTTTAAAAAGTGGTTATTCAACATGAGGCACGATCCAATTGACATTTTGAATCATTTTTGGTACAGTCCAAAAAATCAATTTTTGGATGAAAATCGATGACTCCGGACATGTCGAACTATCCCAAAATGGTCAATATGGATGAAATTTTAACATTTAATCTTTTGACTGTAAATGACTGTTGGATGTGAATTATGACTTTGTCAACTAAAATAAGTGTGTTTAAAGTCATTTCTGTGCCTGAAACGGGTCAAAATTGAAGCTTTTGAGTAAGCAAAACTCTGTAAAAATGGCAATTTTGGTCACTCTGAGGGTTTAAAAAGTGGTTATTCAACATGAGGCATGATCCAATTGACATATTGAATCATTTTTGGTACAGTCCAAAAAAATCAATTTTCGGATGCAAACGATGACTCCGGACATGTCGAACGATCCCAAAAAGGTCAAAATGGATGAAATTTTAACATTTAATCTTTTGACTGTAAATGACTGTTGGATGTGAATTATGACTTTGTCAACTAAAATAAGTGTGTTTAAAGTCATTTCTGTGCCTGAAACGGGTCAAAATTGAAGCTTTTGAGTAAGCAAAACTCTGTAGAAATGGCAATTTTGGTCAATGTGAGGGTTTAAAAAGTGGTTATTCAACATGAGGCACGATCCAATTGACATTTTGAATCATTTTTGGTACAGTCCAAAAAATCAATTTTCGGATGAAAAACAATGACTCCGGACATGTCGAACTATCCCAAAATGGTCAATATGGATGAAATTTTAACATTTAATCTTTTGACTCTAAATGGCTGTTGGATGTGAATTATGACTTTGTCAACTAAAATAAGTGTGTTTAAAGTCATTTCTGTGCCTCAAAGGGGTCAAAATTGAAGCTTTTGAGTAAGCAAAACTCTGTAAAAATGGCAATTTTGGTCACTCTGAGGGTTTAAAAAGTGGTTATTCAACATGAGGCACGATCCAATTGACATTTTGAATCATTTTTGGAACAGTCCAAAAAATCAATTTTCATATGAAAAACGATGACTCCGGACATGTCGAACGATCCCAAAATGGTCAATATGGATGAAATTTTAACATTTAATCTTTTGACTGTAAATGACTGTTGGATGTGAATTATGACTTTGTCAACTAAAATAAGTGTGTTTAAAGTCATTTCTGTGCCTGAAACGGGTCAAAATTGAAGCTTTTGAGTAAGCAAAACTCTGTAAAAATGGCAATTTTGGTCACTCTGAGGGTTTAAAAAGTGGTTACTCAACATGAGGCACGATCCAATTGACATTTTGAATCATTTTTGGTACAGTCCGAAAAATCAATTTTCGAATGAAAAACGATGACTCCGGACATGTCAAACGATCCCAAAAGGGTCAAAATGGATGAAATTTTAACATTTAATCTTTTGACTGTAAATGACTGTTGGATGTGAATTATGACTTTGTCAACTAAAATAAGTGTGTTTAAAGTCATTTCTGTGCCTGAAACGGGTCAAAATTGAAGCTTTTGAGTAAGCAAAACTCTGTAAAAATGGCAATTTTGGTCACTCTGAGGGTTTAAAAAGTGGTTATTCAACATGAGGCACGATCCAATTGACATTTTGAATCATTTTTGGTACAGTCCAAAAAATCAATTTTCGAATGAAAAACGATGACTCCGGACATGTCGAACGATCCCAAAAAGGTCAAAATGGATGAAATTTTAACATTTAATCTTTTGACTGTAAATGACTGTTGGATGTGAATTATGACTTTGTCAACTAAAATAAGTGTGTTTAAAGTCATTTCTGTGCCTGAAACGGGTCAAAATTGAAGCTTTTGAGTAAGCAAAACTCTGTAAAAATGGCAATTTTGGTCACTGTGAGGGTTTAAAAAGTGGTTATTCAACATGAGGCACGATCCAATTGACATTTTGAATCATTTTTGGTACAGTCCAAAAAATCAATTTTTGGATGAAAATCGATGACTCCGGACATGTCGAACTATCCCAAAATGGTCAATATGGATGAAATTTTAACATTTAATCTTTTGACTGTAAATGACTGTTGGATGTGAATTATGACTTTGTCAACTAAAATAAGTGTGTTTAAAGTCATTTCTGTGCCTGAAACGGGTCAAAATTGAAGCTTTTGAGTAAGCAAAACTCTGTAAAAATGGCAATTTTGGTCACTCTGAGGGTTTAAAAAGTGGTTATTCAACATGAGGCATGATCCAATTGACATATTGAATCATTTTTGGTACAGTCCAAAAAATCAATTTTCGGATGAAAAACGATGACTCCGGACATGTCGAACGATCCCAAAATGGTCAATATGGATGAAATTTTAACATTTAATCTTTTGACTGTAAATGACTGTTGGATGTGAATTATGACTTTGTCAACTAAAATAAGTGTGTTTAAAGTCATTTCTGTGCCTGAAACGGGTCAAAATTGAAGCTTTTGAGTAAGCAAAACTCTGTAAAAATGGCAATTTTGGTCACTCTGAGGGTTTAAAAAGTGGTTATTCAACATGAGGCACGATCCAATTGACATTTTGAATCATTTTTGGTACAGTCCAAAAAAATCAATTTTCGGATGCAAACGATGACTCCGGACATGTCGAACGATCCCAAAAAGGTCAAAATGGATGAAATTTTAACATTTAATCTTTTGACTGTAAATGACTGTTGGATGTGAATTATGACTTTGTCAACTAAAATAAGTGTGTTTAAAGTCATTTCTGTGCCTGAAACGGGTCAAAATTGAAGCTTTTGAGTAAGCAAAACTCTGTAGAAATGGCAATTTTGGTCAATGTGAGGGTTTAAAAAGTGGTTATTCAACATGAGGCACGATCCAATTGACATTTTGAATCATTTTTGGTACAGTCCAAAAAATCAATTTTCGGATGAAAAACAATGACTCCGGACATGTCGAACTATCCCAAAATGGTCAATATGGATGAAATTTTAACATTTAATCTTTTGACTCTAAATGGCTGTTGGATGTGAATTATGACTTTGTCAACTAAAATAAGTGTGTTTAAAGTCATTTCTGTGCCTCAAAGGGGTCAAAATTGAAGCTTTTGAGTAAGCAAAACTCTGTAAAAATGGCAATTTTGGTCACTCTGAGGGTTTAAAAAGTGGTTATTCAACATGAGGCACGATCCAATTGACATTTTGAATCATTTTTGGAACAGTCCAAAAAATCAATTTTCATATGAAAAACGATGACTCCGGACATGTCGAACGATCCCAAAATGGTCAATATGGATGAAATTTTAACATTTAATCTTTTGACTGTAAATGACTGTTGGATGTGAATTATGACTTTGTCAACTAAAATAAGTGTGTTTAAAGTCATTTCTGTGCCTGAAACGGGTCAAAATTGAAGCTTTTGAGTAAGCAAAACTCTGTAAAAATGGCAATTTTGGTCACTCTGAGGGTTTAAAAAGTGGTTACTCAACATGAGGCACGATCCAATTGACATTTTGAATCATTTTTGGTACAGTCCGAAAAATCAATTTTCGAATGAAAAACGATGACTCCGGACATGTCGAACGATCCCAAAAGGGTCAAAATGGATGAAATTTTAACATTTAATCTTTTGACTGTAAATGACTGTTGGATGTGAATTATGACTTTGTCAACTAAAATAAGTGTGTTTAAAGTCATTTCTGTGCCTGAAACGGGTCAAAATTGAAGCTTTTGAGTAAGCAAAACTCTGTAAAAATGGCAATTTTGGTCACTGTGAGGGTTTAAAAAGTGGTTATTCAACATGAGGCACGATCCAATTGACATTTTGAATCATTTTTGGTACAGTCCAAAAAATCAATTTTCGGATGAAAAACGATGACTCCGGACATGTCGAACTATCCCAAAATGGTCAATATGGATGAAATTTTAACATTTAATCTTTTGACTGTAAATGACTGTTGGATGTGAATTATGACTTTGTCAACTAAAATAAGTGTGTTTAAAGTCATTTCTGTGCCTGAAACGGGTCAAAATTGAAGCTTTTGAGTAAGCAAAACTCTGTAAAAATGGCAATTTTGGTCACTCTGAGGGTTTAAAAAGTGGTTATTCAACATGAGGCACGATCCAATTGACATTTTGAATCATTTTTGGTAGAGTCCAAAAAATCAATTTTCGGATGAAAAACGATGACTCCGGACATGTCGAACTATCCCAAAATGGTCAATATGGATGAAATTTTAACATTTAATCTTTTGACTGTAAATGACTGTTGGATGTGAATTATGACTTTGCCAACTAAAATAAGTGTGTTTAAAGTCATTTCTGTGCCTGAAACGGGTCAAAATTGAAGCTTTTGAGTAAGCAAAACTCTGTAAAAATGGCAATTTTGGTCACTCTGAGGGTTTAAAAAGTGGTTATTCAACATGAGGCAGGATCCAATTGACACTTTGAATCATTTTTGGTCCAGTCCAAAAAATCAATTTTCGGATGAAAAACGATGACTCCGGACATGTCGAACAATCCCAAAATGGTCAATATGGATGAAATTTTAACATTTAATCTTTTGACTGTAAATGACTGTTGGATGTGAATTATGACTTTGTCAACTAAAATAAGTGTGTTTAAAGTCATTTCTGTGCCTGAAACGGGTCAAAATTGAAGCTTTTGAGTAAGCAAAACTCTGTAAAAATGGCAATTTTGGTCACTCTGAGGGTTTAAAAAGTGGTTATTCAACATGAGGCACGATCCAATTGACATTTTGAATCATTTTTGGTACAGTCCAAAAAATCAATTTTTGGATGAAAATCGATGACTCCGGACATGTCGAACTATCCCAAAATGGTCAATATGGATGAAATTTTAACATTTAATCTTTTGACTGTAAATGACTGTTGGATGTGAATTATGACTTTGTCAACTAAAATAAGTGTGTTTAAAGTCATTTCTGTGCCTGAAACGGGTCAAAATTGAAGCTTTTGAGTAAGCAAAACTCTGTAAAAATGGCAATTTTGGTCACTCTGAGGGTTTAAAAAGTGGTTATTCAACATGAGGCATGATCCAATTGACATATTGAATCATTTTTGGTACAGTCCAAAAAATCAATTTTCGGATGAAAAACGATGACTCCGGACATGTCGAACGATCCCAAAATGGTCAATATGGATGAAATTTTAACATTTAATCTTTTGACTGTAAATGACTATTGGATGTGAATTATGACTTTGTCAACTAAAATAAGTGTGTTTAAAGTCATTTCTGTGCCTGAAACGGGTCAAAATTGAAGCTTTTGAGTAAGCAAAACTCTGTAAAAATGGCAATTTTGGTCACTCTGAGGGTTTAAAAAGTGGTTATTCAACATGAGGCACGATCCAATTGACATTTTGAATCATTTTTGGTACAGTCCAAAAAAATCAATTTTCGGATGCAAACGATGACTCCGGACATGTCGAACGATCCCAAAAAGGTCAAAATGGATGAAATTTTAACATTTAATCTTTTGACTGTAAATGACTGTTGGATGTGAATTATGACTTTGTCAACTAAAATAAGTGTGTTTAAAGTCATTTCTGTGCCTGAAACGGGTCAAAATTGAAGCTTTTGAGTAAGCAAAACTCTGTAGAAATGGCAATTTTGGTCAATGTGAGGGTTTAAAAAGTGGTTATTCAACATGAGGCACGATCCAATTGACATTTTGAATCATTTTTGGTACAGTCCAAAAAATCAATTTTCGGATGAAAAACAATGACTCCGGACATGTCGAACTATCCCAAAATGGTCAATATGGATGAAATTTTAACATTTAATCTTTTGACTCTAAATGGCTGTTGGATGTGAATTATGACTTTGTCAACTAAAATAAGTGTGTTTAAAGTCATTTCTGTGCCTCGAAGGGGTCAAAATTGAAGCTTTTGAGTAAGCAAAACTCTGTAAAAATGGCAATTTTGGTCACTCTGAGGGTTTAAAAAGTGGTTATTCAACATGAGGCACGATCCAATTGACATTTTGAATCATTTTTGGAACAGTCCAAAAAATCAATTTTCATATGAAAAACGATGACTCCGGACATGTCGAACGATCCCAAAATGGTCAATATGGATGAAATTTTAACATTTAATCTTTTGACTGTAAATGACTGTTGGATGTGAATTATGACTTTGTCAACTAAAATAAGTGTGTTTAAAGTCATTTCTGTGCCTGAAACGGGTCAAAATTGAAGCTTTTGAGTAAGCAAAACTCTGTAAAAATGGCAATTTTGGTCACTCTGAGGGTTTAAAAAGTGGTTACTCAACATGAGGCACGATCCAATTGACATTTTGAATCATTTTTGGTACAGTCCGAAAAATCAATTTTCGAATGAAAAACGATGACTCCGGACATGTCGAACGATCCCAAAAGGGTCAAAATGGATGAAATTTTAACATTTAATCTTTTGACTGTAAATGACTGTTGGATGTGAATTATGACTTTGTCAACTAAAATAAGTGTGTTTAAAGTCATTTCTGTGCCTGAAACGGGTCAAAATTGAAGCTTTTGAGTAAGCAAAACTCTGTAAAAATGGCAATTTTGGTCACTGTGAGGGTTTAAAAAGTGGTTATTCAACATGAGGCACGATCCAATTGACATTTTGAATCATTTTTGGTACAGTCCAAAAAATCAATTTTCGGATGAAAAACGATGACTCCGGACATGTCGAACTATCCCAAAATGGTCAATATGGATGAAATTTTAACATTTAATCTTTTGACTGTAAATGACTGTTGGATGTGAATTATGACTTTGTCAACTAAAATAAGTGTGTTTAAAGTCATTTCTGTGCCTGAAACGGGTCAAAATTGAAGCTTTTGAGTAAGCAAAACTCTGTAAAAATGGCAATTTTGGTCACTCTGAGGGTTTAAAAAGTGGTTATTCAACATGAGGCACGATCCAATTGACATTTTGAATCATTTTTGGTAGAGTCCAAAAAATCAATTTTCGGATGAAAAACGATGACTCCGGACATGTCGAACTATCCCAAAATGGTCAATATGGATGAAATTTTAACATTTAATCTTTTGACTGTAAATGACTGTTGGATGTGAATTATGACTTTGCCAACTAAAATAAGTGTGTTTAAAGTCATTTCTGTGCCTGAAACGGGTCAAAATTGAAGCTTTTGAGTAAGCAAAACTCTGTAAAAATGGCAATTTTGGTCACTCTGAGGGTTTAAAAAGTGGTTATTCAACATGAGGCAGGATCCAATTGACACTTTGAATCATTTTTGGTCCAGTCCAAAAAATCAATTTTCGGATGAAAAACGATGACTCCGGACATGTCGAACGATCCCAAAATGGTCAATATGGATGAAATTTTAACATTTAATCTTTTGACTGTAAATGACTGTTGGATGTGAATTATGACTTTGTCAACTAAAATAAGTGTGTTTAAAGTCATTTCTGTGCCTGAAACGGGTCAAAATTGAAGCTTTTGAGTAAGCAAAACTCTGTAAAAATGGCAATTTTGGTCACTCTGAGGGTTTAAAAAGTGGTTATTCAACATGAGGCACGATCCAATTGACATTTTGAATCATTTTTGGTACAGTCCAAAAAATCAATTTTCGAATGAAAAACGATGACTCCGGACATGTCGAACGATCCCAAAAAGGTCAAAATGGATGAAATTTTAACATTTAATCTTTTGACTGTAAATGACTGTTGGATGTGAATTATGACTTTGTCAACTAAAATAAGTGTGTTTAAAGTCATTTCTGTGCCTGAAACGGGTCAAAATTGAAGCTTTTGAGTAAGCAAAACTCTGTAAAAATGGCAATTTTGGTCACTCTGAGGGTTTAAAAAGTGGTTATTCAACATGAGGCACGATCCAATTGACATTTTGAATCATTTTTGGTAGAGTCCAAAAAATCAATTTTCGGATGAAAAACGATGACTCCGGACATGTCGAACGATCCCAAAATGGTCAATATGGATGAAATTTTAACATTTAATCTTTTGACTGTAAATGACTGTTGGATGTGAATTATGACTTTGTCAACTAAAATAAGTGTGTTTAAAGTCATTTCTGTGCCTGAAACGGGTCAAAATTGAAGCTTTTGAGTAAGCAAAACTCTGTAAAAATGGCAATTTTGGTCACTCTGAGGGTTTAAAAAGTGGTTATTCAACATGAGGCACGATCCAATTGACATTTTGAATCATTTTTGGAACAGTCCAAAAAATCAATTTTCATATGAAAAACGATGACTCCGGACATGTCGAACGATCCCAAAATGGTCAATATGGATGAAATTTTAACATTTAATCTTTTGACTGTAAATGACTGTTGGATGTGAATTATGACTTTGTCAACTAAAATAAGTGTGTTTAAAGTCATTTCTGTGCCTGAAACGGGTCAAAATTGAAGCTTTTGAGTAAGCAAAACTCTGTAAAAATGGCAATTTTGGTCACTCTGAGGGTTTAAAAAGTGGTTACTCAACATGAGGCACGATCCAATTGACATTTTGAATCATTTTTGGTACAGTCCGAAAAATCAATTTTCGAATGAAAAACGATGACTCCGGACATGTCGAACGATCCCAAAAGGGTCAAAATGGATGAAATTTTAACATTTAATCTTTTGACTGTAAATGACTGTTGGATGTGAATTATGACTTTGTCAACTAAAATAAGTGTGTTTAAAGTCATTTCTGTGCCTGAAACGGGTCAAAATTGAAGCTTTTGAGTAAGCAAAACTCTGTAAAAATGGCAATTTTGGTCACTGTGAGGGTTTAAAAAGTGGTTATTCAACATGAGGCACGATCCAATTGACATTTTGAATCATTTTTGGTACAGTCCAAAAAATCAATTTTCGGATGAAAAACGATGACTCCGGACATGTCGAACTATCCCAAAATGGTCAATATGGATGAAATTTTAACATTTAATCTTTTGACTGTAAATGACTGTTGGATGTGAATTATGACTTTGTCAACTAAAATAAGTGTGTTTAAAGTCATTTCTGTGCCTGAAACGGGTCAAAATTGAAGCTTTTGAGTAAGCAAAACTCTGTAAAAATGGCAATTTTGGTCACTCTGAGGGTTTAAAAAGTGGTTATTCAACATGAGGCACGATCCAATTGACATTTTGAATCATTTTTGGTAGAGTCCAAAAAATCAATTTTCGGATGAAAAACGATGACTCCGGACATGTCGAACTATCCCAAAATGGTCAATATGGATGAAATTTTAACATTTAATCTTTTGACTGTAAATGACTGTTGGATGTGAATTATGACTTTGCCAACTAAAATAAGTGTGTTTAAAGTCATTTCTGTGCCTGAAACGGGTCAAAATTGAAGCTTTTGAGTAAGCAAAACTCTGTAAAAATGGCAATTTTGGTCACTCTGAGGGTTTAAAAAGTGGTTATTCAACATGAGGCAGGATCCAATTGACACTTTGAATCATTTTTGGTCCAGTCCAAAAAATCAATTTTCGGATGAAAAACGATGACTCCGGACATGTCGAACGATCCCAAAATGGTCAATATGGATGAAATTTTAACATTTAATCTTTTGACTGTAAATGACTGTTGGATGTGAATTATGACTTTGTCAACTAAAATAAGTGTGTTTAAAGTCATTTCTGTGCCTGAAACGGGTCAAAATTGAAGCTTTTGAGTAAGCAAAACTCTGTAAAAATGGCAATTTTGGTCACTCTGAGGGTTTAAAAAGTGGTTATTCAACATGAGGCACGATCCAATTGACATTTTGAATCATTTTTGGTACAGTCCAAAAAATCAATTTTCGAATGAAAAACGATGACTCCGGACATGTCGAACGATCCCAAAAAGGTCAAAATGGATGAAATTTTAACATTTAATCTTTTGACTGTAAATGACTGTTGGATGTGAATTATGACTTTGTCAACTAAAATAAGTGTGTTTAAAGTCATTTCTGTGCCTGAAACGGGTCAAAATTGAAGCTTTTGAGTAAGCAAAACTCTGTAAAAATGGCAATTTTGGTCACTCTGAGGGTTTAAAAAGTGGTTATTCAACATGAGGCACGATCCAATTGACATTTTGAATCATTTTTGGTAGAGTCCAAAAAATCAATTTTCGGATGAAAAACGATGACTCCGGACATGTCGAACTATCCCAAAATGGTCAATATGGATGAAATTTTAACATTTAATCTTTTGACTGTAAATGACTGTTGGATGTGAATTATGACTTTGCCAACTAAAATAAGTGTGTTTAAAGTCATTTCTGTGCCTGAAACGGGTCAAAATTGAAGCTTTTGAGTAAGCAAAACTCTGTAAAAATGGCAATTTTGGTCACTCTGAGGGTTTAAAAAGTGGTTATTCAACATGAGGCAGGATCCAATTGACACTTTGAATCATTTTTGGTCCAGTCCAAAAAATCAATTTTCGGATGAAAAACGATGACTCCGGACATGTCGAACGATCCCAAAATGGTCAATATGGATGAAATTTTAACATTTAATCTTTTGACTGTAAATGACTGTTGGATGTGAATTATGACTTTGTCAACTAAAATAAGTGTGTTTAAAGTCATTTCTGTGCCTGAAACGGGTCAAAATTGAAGCTTTTGAGTAAGCAAAACTCTGTAAAAATGGCAATTTTGGTCACTCTGAGGGTTTAAAAAGTGGTTATTCAACATGAGGCACGATCCAATTGACATTTTGAATCATTTTTGGTACAGTCCAAAAAATCAATTTTCGAATGAAAAACGATGACTCCGGACATGTCGAACGATCCCAAAAAGGTCAAAATGGATGAAATTTTAACATTTAATCTTTTGACTGTAAATGACTGTTGGATGTGAATTATGACTTTGTCAACTAAAATAAGTGTGTTTAAAGTCATTTCTGTGCCTGAAACGGGTCAAAATTGAAGCTTTTGAGTAAGCAAAACTCTGTAAAAATGGCAATTTTGGTTACTGTGAGGGTTTAAAAAGTGGTTATTCAACATGAGGCACGATCCAATTGACATTTTGAATCATTTTTGGTACAGTCCAAAAAATCAATTTTCGGATGAAAAACGATGACTCCGGACATGTCGAACTATCCCAAAATGGTCAATATGGATGAAATTTTAACATTTAATCTTTTGACTGTAAATGACTGTTGGATGTGAATTATGACTTTGTCAACTAAAATAAGTGTGTTTAAAGTCATTTCTGTGCCTGAAACGGGTCAAAATTGAAGCTTTTGAGTAAGCAAAACTCTGTAAAAATGGCAATTTTGGTCACTCTGAGGGTTTAAAAAGTGGTTATTCAACATGAGGCATGATCCAATTGACATATTGAATCATTTTTGGTACAGTCCAAAAAATCAATTTTCGGATGAAAAACGATGACTCCGGACATGTCGAACGATCCCAAAATGGTCAATATGGATGAAATTTTAACATTTAATCTTTTGACTGTAAATGACTGTTGGATGTGAATTATGACTTTGTCAACTAAAATAAGTGTGTTTAAAGTCATTTCTGTGCCTGAAACGGGTCAAAATTGAAGCTTTTGAGTAAGCAAAACTCTGTAAAAATGGCAATTTTGGTCACTCTGAGGGTTTAAAAAGTGGTTATTCAACATGAGGCATGATCCAATTGACATTTTGAATCATTTTTGGTACAGTCCAAAAAAATCAATTTTCGGATGCAAACGATGACTCCGGACATGTCGAACGATCCCAAAAAGGTCAAAATGGATGAAATTTTAACATTTAATCTTTTGACTGTAAATGACTGTTGGATGTGAATTATGACTTTGTCAACTAAAATAAGTGTGTTTAAAGTCATTTCTGTGCCTGAAACGGGTCAAAATTGAAGCTTTTGAGTAAGCAAAACTCTGTAAAAATGGCAATTTTGGTCACTGTGAGGGTTTAAAAAGTGGTTATTCAACATGAGGCACGATCCAATTGACATTTTGAATCATTTTTGGTACAGTCCAAAAAATCAATTTTCGGATGAAAAACGATGACTCCGGACATGTCGAACTATCCCAAAATGGTCAATATGGATGAAATTTTAACATTTACTCTTTTGACTGTAAATGACTGTTGGATGTGAATTATGACTTTGTCAACTAAAATAAGTGTGTTTAAAGTCATTTCTGTGCCTGAAACGGGTCAAAATTGAAGCTTTTGAGTAAGCAAAACTCTGTAAAAATGGCAATTTTGGTCACTCTGAGGGTTTAAAAAGTGGTTATTCAACATGAGGCATGATCCAATTGACATTTTGAATCATTTTTGGTACAGTCCAAAAAAATCAATTTTCGGATGCAAACGATGACTCCGGACATGTCGAACGATCCCAAAAAGGTCAAAATGGATGAAATTTTAACATTTAATCTTTTGACTGTAAATGACTGTTGGATGTGAATTATGACTTTGTCAACTAAAATAAGTGTGTTTAAAGTCATTTCTGTGCTTGAAACGGGTCAAAATTGAAGCTTTTGAGTAAGCAAAACTCTGTAGAAATGGCAATTTTGGTCAATGTGAGGGTTTAAAAAGTGGTTATTCAACATGAGGCACGATCCAATTGACATTTTGAATCATTTTTGGTACAGACCAAAAAATCAATTTTCGGATGAAAAACGATGACTCCGGACATGTCGAACTATCCCAAAATGGTCAATATGGATGAAATTTTAACATTTAATCTTTTGACTCTAAATGGCTGTTGGATGTGAATTATGACTTTGTCAACTAAAATAAGTGTGTTTAAAGTCATTTCTGTGCCTCAAAGGGGTCAAAATTGAAGCTTTTGAGTAAGCAAAACTCTGTAAAAATGGCAATTTTGGTCACTCTGAGGGTTTAAAAAGTGGTTATTCAACATGAGGCACGATCCAATTGACATTTTGAATCATTTTTGGAACAGTCCAAAAAATCAATTTTCATATGAAAAACGATGACTCCGGACATGTCGAACGATCCCAAAATGGTCAATATGGATGAAATTTTAACATTTAATCTTTTGACTGTAAATGACTGTTGGATGTGAATTATGACTTTGTCAACTAAAATAAGTGTGTTTAAAGTCATTTCTGTGCCTGAAACGGGTCAAAATTGAAGCTTTTGAGTAAGCAAAACTCTGTAAAAATGGCAATTTTGGTCACTCTGAGGGTTTAAAAAGTGGTTACTCAACATGAGGCACGATCCAATTGACATTTTGAATCATTTTTGGTACAGTCCGAAAAATCAATTTTCGAATGAAAAACGATGACTCCGGACATGTCGAACGATCCCAAAAGGGTCAAAATGGATGAAATTTTAACATTTAATCTTTTGACTGTAAATGACTGTTGGATGTGAATTATGACTTTGTCAACTAAAATAAGTGTGTTTAAAGTCATTTCTGTGCCTGAAACGGGTCAAAATTGAAGCTTTTGAGTAAGCAAAACTCTGTAAAAATGGCAATTTTGGTCACTGTGAGGGTTTAAAAAGTGGTTATTCAACATGAGGCACGATCCAATTGACATTTTGAATCATTTTTGGTACAGTCCAAAAAATCAATTTTCGGATGAAAAACAATGAATCCGGACATGTCGAACTATCCCAAAATGGTCAATATGGATGAAATTTTAACATTTAATCTTTTGACTGTAAATGACTGTTGGATGTGAATTATGACTTTGTCAACTAAAATAAGTGTGTTTAAAGTCATTTCTGTGCCTGAAACGGGTCAAAATTGAAGCTTTTGAGTAAGCAAAACTCTGTAAAAATGGCAATTTTGGTCACTCTGAGGGTTTAAAAAGTGGTTATTCAACATGAGGCACGATCCAATTGACATTTTGAATCATTTTTGGTACAGTCCAAAAAATCAATTTTCAGATGAAAAACGATGACTCCGGACATGTCGAACTATCCCAAAATGGTCAATATGGATGAAATTTTAACATTTAATCTTTTGACTCTAAATGGCTGTTGGATGTGAATTATGACTTTGTCAACTAAAATAAGTGTGTTTAAAGTCATTTCTGTGCCTCAAAGGGGTCAAAATTGAAGCTATTGAGTAAGCAAAACTCTGTAAAAATGGCAATTTTAGTCACTGTGAGGGTTTAAAAAGTGGTTATTCAACATGAGGCACGATCCAATTGAAATTTTGAATCATTTTTGGTACAGTCCAAAAAATCAATTTTCGGATGAAAAACGATGACTCCGGACATGTCGAATGATCCCAAAAAGGTCAAAATGGATGAAATTTTAACATTTAATCTTTTGACTGTAAATGACTGTTGGATGTGAATTATGACTTTGCCAACTAAAATAAGTGTGTTTAAAGTCATTTCTGTGCCTGAAACGGGTCAAAATTGAAGCTTTTGAGTAAGCAAAACTCTGTAAAAATGGCAATTTTGGTCACTCTGAGGGTTTAAAAAGTGGTTATTCAACATGAGGCACGATCCAATTGACATTTTGAATCATTTTTGGTACAGTCCAAAAAATCAATTTTCGAATGAAAAACGATGACTCCGGACATGTCGAACGATCCCAAAAAGGTCAAAATGGATGAAATTTTAACATTTAATCTTTTGACTGTAAATGACTGTTGGATGTGAATTATGACTTTGTCAACTAAAATAAGTGTGTTTAAAGTCATTTCTGTGCCTGAAACGGGTCAAAATTGAAGCTTTTGAGTAAGCAAAACTCTGTAAAAATGGCAATTTTGGTCACTCTGAGGGTTTAAAAAGTGGTTATTCAACATGAGGCACGATCCAATTGACATTTTGAATCATTTTTGGTAGAGTCCAAAAAATCAATTTTCGGATGAAAAACGATGACTCCGGACATGTCGAACTATCCCAAAATGGTCAATATGGATGAAATTTTAACATTTAATCTTTTGACTGTAAATGACTGTTGGATGTGAATTATGACTTTGCCAACTAAAATAAGTGTGTTTAAAGTCATTTCTGTGCCTGAAACGGGTCAAAATTGAAGCTTTTGAGTAAGCAAAACTCTGTAAAAATGGCAATTTTGGTCACTCTGAGGGTTTAAAAAGTGGTTATTCAACATGAGGCAGGATCCAATTGACACTTTGAATCATTTTTGGTCCAGTCCAAAAAATCAATTTTCGGATGAAAAACGATGACTCCGGACATGTCGAACGATCCCAAAATGGTCAATATGGATGAAATTTTAACATTTAATCTTTTGACTGTAAATGACTGTTGGATGTGAATTATGACTTTGTCAACTAAAATAAGTGTGTTTAAAGTCATTTCTGTGCCTGAAACGGGTCAAAATTGAAGCTTTTGAGTAAGCAAAACTCTGTAAAAATGGCAATTTTGGTCACTCTGAGGGTTTAAAAAGTGGTTATTCAACATGAGGCACGATCCAATTGACATTTTGAATCATTTTTGGTACAGTCCAAAAAATCAATTTTCGAATGAAAAACGATGACTCCGGACATGTCGAACGATCCCAAAAAGGTCAAAATGGATGAAATTTTAACATTTAATCTTTTGACTGTAAATGACTGTTGGATGTGAATTATGACTTTGTCAACTAAAATAAGTGTGTTTAAAGTCATTTCTGTGCCTGAAACGGGTCAAAATTGAAGCTTTTGAGTAAGCAAAACTCTGTAAAAATGGCAATTTTGGTTACTGTGAGGGTTTAAAAAGTGGTTATTCAACATGAGGCACGATCCAATTGACATTTTGAATCATTTTTGGTACAGTCCAAAAAATCAATTTTCGGATGAAAAACGATGACTCCGGACATGTCGAACTATCCCAAAATGGTCAATATGGATGAAATTTTAACATTTAATCTTTTGACTGTAAATGACTGTTGGATGTGAATTATGACTTTGTCAACTAAAATAAGTGTGTTTAAAGTCATTTCTGTGCCTGAAACGGGTCAAAATTGAAGCTTTTGAGTAAGCAAAACTCTGTAAAAATGGCAATTTTGGTCACTCTGAGGGTTTAAAAAGTGGTTATTCAACATGAGGCATGATCCAATTGACATATTGAATCATTTTTGGTACAGTCCAAAAAATCAATTTTCGGATGAAAAACGATGACTCCGGACATGTCGAACGATCCCAAAATGGTCAATATGGATGAAATTTTAACATTTAATCTTTTGACTGTAAATGACTGTTGGATGTGAATTATGACTTTGTCAACTAAAATAAGTGTGTTTAAAGTCATTTCTGTGCCTGAAACGGGTCAAAATTGAAGCTTTTGAGTAAGCAAAACTCTGTAAAAATGGCAATTTTGGTCACTCTGAGGGTTTAAAAAGTGGTTATTCAACATGAGGCATGATCCAATTGACATTTTGAATCATTTTTGGTACAGTCCAAAAAAATCAATTTTCGGATGCAAACGATGACTCCGGACATGTCGAACGATCCCAAAAAGGTCAAAATGGATGAAATTTTAACATTTAATCTTTTGACTGTAAATGACTGTTGGATGTGAATTATGACTTTGTCAACTAAAATAAGTGTGTTTAAAGTCATTTCTGTGCCTGAAACGGGTCAAAATTGAAGCTTTTGAGTAAGCAAAACTCTGTAAAAATGGCAATTTTGGTCACTGTGAGGGTTTAAAAAGTGGTTATTCAACATGAGGCACGATCCAATTGACATTTTGAATCATTTTTGGTACAGTCCAAAAAATCAATTTTCGGATGAAAAACGATGACTCCGGACATGTCGAACTATCCCAAAATGGTCAATATGGATGAAATTTTAACATTTACTCTTTTGACTGTAAATGACTGTTGGATGTGAATTATGACTTTGTCAACTAAAATAAGTGTGTTTAAAGTCATTTCTGTGCCTGAAACGGGTCAAAATTGAAGCTTTTGAGTAAGCAAAACTCTGTAAAAATGGCAATTTTGGTCACTCTGAGGGTTTAAAAAGTGGTTATTCAACATGAGGCATGATCCAATTGACATTTTGAATCATTTTTGGTACAGTCCAAAAAAATCAATTTTCGGATGCAAACGATGACTCCGGACATGTCGAACGATCCCAAAAAGGTCAAAATGGATGAAATTTTAACATTTAATCTTTTGACTGTAAATGACTGTTGGATGTGAATTATGACTTTGTCAACTAAAATAAGTGTGTTTAAAGTCATTTCTGTGCTTGAAACGGGTCAAAATTGAAGCTTTTGAGTAAGCAAAACTCTGTAGAAATGGCAATTTTGGTCAATGTGAGGGTTTAAAAAGTGGTTATTCAACATGAGGCACGATCCAATTGACATTTTGAATCATTTTTGGTACAGACCAAAAAATCAATTTTCGGATGAAAAACGATGACTCCGGACATGTCGAACTATCCCAAAATGGTCAATATGGATGAAATTTTAACATTTAATCTTTTGACTCTAAATGGCTGTTGGATGTGAATTATGACTTTGTCAACTAAAATAAGTGTGTTTAAAGTCATTTCTGTGCCTCAAAGGGGTCAAAATTGAAGCTTTTGAGTAAGCAAAACTCTGTAAAAATGGCAATTTTGGTCACTCTGAGGGTTTAAAAAGTGGTTATTCAACATGAGGCACGATCCAATTGACATTTTGAATCATTTTTGGAACAGTCCAAAAAATCAATTTTCATATGAAAAACGATGACTCCGGACATGTCGAACGATCCCAAAATGGTCAATATGGATGAAATTTTAACATTTAATCTTTTGACTGTAAATGACTGTTGGATGTGAATTATGACTTTGTCAACTAAAATAAGTGTGTTTAAAGTCATTTCTGTGCCTGAAACGGGTCAAAATTGAAGCTTTTGAGTAAGCAAAACTCTGTAAAAATGGCAATTTTGGTCACTCTGAGGGTTTAAAAAGTGGTTACTCAACATGAGGCACGATCCAATTGACATTTTGAATCATTTTTGGTACAGTCCGAAAAATCAATTTTCGAATGAAAAACGATGACTCCGGACATGTCGAACGATCCCAAAAGGGTCAAAATGGATGAAATTTTAACATTTAATCTTTTGACTGTAAATGACTGTTGGATGTGAATTATGACTTTGTCAACTAAAATAAGTGTGTTTAAAGTCATTTCTGTGCCTGAAACGGGTCAAAATTGAAGCTTTTGAGTAAGCAAAACTCTGTAAAAATGGCAATTTTGGTCACTGTGAGGGTTTAAAAAGTGGTTATTCAACATGAGGCACGATCCAATTGACATTTTGAATCATTTTTGGTACAGTCCAAAAAATCAATTTTCGGATGAAAAACAATGAATCCGGACATGTCGAACTATCCCAAAATGGTCAATATGGATGAAATTTTAACATTTAATCTTTTGACTGTAAATGACTGTTGGATGTGAATTATGACTTTGTCAACTAAAATAAGTGTGTTTAAAGTCATTTCTGTGCCTGAAACGGGTCAAAATTGAAGCTTTTGAGTAAGCAAAACTCTGTAAAAATGGCAATTTTGGTCACTCTGAGGGTTTAAAAAGTGGTTATTCAACATGAGGCACGATCCAATTGACATTTTGAATCATTTTTGGTACAGTCCAAAAAATCAATTTTCAGATGAAAAACGATGACTCCGGACATGTCGAACTATCCCAAAATGGTCAATATGGATGAAATTTTAACATTTAATCTTTTGACTCTAAATGGCTGTTGGATGTGAATTATGACTTTGTCAACTAAAATAAGTGTGTTTAAAGTCATTTCTGTGCCTCAAAGGGGTCAAAATTGAAGCTATTGAGTAAGCAAAACTCTGTAAAAATGGCAATTTTAGTCACTGTGAGGGTTTAAAAAGTGGTTATTCAACATGAGGCACGATCCAATTGAAATTTTGAATCATTTTTGGTACAGTCCAAAAAATCAATTTTCGGATGAAAAACGATGACTCCGGACATGTCGAACGATCCCAAAAAGGTCAAAATGGATGAAATTTTAACATTTAATCTTTTGACTGTAAATGACTGTTGGATGTGAATTATGACTTTGCCAACTAAAATAAGTGTGTTTAAAGTCATTTCTGTGCCTGAAACGGGTCAAAATTGAAGCTTTTGAGTAAGCAAAACTCTGTAAAAATGGCAATTTTGGTCACTGTGAGGGTTTAAAAAGTGGTTATTCAACATGAGGCACGATCCAATTGACATTTTGAATCATTTTTGGTACAGTCCAAAAAATCAATTTTCGGATGAAAAACGATGACTCCGGACATGTCGAACTATCCCAAAATGGTCAATATGGATGAAATTTTAACATTTACTCTTTTGACTGTAAATGACTGTTGGATGTGAATTATGACTTTGTCAACTAAAATAAGTGTGTTTAAAGTCATTTCTGTGCCTGAAACGGGTCAAAATTGAAGCTTTTGAGTAAGCAAAACTCTGTAAAAATGGCAATTTTGGTCACTCTGAGGGTTTAAAAAGTGGTTATTCAACATGAGGCATGATCCAATTGACATATTGAATCATTTTTGGTACAGTCCAAAAAATCAATTTTCGGATGAAAAACGATGACTCCGGACATGTCGAACGATCCCAAAATGGTCAATATGGATGAAATTTTAACATTTAATCTTTTGACTGTAAATGACTGTTGGATGTGAATTATGACTTTGTCAACTAAAATAAGTGTGTTTAAAGTCATTTCTGTGCCTGAAACGGGTCAAAATTGAAGCTTTTGAGTAAGCAAAACTCTGTAAAAATGGCAATTTTGGTCACTCTGAGGGTTTAAAAAGTGGTTATTCAACATGAGGCATGATCCAATTGACATTTTGAATCATTTTTGGTACAGTCCAAAAAAATCAATTTTCGGATGCAAACGATGACTCCGGACATGTCGAACGATCCCAAAAAGGTCAAAATGGATGAAATTTTAACATTTAATCTTTTGACTGTAAATGACTGTTGGATGTGAATTATGACTTTGTCAACTAAAATAAGTGTGTTTAAAGTCATTTCTGTGCTTGAAACGGGTCAAAATTGAAGCTTTTGAGTAAGCAAAACTCTGTAGAAATGGCAATTTTGGTCAATGTGAGGGTTTAAAAAGTGGTTATTCAACATGAGGCACGATCCAATTGACATTTTGAATCATTTTTGGTACAGACCAAAAAATCAATTTTCGGATGAAAAACGATGACTCCGGACATGTCGAACTATCCCAAAATGGTCAATATGGATGAAATTTTAACATTTAATCTTTTGACTCTAAATGGCTGTTGGATGTGAATTATGACTTTGTCAACTAAAATAAGTGTGTTTAAAGTCATTTCTGTGCCTCAAAGGGGTCAAAATTGAAGCTTTTGAGTAAGCAAAACTCTGTAAAAATGGCAATTTTGGTCACTCTGAGGGTTTAAAAAGTGGTTATTCAACATGAGGCACGATCCAATTGACATTTTGAATCATTTTTGGAACAGTCCAAAAAATCAATTTTCATATGAAAAACGATGACTCCGGACATGTCGAACGATCCCAAAATGGTCAATATGGATGAAATTTTAACATTTAATCTTTTGACTGTAAATGACTGTTGGATGTGAATTATGACTTTGTCAACTAAAATAAGTGTGTTTAAAGTCATTTCTGTGCCTGAAACGGGTCAAAATTGAAGCTTTTGAGTAAGCAAAACTCTGTAAAAATGGCAATTTTGGTCACTCTGAGGGTTTAAAAAGTGGTTATTCAACATGAGGCAGGATCCAATTGACACTTTGAATCATTTTTGGTCCAGTCCAAAAAATCAATTTTCGGATGAAAAACGATGACTCCGGACATGTCGAACGATCCCAAAATGGTCAATATGGATGAAATTTTAACATTTAATCTTTTGACTGTAAATGACTGTTGGATGTGAATTATGACTTTGTCAACTAAAATAAGTGTGTTTAAAGTCATTTCTGTGCCTGAAACGGGTCAAAATTGAAGCTTTTGAGTAAGCAAAACTCTGTAAAAATGGCAATTTTGGTCACTCTGAGGGTTTAAAAAGTGGTTATTCAACATGAGGCACGATCCAATTGACATTTTGAATCATTTTTGGTACAGTCCAAAAAATCAATTTTCGAATGAAAAACGATGACTCCGGACATGTCGAACGATCCCAAAAAGGTCAAAATGGATGAAATTTTAACATTTAATCTTTTGACTGTAAATGACTGTTGGATGTGAATTATGACTTTGTCAACTAAAATAAGTGTGTTTAAAGTCATTTCTGTGCCTGAAACGGGTCAAAATTGAAGCTTTTGAGTAAGCAAAACTCTGTAAAAATGGCAATTTTGGTCACTCTGAGGGTTTAAAAAGTGGTTATTCAACATGAGGCACGATCCAATTGACATTTTGAATCATTTTTGGTAGAGTCCAAAAAATCAATTTTCGGATGAAAAACGATGACTCCGGACATGTCGAACTATCCCAAAATGGTCAATATGGATGAAATTTTAACATTTAATCTTTTGACTGTAAATGACTGTTGGATGTGAATTATGACTTTGCCAACTAAAATAAGTGTGTTTAAAGTCATTTCTGTGCCTGAAACGGGTCAAAATTGAAGCTTTTGAGTAAGCAAAACTCTGTAAAAATGGCAATTTTGGTCACTCTGAGGGTTTAAAAAGTGGTTATTCAACATGAGGCAGGATCCAATTGACACTTTGAATCATTTTTGGTCCAGTCCAAAAAATCAATTTTCGGATGAAAAACGATGACTCCGGACATGTCGAACGATCCCAAAATGGTCAATATGGATGAAATTTTAACATTTAATCTTTTGACTGTAAATGACTGTTGGATGTGAATTATGACTTTGTCAACTAAAATAAGTGTGTTTAAAGTCATTTCTGTGCCTGAAACGGGTCAAAATTGAAGCTTTTGAGTAAGCAAAACTCTGTAAAAATGGCAATTTTGGTCACTCTGAGGGTTTAAAAAGTGGTTATTCAACATGAGGCACGATCCAATTGACATTTTGAATCATTTTTGGTACAGTCCAAAAAATCAATTTTCGAATGAAAAACGATGACTCCGGACATGTCGAACGATCCCAAAAAGGTCAAAATGGATGAAATTTTAACATTTAATCTTTTGACTGTAAATGACTGTTGGATGTGAATTATGACTTTGTCAACTAAAATAAGTGTGTTTAAAGTCATTTCTGTGCCTGAAACGGGTCAAAATTGAAGCTTTTGAGTAAGCAAAACTCTGTAAAAATGGCAATTTTGGTTACTGTGAGGGTTTAAAAAGTGGTTATTCAACATGAGGCACGATCCAATTGACATTTTGAATCATTTTTGGTACAGTCCAAAAAATCAATTTTCGGATGAAAAACGATGACTCCGGACATGTCGAACTATCCCAAAATGGTCAATATGGATGAAATTTTAACATTTAATCTTTTGACTGTAAATGACTGTTGGATGTGAATTATGACTTTGTCAACTAAAATAAGTGTGTTTAAAGTCATTTCTGTGCCTGAAACGGGTCAAAATTGAAGCTTTTGAGTAAGCAAAACTCTGTAAAAATGGCAATTTTGGTCACTCTGAGGGTTTAAAAAGTGGTTATTCAACATGAGGCATGATCCAATTGACATATTGAATCATTTTTGGTACAGTCCAAAAAATCAATTTTCGGATGAAAAACGATGACTCCGGACATGTCGAACGATCCCAAAATGGTCAATATGGATGAAATTTTAACATTTAATCTTTTGACTGTAAATGACTGTTGGATGTGAATTATGACTTTGTCAACTAAAATAAGTGTGTTTAAAGTCATTTCTGTGCCTGAAACGGGTCAAAATTGAAGCTTTTGAGTAAGCAAAACTCTGTAAAAATGGCAATTTTGGTCACTCTGAGGGTTTAAAAAGTGGTTATTCAACATGAGGCATGATCCAATTGACATTTTGAATCATTTTTGGTACAGTCCAAAAAAATCAATTTTCGGATGCAAACGATGACTCCGGACATGTCGAACGATCCCAAAAAGGTCAAAATGGATGAAATTTTAACATTTAATCTTTTGACTGTAAATGACTGTTGGATGTGAATTATGACTTTGTCAACTAAAATAAGTGTGTTTAAAGTCATTTCTGTGCCTGAAACGGGTCAAAATTGAAGCTTTTGAGTAAGCAAAACTCTGTAAAAATGGCAATTTTGGTCACTGTGAGGGTTTAAAAAGTGGTTATTCAACATGAGGCACGATCCAATTGACATTTTGAATCATTTTTGGTACAGTCCAAAAAATCAATTTTCGGATGAAAAACGATGACTCCGGACATGTCGAACTATCCCAAAATGGTCAATATGGATGAAATTTTAACATTTACTCTTTTGACTGTAAATGACTGTTGGATGTGAATTATGACTTTGTCAACTAAAATAAGTGTGTTTAAAGTCATTTCTGTGCCTGAAACGGGTCAAAATTGAAGCTTTTGAGTAAGCAAAACTCTGTAAAAATGGCAATTTTGGTCACTCTGAGGGTTTAAAAAGTGGTTATTCAACATGAGGCATGATCCAATTGACATTTTGAATCATTTTTGGTACAGTCCAAAAAAATCAATTTTCGGATGCAAACGATGACTCCGGACATGTCGAACGATCCCAAAAAGGTCAAAATGGATGAAATTTTAACATTTAATCTTTTGACTGTAAATGACTGTTGGATGTGAATTATGACTTTGTCAACTAAAATAAGTGTGTTTAAAGTCATTTCTGTGCTTGAAACGGGTCAAAATTGAAGCTTTTGAGTAAGCAAAACTCTGTAGAAATGGCAATTTTGGTCAATGTGAGGGTTTAAAAAGTGGTTATTCAACATGAGGCACGATCCAATTGACATTTTGAATCATTTTTGGTACAGACCAAAAAATCAATTTTCGGATGAAAAACGATGACTCCGGACATGTCGAACTATCCCAAAATGGTCAATATGGATGAAATTTTAACATTTAATCTTTTGACTCTAAATGGCTGTTGGATGTGAATTATGACTTTGTCAACTAAAATAAGTGTGTTTAAAGTCATTTCTGTGCCTCAAAGGGGTCAAAATTGAAGCTTTTGAGTAAGCAAAACTCTGTAAAAATGGCAATTTTGGTCACTCTGAGGGTTTAAAAAGTGGTTATTCAACATGAGGCACGATCCAATTGACATTTTGAATCATTTTTGGAACAGTCCAAAAAATCAATTTTCATATGAAAAACGATGACTCCGGACATGTCGAACGATCCCAAAATGGTCAATATGGATGAAATTTTAACATTTAATCTTTTGACTGTAAATGACTGTTGGATGTGAATTATGACTTTGTCAACTAAAATAAGTGTGTTTAAAGTCATTTCTGTGCCTGAAACGGGTCAAAATTGAAGCTTTTGAGTAAGCAAAACTCTGTAAAAATGGCAATTTTGGTCACTCTGAGGGTTTAAAAAGTGGTTACTCAACATGAGGCACGATCCAATTGACATTTTGAATCATTTTTGGTACAGTCCGAAAAATCAATTTTCGAATGAAAAACGATGACTCCGGACATGTCGAACGATCCCAAAAGGGTCAAAATGGATGAAATTTTAACATTTAATCTTTTGACTGTAAATGACTGTTGGATGTGAATTATGACTTTGTCAACTAAAATAAGTGTGTTTAAAGTCATTTCTGTGCCTGAAACGGGTCAAAATTGAAGCTTTTGAGTAAGCAAAACTCTGTAAAAATGGCAATTTTGGTCACTGTGAGGGTTTAAAAAGTGGTTATTCAACATGAGGCACGATCCAATTGACATTTTGAATCATTTTTGGTACAGTCCAAAAAATCAATTTTCGGATGAAAAACAATGAATCCGGACATGTCGAACTATCCCAAAATGGTCAATATGGATGAAATTTTAACATTTAATCTTTTGACTGTAAATGACTGTTGGATGTGAATTATGACTTTGTCAACTAAAATAAGTGTGTTTAAAGTCATTTCTGTGCCTGAAACGGGTCAAAATTGAAGCTTTTGAGTAAGCAAAACTCTGTAAAAATGGCAATTTTGGTCACTCTGAGGGTTTAAAAAGTGGTTATTCAACATGAGGCACGATCCAATTGACATTTTGAATCATTTTTGGTACAGTCCAAAAAATCAATTTTCAGATGAAAAACGATGACTCCGGACATGTCGAACTATCCCAAAATGGTCAATATGGATGAAATTTTAACATTTAATCTTTTGACTCTAAATGGCTGTTGGATGTGAATTATGACTTTGTCAACTAAAATAAGTGTGTTTAAAGTCATTTCTGTGCCTCAAAGGGGTCAAAATTGAAGCTATTGAGTAAGCAAAACTCTGTAAAAATGGCAATTTTAGTCACTGTGAGGGTTTAAAAAGTGGTTATTCAACATGAGGCACGATCCAATTGAAATTTTGAATCATTTTTGGTACAGTCCAAAAAATCAATTTTCGGATGAAAAACGATGACTCCGGACATGTCGAATGATCCCAAAAAGGTCAAAATGGATGAAATTTTAACATTTAATCTTTTGACTGTAAATGACTGTTGGATGTGAATTATGACTTTGCCAACTAAAATAAGTGTGTTTAAAGTCATTTCTGTGCCTGAAACGGGTCAAAATTGAAGCTTTTGAGTAAGCAAAACTCTGTAAAAATGGCAATTTTGGTCACTCTGAGGGTTTAAAAAGTGGTTATTCAACATGAGGCACGATCCAATTGACATTTTGAATCATTTTTGGTACAGTCCAAAAAATCAATTTTCGAATGAAAAACGATGACTCCGGACATGTCGAACGATCCCAAAAAGGTCAAAATGGATGAAATTTTAACATTTAATCTTTTGACTGTAAATGACTGTTGGATGTGAATTATGACTTTGTCAACTAAAATAAGTGTGTTTAAAGTCATTTCTGTGCCTGAAACGGGTCAAAATTGAAGCTTTTGAGTAAGCAAAACTCTGTAAAAATGGCAATTTTGGTCACTCTGAGGGTTTAAAAAGTGGTTATTCAACATGAGGCACGATCCAATTGACATTTTGAATCATTTTTGGTAGAGTCCAAAAAATCAATTTTCGGATGAAAAACGATGACTCCGGACATGTCGAACTATCCCAAAATGGTCAATATGGATGAAATTTTAACATTTAATCTTTTGACTGTAAATGACTGTTGGATGTGAATTATGACTTTGCCAACTAAAATAAGTGTGTTTAAAGTCATTTCTGTGCCTGAAACGGGTCAAAATTGAAGCTTTTGAGTAAGCAAAACTCTGTAAAAATGGCAATTTTGGTCACTCTGAGGGTTTAAAAAGTGGTTATTCAACATGAGGCAGGATCCAATTGACACTTTGAATCATTTTTGGTCCAGTCCAAAAAATCAATTTTCGGATGAAAAACGATGACTCCGGACATGTCGAACGATCCCAAAATGGTCAATATGGATGAAATTTTAACATTTAATCTTTTGACTGTAAATGACTGTTGGATGTGAATTATGACTTTGTCAACTAAAATAAGTGTGTTTAAAGTCATTTCTGTGCCTGAAACGGGTCAAAATTGAAGCTTTTGAGTAAGCAAAACTCTGTAAAAATGGCAATTTTGGTCACTCTGAGGGTTTAAAAAGTGGTTATTCAACATGAGGCACGATCCAATTGACATTTTGAATCATTTTTGGTACAGTCCAAAAAATCAATTTTCGAATGAAAAACGATGACTCCGGACATGTCGAACGATCCCAAAAAGGTCAAAATGGATGAAATTTTAACATTTAATCTTTTGACTGTAAATGACTGTTGGATGTGAATTATGACTTTGTCAACTAAAATAAGTGTGTTTAAAGTCATTTCTGTGCCTGAAACGGGTCAAAATTGAAGCTTTTGAGTAAGCAAAACTCTGTAAAAATGGCAATTTTGGTTACTGTGAGGGTTTAAAAAGTGGTTATTCAACATGAGGCACGATCCAATTGACATTTTGAATCATTTTTGGTACAGTCCAAAAAATCAATTTTCGGATGAAAAACGATGACTCCGGACATGTCGAACTATCCCAAAATGGTCAATATGGATGAAATTTTAACATTTAATCTTTTGACTGTAAATGACTGTTGGATGTGAATTATGACTTTGTCAACTAAAATAAGTGTGTTTAAAGTCATTTCTGTGCCTGAAACGGGTCAAAATTGAAGCTTTTGAGTAAGCAAAACTCTGTAAAAATGGCAATTTTGGTCACTCTGAGGGTTTAAAAAGTGGTTATTCAACATGAGGCATGATCCAATTGACATATTGAATCATTTTTGGTACAGTCCAAAAAATCAATTTTCGGATGAAAAACGATGACTCCGGACATGTCGAACGATCCCAAAATGGTCAATATGGATGAAATTTTAACATTTAATCTTTTGACTGTAAATGACTGTTGGATGTGAATTATGACTTTGTCAACTAAAATAAGTGTGTTTAAAGTCATTTCTGTGCCTGAAACGGGTCAAAATTGAAGCTTTTGAGTAAGCAAAACTCTGTAAAAATGGCAATTTTGGTCACTCTGAGGGTTTAAAAAGTGGTTATTCAACATGAGGCATGATCCAATTGACATTTTGAATCATTTTTGGTACAGTCCAAAAAAATCAATTTTCGGATGCAAACGATGACTCCGGACATGTCGAACGATCCCAAAAAGGTCAAAATGGATGAAATTTTAACATTTAATCTTTTGACTGTAAATGACTGTTGGATGTGAATTATGACTTTGTCAACTAAAATAAGTGTGTTTAAAGTCATTTCTGTGCCTGAAACGGGTCAAAATTGAAGCTTTTGAGTAAGCAAAACTCTGTAAAAATGGCAATTTTGGTCACTGTGAGGGTTTAAAAAGTGGTTATTCAACATGAGGCACGATCCAATTGACATTTTGAATCATTTTTGGTACAGTCCAAAAAATCAATTTTCGGATGAAAAACGATGACTCCGGACATGTCGAACTATCCCAAAATGGTCAATATGGATGAAATTTTAACATTTACTCTTTTGACTGTAAATGACTGTTGGATGTGAATTATGACTTTGTCAACTAAAATAAGTGTGTTTAAAGTCATTTCTGTGCCTGAAACGGGTCAAAATTGAAGCTTTTGAGTAAGCAAAACTCTGTAAAAATGGCAATTTTGGTCACTCTGAGGGTTTAAAAAGTGGTTATTCAACATGAGGCATGATCCAATTGACATTTTGAATCATTTTTGGTACAGTCCAAAAAAATCAATTTTCGGATGCAAACGATGACTCCGGACATGTCGAACGATCCCAAAAAGGTCAAAATGGATGAAATTTTAACATTTAATCTTTTGACTGTAAATGACTGTTGGATGTGAATTATGACTTTGTCAACTAAAATAAGTGTGTTTAAAGTCATTTCTGTGCTTGAAACGGGTCAAAATTGAAGCTTTTGAGTAAGCAAAACTCTGTAGAAATGGCAATTTTGGTCAATGTGAGGGTTTAAAAAGTGGTTATTCAACATGAGGCACGATCCAATTGACATTTTGAATCATTTTTGGTACAGACCAAAAAATCAATTTTCGGATGAAAAACGATGACTCCGGACATGTCGAACTATCCCAAAATGGTCAATATGGATGAAATTTTAACATTTAATCTTTTGACTCTAAATGGCTGTTGGATGTGAATTATGACTTTGTCAACTAAAATAAGTGTGTTTAAAGTCATTTCTGTGCCTCAAAGGGGTCAAAATTGAAGCTTTTGAGTAAGCAAAACTCTGTAAAAATGGCAATTTTGGTCACTCTGAGGGTTTAAAAAGTGGTTATTCAACATGAGGCACGATCCAATTGACATTTTGAATCATTTTTGGAACAGTCCAAAAAATCAATTTTCATATGAAAAACGATGACTCCGGACATGTCGAACGATCCCAAAATGGTCAATATGGATGAAATTTTAACATTTAATCTTTTGACTGTAAATGACTGTTGGATGTGAATTATGACTTTGTCAACTAAAATAAGTGTGTTTAAAGTCATTTCTGTGCCTGAAACGGGTCAAAATTGAAGCTTTTGAGTAAGCAAAACTCTGTAAAAATGGCAATTTTGGTCACTCTGAGGGTTTAAAAAGTGGTTACTCAACATGAGGCACGATCCAATTGACATTTTGAATCATTTTTGGTACAGTCCGAAAAATCAATTTTCGAATGAAAAACGTTGACTCCGGACATGTCGAACGATCCCAAAAGGGTCAAAATGGATGAAATTTTAACATTTAATCTTTTGACTGTAAATGACTGTTGGATGTGAATTATGACTTTGTCAACTAAAATAAGTGTGTTTAAAGTCATTTCTGTGCCTGAAACGGGTCAAAATTGAAGCTTTTGAGTAAGCAAAACTCTGTAAAAATGGCAATTTTGGTCACTGTGAGGGTTTAAAAAGTGGTTATTCAACATGAGGCACGATCCAATTGACATTTTGAATCATTTTTGGTACAGTCCAAAAAATCAATTTTCGGATGAAAAACAATGAATCCGGACATGTCGAACTATCCCAAAATGGTCAATATGGATGAAATTTTAACATTTAATCTTTTGACTGTAAATGACTGTTGGATGTGAATTATGACTTTGTCAACTAAAATAAGTGTGTTTAAAGTCATTTCTGTGCCTGAAACGGGTCAAAATTGAAGCTTTTGAGTAAGCAAAACTCTGTAAAAATGGCAATTTTGGTCACTCTGAGGGTTTAAAAAGTGGTTATTCAACATGAGGCACGATCCAATTGACATTTTGAATCATTTTTGGTACAGTCCAAAAAATCAATTTTCAGATGAAAAACGATGACTCCGGACATGTCGAACTATCCCAAAATGGTCAATATGGATGAAATTTTAACATTTAATCTTTTGACTCTAAATGGCTGTTGGATGTGAATTATGACTTTGTCAACTAAAATAAGTGTGTTTAAAGTCATTTCTGTGCCTCAAAGGGGTCAAAATTG
This sequence comes from Lissotriton vulgaris, assembly GCF_964263255.1. Classification (NCBI taxonomy): domain Eukaryota; kingdom Metazoa; phylum Chordata; class Amphibia; order Caudata; family Salamandridae; genus Lissotriton; species Lissotriton vulgaris. The sequence goes on from NW_028253326.1 coordinate 830,160, forward strand.
AAGCTATTGAGTAAGCAAAACTCTGTAAAAATGGCAATTTTAGTCACTGTGAGGGTTTAAAAAGTGGTTATTCAACATGAGGCACGATCCAATTGAAATTTTGAATCATTTTTGGTACAGTCCAAAAAATCAATTTTCGGATGAAAAACGATGACTCCGGACATGTCGAACGATCCCAAAAAGGTCAAAATGGATGAAATTTTAACATTTAATCTTTTGACTGTAAATGACTGTTGGATGTGAATTATGACTTTGCCAACTAAAATAAGTGTGTTTAAAGTCATTTCTGTGCCTGAAACGGGTCAAAATTGAAGCTTTTGAGTAAGCAAAACTCTGTAAAAATGGCAATTTTGGTCACTGTGAGGGTTTAAAAAGTGGTTATTCAACATGAGGCACGATCCAATTGACATTTTGAATCATTTTTGGTACAGTCCAAAAAATCAATTTTCGGATGAAAAACGATGACTCCGGACATGTCGAACTATCCCAAAATGGTCAATATGGATGAAATTTTAACATTTACTCTTTTGACTGTAAATGACTGTTGGATGTGAATTATGACTTTGTCAACTAAAATAAGTGTGTTTAAAGTCATTTCTGTGCCTGAAACGGGTCAAAATTGAAGCTTTTGAGTAAGCAAAACTCTGTAAAAATGGCAATTTTGGTCACTCTGAGGGTTTAAAAAGTGGTTATTCAACATGAGGCATGATCCAATTGACATATTGAATCATTTTTGGTACAGTCCAAAAAATCAATTTTCGGATGAAAAACGATGACTCCGGACATGTCGAACGATCCCAAAATGGTCAATATGGATGAAATTTTAACATTTAATCTTTTGACTGTAAATGACTGTTGGATGTGAATTATGACTTTGTCAACTAAAATAAGTGTGTTTAAAGTCATTTCTGTGCCTGAAACGGGTCAAAATTGAAGCTTTTGAGTAAGCAAAACTCTGTAAAAATGGCAATTTTGGTCACTCTGAGGGTTTAAAAAGTGGTTATTCAACATGAGGCATGATCCAATTGACATTTTGAATCATTTTTGGTACAGTCCAAAAAAATCAATTTTCGGATGCAAACGATGACTCCGGACATGTCGAACGATCCCAAAAAGGTCAAAATGGATGAAATTTTAACATTTAATCTTTTGACTGTAAATGACTGTTGGATGTGAATTATGACTTTGTCAACTAAAATAAGTGTGTTTAAAGTCATTTCTGTGCTTGAAACGGGTCAAAATTGAAGCTTTTGAGTAAGCAAAACTCTGTAGAAATGGCAATTTTGGTCAATGTGAGGGTTTAAAAAGTGGTTATTCAACATGAGGCACGATCCAATTGACATTTTGAATCATTTTTGGTACAGACCAAAAAATCAATTTTCGGATGAAAAACGATGACTCCGGACATGTCGAACTATCCCAAAATGGTCAATATGGATGAAATTTTAACATTTAATCTTTTGACTCTAAATGGCTGTTGGATGTGAATTATGACTTTGTCAACTAAAATAAGTGTGTTTAAAGTCATTTCTGTGCCTCAAAGGGGTCAAAATTGAAGCTTTTGAGTAAGCAAAACTCTGTAAAAATGGCAATTTTGGTCACTCTGAGGGTTTAAAAAGTGGTTATTCAACATGAGGCACGATCCAATTGACATTTTGAATCATTTTTGGAACAGTCCAAAAAATCAATTTTCATATGAAAAACGATGACTCCGGACATGTCGAACGATCCCAAAATGGTCAATATGGATGAAATTTTAACATTTAATCTTTTGACTGTAAATGACTGTTGGATGTGAATTATGACTTTGTCAACTAAAATAAGTGTGTTTAAAGTCATTTCTGTGCCTGAAACGGGTCAAAATTGAAGCTTTTGAGTAAGCAAAACTCTGTAAAAATGGCAATTTTGGTCACTCTGAGGGTTTAAAAAGTGGTTATTCAACATGAGGCACGATCCAATTGACATTTTGAATCATTTTTGGTACAGTCCAAAAAATCAATTTTCGGATGAAAAACGATGAATCCGGACATGTCGAACTATCCCAAAATGGTCAATATGGATGAAATTTTAACATTTAATCTTTTGACTGTAAATGACTGTTGGATATGAATTATGACTTTGTCAACTAAAATAAGTGTGTTTAAAGTCATTTCTGTGCCTGAAACGGGTCAAAATTGAAGCTTTTGAGTAAGCAAAACTCTGTAAAAATGGCAATTTTGGTCACTCTGAGGGTTTAAAAAGTGGTTATTCAACATGAGGCACGATCCAATTGACATTTTGAATCATTTTTGGTACAGACCAAAAAATCAATTTTCGGATGAAAAACGATGACTCCGGACATGTCGAACTATCCCAAAAAGGTCAAAATGGATGAAATTTTAACATTTAATCTTTTGACTGTAAATGACTGTTGGATGTGAATTATGACTTTGTCAACTAAAATAAGTGTGTTTAAAGTCATTTCTGTGCTTGAAACGGGTCAAAATTGAAGCTTTTGAGTAAGCAAAACTCTGTAGAAATGGCAATTTTGGTCAATGTGAGGGTTTAAAAAGTGGTTATTCAACATGAGGCACGATCCAATTGACATTTTGAATCATTTTTGGTACAGACCAAAAAATCAATTTTCGGATGAAAAACGATGACTCCGGACATGTCGAACTATCCCAAAATGGTCAATATGGATGAAATTTTAACATTTAATCTTTTGACTCTAAATGGCTGTTGGATGTGAATTATGACTTTGTCAACTAAAATAAGTGTGTTTAAAGTCATTTCTGTGCCTCAAAGGGGTCAAAATTGAAGCTTTTGAGTAAGCAAAACTCTGTAAAAATGGCAATTTTGGTCACTCTGAGGGTTTAAAAAGTGGTTATTCAACATGAGGCACGATCCAATTGACATTTTGAATCATTTTTGGAACAGTCCAAAAAATCAATTTTCATATGAAAAACGATGACTCCGGACATGTCGAACGATCCCAAAATGGTCAATATGGATGAAATTTTAACATTTAATCTTTTGACTGTAAATGACTGTTGGATGTGAATTATGACTTTGTCAACTAAAATAAGTGTGTTTAAAGTCATTTCTGTGCCTGAAACGGGTCAAAATTGAAGCTTTTGAGTAAGCAAAACTCTGTAAAAATGGCAATTTTGGTCACTCTGAGGGTTTAAAAAGTGGTTATTCAACATGAGGCACGATCCAATTGACATTTTGAATCATTTTTGGTACAGTCCAAAAAATCAATTTTCGGATGAAAAACGATGAATCCGGACATGTCGAACTATCCCAAAATGGTCAATATGGATGAAATTTTAACATTTAATCTTTTGACTGTAAATGACTGTTGGATATGAATTATGACTTTGTCAACTAAAATAAGTGTGTTTAAAGTCATTTCTGTGCCTGAAACGGGTCAAAATTGAAGCTTTTGAGTAAGCAAAACTCTGTAAAAATGGCAATTTTGGTCACTCTGAGGGTTTAAAAAGTGGTTATTCAACATGAGGCACGATCCAATTGACATTTTGAATCATTTTTGGTACAGTCCAAAAAATCAATTTTCAGATGAAAAACGATGACTCCGGACATGTCGAACGATCCCAAAATGGTCAATATGGATGAAATTTTAACATTTAATCTTTTGACTGTAAATGACTGTTGGATGTGAATTATGACTTTGTCAACTAAAATAAGTGTGTTTAAAGTCATTTCTGTGCCTCAAAGGGGTCAAAATTGAAGCTATTGAGCAAGCAAAACTCTGTAAAAATGGCAATTTTAGTCACTGTGAGGGTTTAAAAAGTGGTTATTCAACATGAGGCACGATCCAATTGAAATTTTGAATCATTTTTGGTACAGTCCAAAAAATCAATTTTCGGATGAAAAACGATGACTCCGGACATGTCGAACGATCCCAAAAAGGTCAAAATGGATGAAATTTTAACATTTAATCTTTTGACTGTAAATGACTGTTGGATGTGAATTATGACTTTGCCAACTAAAATAAGTGTGTTTAAAGTCATTTCTGTGCCTGAAACGGGTCAAAATTGAAGCTTTTGAGTAAGCAAAACTCTGTAAAAATGGCAATTTTGGTCACTCTGAGGGTTTAAAAAGTGGTTATTCAACATGAGGCACGATCCAATTGACACTTTGAATCATTTTTGGTACAGTCCAAAAAATCAATTTTCGGATGAAAAACGATGACTCCGGACATGTCGAACGATCCCAAAATAGTCAATATGGATGAAATTTTAACATTTAATCTTTTGACTGTAAATGACTGTTGGATGTGAATTATGACTTTGTCAACTAAAATAAGTGTGTTTAAAGTCATTTCTGTGCCTGAAACGGGTCAAAATTGAAGCTTTTGAGTAAGCAAAACTCTGTAAAAATGGCAATTTTGGTCACTCTGAGGGTTTAAAAAGTGGTTATTCAACATGAGGCACGATCCAATTGACATTTTGAATCATTTTTGGTACAGTCCAAAAAATCAATTTTCGGATGAAAAACGATGAATCCGGACATGTCGAACGATCCCAAAAAGGTCAAAATGGATGAAATTTTAACATTTAATCTTTTGACTGTAAATGACTGTTGGATGTGAATTATGACTTTGTCAACTAAAATAAGTGTGTTTAAAGTCATTTCTGTGCTTGAAACGGGTCAAAATTGAAGCTTTTGAGTAAGCAAAACTCTGTAAAAATGGCAATTTTGGTCACTCTGAGGGTTTAAAAAGTGGTTATTCAACATGAGGCACGATCCAATTGACATTTTGAATCATTTTTGGAACAGTCCAAAAAATCAATTTTCATATGAAAAACGATGACTCCGGACATGTCGAACGATCCCAAAATGGTCAATATGGATGAAATTTTAACATTTAATCTTTTGACTGTAAATGACTGTTGGATGTGAATTATGACTTTGTCAACTAAAATAAGTGTGTTTAAAGTCATTTCTGTGCCTGAAACGGGTCAAAATTGAAGCTTTTGAGTAAGCAAAACTCTGTAAAAATGGCAATTTTGGTCACTGTGAGGGTTTAAAAAGTGGTTACTCAACATGAGGCACGATCCAATTGACATTTTGAATCATTTTTGGTACAGTCCGAAAAATCAATTTTCGAATGAAAAACGATGACTCCGGACATGTCGAACGATCCCAAAAGGGTCAAAATGGATGAAATTTTAACATTTAATCTTTTGACTGTAAATGACTGTTGGATGTGAATTATGACTTTGTCAACTAAAATTAGTGTGTTTAAAGTCATTTCTGTGCCTGAAACGGGTCAAAATTGAAGCTTTTGAGTAAGCAAAACTCTGTAAAAATGGCAATTTTGGTCACTGTGAGGGTTTAAAAAGTGGTTATTCAACATGAGGCACGATCCAATTGACATTTTGAATCATTTTTGGTACAGTCCAAAAAAACAATTTTCGGATGAAAAACAATGAATCCGGACATGTCGAACTATCCCAAAATGGTCAATATGGATGAAATTTTAACATTTAATCTTTTGACTCTAAATGGCTGTTGGATGTGAATTATGACTTTGTCAACTAAAATAAGTGTGTTTAAAGTCATTTCTGTGCCTCAAAGGGGTCAAAATTGAAGCTTTTGAGTAAGCAAAACTCTGTAAAAATGGCAATTTTGGTCACTCTGAGGGTTTAAAAAGTGGTTATTCAACATGAGGCACGATCCAATTGACATTTTGAATCATTTTTGGAACAGTCCAAAAAATCAATTTTCATATGAAAAACGATGACTCCGGACATGTCGAACGATCCCAAAATGGTCAATATGGATGACATTTTAACATTTAATCTTTTGACTGTAAATGACTGTTGGATGTGAATTATGACTTTGTCAACTAAAATAAGTGTGTTTAAAGTCATTTCTGTGCCTGAAACGGGTCAAAATTGAAGCTTTTGAGTAAGCAAAACTCTGTAAAAAGGGCAATTTTGGTCACTCTGAGGGTTTAAAAAGTGGTTATTCAACATGAGGCACGATCCAATTGACATTTTGAATCATTTTTGGTACAGTCCAAAAAATCAATTTTCAGATGAAAAACGATGACTCCGGACATGTCGAACTATCCCAAAATGGTCAATATGGATGAAATTTTAACATTTAATCTTTTGACTCTAAATGGCTGTTGGATGTGAATTATGACTTTGTCAACTAAAATAAGTGTGTTTAAAGTCATTTCTGTGCCTCAAAGGGGTCAAAATTGAAGCTATTGAGTAAGCAAAACTCTGTAAAAATGGCAATTTTAGTCACTGTGAGGGTTTAAAAAGTGGTTATTCAACATGAGGCACGATCCAATTGAAATTTTGAATCATTTTTGGTACAGTCCAAAAAATCAATTTTCGGATGAAAAACGATGACTCCGGACATTTCGAACGATCCCAAAAAGGTCAAAATGGATGAAATTTTAACATTTAATCTTTTGACTGTAAATGACTGTTGGATGTGAATTATGACTTTGCCAACTAAAATAAGTGTGTTTAAAGTCATTTCTGTGCCTGAAACGGGTCAAAATTGAAGCTTTTGAGTAAGCAAAACTCTGTAAAAATGGCAATTTTGGTCACTCTGAGGGTTTAAAAAGTGGTTATTCAACATGAGGCACGATCCAATTGACACTTTGAATCATTTTTGGTACAGTCCAAAAAATCAATTTTCGGATGAAAAACGATGACTCCGGACATGTCGAACGATCCCAAAATGGTCAATATGGATGAAATTTTAACATTTAATCTTTTGACTGTAAATGACTGTTGGATGTGAATTATGACTTTGTCAACTAAAATAAGTGTGTTTAAAGTCATTTCTGTGCCTGAAACGGGTCAAAATTGAAGCTTTTGAGTAAGCAAAACTCTGTAAAAATGGCAATTTTGGTCACTCTGAGGGTTTAAAAAGTGGTTATTCAACATGAGGCACGATCCAATTGACATTTTGAATCATTTTTGGTACAGTCCAAAAAATCAATTTTCGGATGAAAAACGATGAATCCGGACATGTCGAACTATCCCAAAATGGTCAATATGGATGAAATTTTAACATTTAATCTTTTGACTGTAAATGACTGTTGGATATGAATTATGACTTTGTCAACTAAAATAAGTGTGTTTAAAGTCATTTCTGTGCCTGAAACGGGTCAAAATTGAAGCTTTTGAGTAAGCAAAACTCTGTAAAAATGGCAATTTTGGTCACTCTGAGGGTTTAAAAAGTGGTTATTCAACATGAGGCACGATCCAATTGACATTTTGAATCATTTTTGGTACAGTCCAAAAAATCAATTTTCAGATGAAAAACGATGACTCCGGACATGTCGAACTATCCCAAAATGGTCAATATGGATGAAATTTTAACATTTAATCTTTTGACTCTAAATGGCTGTTGGATGTGAATTATGACTTTGTCAACTAAAATAAGTGTGTTTAAAGTCATTTCTGTGCCTCAAAGGGGTCAAAATTGAAGCTATTGAGTAAGCAAAACTCTGTAAAAATGGCAATTTTAGTCACTGTGAGGGTTTAAAAAGTGGTTATTCAACATGAGGCACGATCCAATTGAAATTTTGAATCATTTTTGGTACAGTCCAAAAAATCAATTTTCGGATGAAAAACGATGACTCCGGACATGTCGAACGATCCCAAAAAGGTCAAAATGGATGAAATTTTAACATTTAATCTTTTGACTGTAAATGACTGTTGGATGTGAATTATGACTTTGCCAACTAAAATAAGTGTGTTTAAAGTCATTTCTGTGCCTGAAACGGGTCAAAATTGAAGCTTTTGAGTAAGCAAAACTCTGTAAAAATGGCAATTTTGGTCACTCTGAGGGTTTAAAAAGTGGTTATTCAACATGAGGCACGATCCAATTGACACTTTGAATCATTTTTGGTACAGTCCAAAAAATCAATTTTCGGATGAAAAACGATGACTCCGGACATGTCGAACGATCCCAAAATGGTCAATATGGATGAAATTTTAACATTTAATCTTTTGACTGTAAATGACTGTTGGATGTGAATTATGACTTTGTCAACTAAAATAAGTGTGTTTAAAGTCATTTCTGTGCCTGAAACGGGTCAAAATTGAAGCTTTTGAGTAAGCAAAACTCTGTAAAAATGGCAATTTTGGTCACTCTGAGGGTTTAAAAAGTGGTTATTCAACATGAGGCACGATCCAATTGACATTTTGAATCATTTTTGGTACAGTCCAAAAAATCAATTTTCGGATGAAAAACGATGAATCCGGACATGTCGAACGATCCCAAAAAGGTCAAAATGGATGAAATTTTAACATTTAATCTTTTGACTGTAAATGACTGTTGGATGTGAATTATGACTTTGTCAACTAAAATAAGTGTGTTTAAAGTCATTTCTGTGCTTGAAACGGGTCAAAATTGAAGCTTTTGAGTAAGCAAAACTCTGTAGAAATGGCAATTTTGGTCAATGTGAGGGTTTAAAAAGTGGTTATTCAACATGAGGCACGATCCAATTGACATTTTGAATCATTTTTGGTACAGACCAAAAAATCAATTTTCGGATGAAAAACGATGACTCCGGACATGTCGAACTATCCCAAAATGGTCAATATGGATGAAATTTTAACATTTAATCTTTTGACTCTAAATGGCTGTTGGATGTGAATTATGACTTTGTCAACTAAAATAAGTGTGTTTAAAGTCATTTCTGTGCCTCAAAGGGGTCAAAATTGAAGCTTTTGAGTAAGCAAAACTCTGTAAAAATGGCAATTTTGGTCACTCTGAGGGTTTAAAAAGTGGTTATTCAACATGAGGCACGATCCAATTGACATTTTGAATCATTTTTGGAACAGTCCAAAAAATCAATTTTCATATGAAAAACGATGACTCCGGACATGTCGAACGATCCCAAAATGGTCAATATGGATGAAATTTTAACATTTAATCTTTTGACTGTAAATGACTGTTGGATGTGAATTATGACTTTGTCAACTAAAATAAGTGTGTTTAAAGTCATTTCTGTGCCTGAAACGGGTCAAAATTGAAGCTTTTGAGTAAGCAAAACTCTGTAAAAATGGCAATTTTGGTCACTCTGAGGGTTTAAAAAGTGGTTACTCAACATGAGGCACGATCCAATTGACATTTTGAATCATTTTTGGTACAGTCCGAAAAATCAATTTTCGAATGAAAAACGATGACTCCGGACATGTCGAACGATCCCAAAAGGGTCAAAATGGATGAAATTTTAACATTTAATCTTTTGACTGTAAATGACTGTTGGATGTGAATTATGACTTTGTCAACTAAAATAAGTGTGTTTAAAGTCATTTCTGTGCCTGAAACGGGTCAAAATTGAAGCTTTTGAGTAAGCAAAACTCTGTAAAAATGGCAATTTTGGTCACTGTGAGGGTTTAAAAAGTGGTTATTCAACATGAGGCACGATCCAATTGACATTTTGAATCATTTTTGGTACAGTCCAAAAAATCAATTTTCGGATGAAAAACGATGACTCCGGACATGTCGAACTATCCCAAAATGGTCAATATGGATGACATTTTAACATTTAATCTTTTGACTGTAAATGACTGTTGGATGTGAATTATGACTTTGTCAACTAAAATAAGTGTGTTTAAAGTCATTTCTGTGCCTGAAACGGGTCAAAATTGAAGCTTTTGAGTAAGCAAAACTCTGTAAAAATGGCAATTTTGGTCACTCTGAGGGTTTAAAAAGTGGTTATTCAACATGAGGCACGATCCAATTGACATTTTGAATCATTTTTGGTACAGTCCAAAAAAACAATTTTCGGATGAAAAACAATGAATCCGGACATGTCGAACTATCCCAAAATGGTCAATATGGATGAAATTTTAACATTTAATCTTTTGACTGTAAATGACTGTTGGATGTGAATTATGACTTTGTCAACTAAAATAAGTGTGTTTAAAGTCATTTCTGTGCCTGAAACGGGTCAAAATTGAAGCTTTTGAGTAAGCAAAACTCTGTAAAAATGGCAATTTTGGTCACTCTGAGGGTTTAAAAAGTGGTTATTCAACATGAGGCACGATCCAATTGACATTTTGAATCATTTTTGGTACAGTCCAAAAAATCAATTTTCGGATGAAAAACGATGAATCCGGACATGTCGAACGATCCCAAAAAGGTCAAAATGGATGAAATTTTAACATTTAATCTTTTGACTGTAAATGACTGTTGGATGTGAATTATGACTTTGTCAACTAAAATAAGTGTGTTTAAAGTCATTTCTGTGCTTGAAACGGGTCAAAATTGAAGCTTTTGAGTAAGCAAAACTCTGTAGAAATGGCAATTTTGGTCAATGTGAGGGTTTAAAAAGTGGTTATTCAACATGAGGCACGATCCAATTGACATTTTGAATCATTTTTGGTACAGACCAAAAAATCAATTTTCGGATGAAAAACGATGACTCCGGACATGTCGAACTATCCCAAAATGGTCAATATGGATGAAATTTTAACATTTAATCTTTTGACTCTAAATGGCTGTTGGATGTGAATTATGACTTTGTCAACTAAAATAAGTGTGTTTAAAGTCATTTCTGTGCCTCAAAGGGGTCAAAATTGAAGCTTTTGAGTAAGCAAAACTCTGTAAAAATGGCAATTTTGGTCACTCTGAGGGTTTAAAAAGTGGTTATTCAACATGAGGCACGATCCAATTGACATTTTGAATCATTTTTGGAACAGTCCAAAAAATCAATTTTCATATGAAAAACGATGACTCCGGACATGTCGAACGATCCCAAAATGGTCAATATGGATGAAATTTTAACATTTAATCTTTTGACTGTAAATGACTGTTGGATGTGAATTATGACTTTGTCAACTAAAATAAGTGTGTTTAAAGTCATTTCTGTGCCTGAAACGGGTCAAAATTGAAGCTTTTGAGTAAGCAAAACTCTGTAAAAATGGCAATTTTGGTCACTCTGAGGGTTTAAAAAGTGGTTACTCAACATGAGGCACGATCCAATTGACATTTTGAATCATTTTTGGTACAGTCCGAAAAATCAATTTTCGAATGAAAAACGATGACTCCGGACATGTCGAACGATCCCAAAAGGGTCAAAATGGATGAAATTTTAACATTTAATCTTTTGACTGTAAATGACTGTTGGATGTGAATTATGACTTTGTCAACTAAAATAAGTGTGTTTAAAGTCATTTCTGTGCCTGAAACGGGTCAAAATTGAAGCTTTTGAGTAAGCAAAACTCTGTAAAAATGGCAATTTTGGTCACTGTGAGGGTTTAAAAAGTGGTTATTCAACATGAGGCACGATCCAATTGACATTTTGAATCATTTTTGGTACAGTCCAAAAAATCAATTTTCGGATGAAAAACGATGACTCCGGACATGTCGAACTATCCCAAAATGGTCAATATGGATGAAATTTTAACATTTAATCTTTTGACTGTAAATGACTGTTGGATGTGAATTATGACTTTGTCAACTAAAATAAGTGTGTTTAAAGTCATTTCTGTGCCTGAAACGGGTCAAAATTGAAGCTTTTGAGTAAGCAAAACTCTGTAAAAATGGCAATTTTGGTCACTCTGAGGGTTTAAAAAGTGGTTATTCAACATGAGGCACGATCCAATTGACATTTTGAATCATTTTTGGTACAGTCCAAAAAAACAATTTTCGGATGAAAAACAATGAATCCGGACATGTCGAACTATCCCAAAATGGTCAATATGGATGAAATTTTAACATTTAATCTTTTGACTGTAAATGACTGTTGGATGTGAATTATGACTTTGTCAACTAAAATAAGTGTGTTTAAAGTCATTTCTGTGCCTGAAACGGGTCAAAATTGAAGCTTTTGAGTAAGCAAAACTCTGTAAAAATGGCAATTTTGGTCACTCTGAGGGTTTAAAAAGTGGTTATTCAACATGAGGCACGATCCAATTGACATTTTGAATCATTTTTGGTACAGTCCAAAAAATCAATTTTCAGATGAAAAACGATGACTCCGGACATGTCGAACTATCCCAAAATGGTCAATATGGATGAAATTTTAACATTTAATCTTTTGACTGTAAATGACTGTTGGATATGAATTATGACTTTGTCAACTAAAATAAGTGTGTTTAAAGTCATTTCTGTGCCTGAAACGGGTCAAAATTGAAGCTTTTGAGTAAGCAAAACTCTGTAAAAATGGCAATTTTGGTCACTCTGAGGGTTTAAAAAGTGGTTATTCAACATGAGGCACGATCCAATTGACATTTTGAATCATTTTTGGTACAGTCCAAAAAATCAATTTTCAGATGAAAAACGATGACTCCGGACATGTCGAACTATCCCAAAATGGTCAATATGGATGAAATTTTAACATTTAATCTTTTGACTCTAAATGGCTGTTGGATGTGAATTATGACTTTGTCAACTAAAATAAGTGTGTTTAAAGTCATTTCTGTGCCTCAAAGGGGTCAAAATTGAAGCTATTGAGTAAGCAAAACTCTGTAAAAATGGCAATTTTAGTCACTGTGAGGGTTTAAAAAGTGGTTATTCAACATGAGGCACGATCCAATACAAATTTTGAATCATTTTTGGTACAGTCCAAAAAATCAATTTTCGGATGAAAAACGATGACTCCGGACATGTCGAACGATCCCAAAAAGGTCAAAATGGATGAAATTTTAACATTTAATCTTTTGACTGTAAATGACTGTTGGATGTGAATTATGACTTTGCCAACTAAAATAAGTGTGTTTAAAGTCATTTCTGTGCCTGAAACGGGTCAAAATTGAAGCTTTTGAGTAAGCAAAACTCTGTAAAAATGGCAATTTTGGTCACTCTGAGGGTTTAAAAAGTGGTTATTCAACATGAGGCACGATCCAATTGACACTTTGAATCATTTTTGGTACAGACCAAAAAATCAATTTTCGGATGAAAAACGATGACTCCGGACATGTCGAACTATCCCAAAATGGTCAATATGGATGAAATTTTAACATTTAATCTTTTGACTCTAAATGGCTGTTGGATGTGAATTATGACTTTGTCAACTAAAATAAGTGTGTTTAAAGTCATTTCTGTGCCTCAAAGGGGTCAAAATTGAAGCTTTTGAGTAAGCAAAACTCTGTAAAAATGGCAATTTTGGTCACTCTGAGGGTTTAAAAAGTGGTTATTCAACATGAGGCACGATCCAATTGACATTTTGAATCATTTTTGGAACAGTCCAAAAAATCAATTTTCATATGAAAAACGATGACTCCGGACATGTCGAACGATCCCAAAATGGTCAATATGGATGAAATTTTAACATTTAATCTTTTGACTGTAAATGACTGTTGGATGTGAATTATGACTTTGTCAACTAAAATAAGTGTGTTTAAAGTCATTTCTGTGCCTGAAACGGGTCAAAATTGAAGCTTTTGAGTAAGCAAAACTCTGTAAAAATGGCAATTTTGGTCACTCTGAGGGTTTAAAAAGTGGTTACTCAACATGAGGCACGATCCAATTGACATTTTGAATCATTTTTGGTACAGTCCGAAAAATCAATTTTCGAATGAAAAACGATGACTCCGGACATGTCGAACGATCCCAAAAGGGTCAAAATGGATGAAATTTTAACATTTAATCTTTTGACTGTAAATGACTGTTGGATGTGAATTATGACTTTGTCAACTAAAATAAGTGTGTTTAAAGTCATTTCTGTGCCTGAAACGGGTCAAAATTGAAGCTTTTGAGTAAGCAAAACTCTGTAAAAATGGCAATTTTGGTCACTGTGAGGGTTTAAAAAGTGGTTATTCAACATGAGGCACGATCCAATTGACATTTTGAATCATTTTTGGTACAGTCCAAAAAATCAATTTTCAGATGAAAAACGATGACTCCGGACATGTCGAACTATCCCAAAATGGTCAATATGGATGAAATTTTAACATTTAATCTTTTGACTCTAAATGGCTGTTGGATGTGAATTATGACTTTGTCAACTAAAATAAGTGTGTTTAAAGTCATTTCTGTGCCTCAAAGGGGTCAAAATTGAAGCTATTGAGTAAGCAAAACTCTGTAAAAATGGCAATTTTAGTCACTGTGAGGGTTTAAAAAGTGGTTATTCAACATGAGGCACGATCCAATACAAATTTTGAATCATTTTTGGTACAGTCCAAAAAATCAATTTTCGGATGAAAAACGATGACTCCGGACATGTCGAACGATCCCAAAAAGGTCAAAATGGATGAAATTTTAACATTTAATCTTTTGACTGTAAATGACTGTTGGATGTGAATTATGACTTTGCCAACTAAAATAAGTGTGTTTAAAGTCATTTCTGTGCCTGAAACGGGTCAAAATTGAAGCTTTTGAGTAAGCAAAACTCTGTAAAAATGGCAATTTTGGTCACTCTGAGGGTTTAAAAAGTGGTTATTCAACATGAGGCACGATCCAATTGACACTTTGAATCATTTTTGGTACAGTCCAAAAAATCAATTTTCGGATGAAAAACGATGACTCCGGACATGTCGAACGATCCCAAAATGGTCAATATGGATGAAATTTTAACATTTAATCTTTTGACTGTAAATGACTGTTGGATGTGAATTATGACTTTGTCAACTAAAATAAGTGTGTTTAAAGTCATTTCTGTGCCTGAAACGGGTCAAAATTGAAGCTTTTGAGTAAGCAAAACTCTGTAAAAATGGCAATTTTGGTCACTCTGAGGGTTTAAAAAGTGGTTACTCAACATGAGGCACGATCCAATTGACATTTTGAATCATTTTTGGTACAGTCCGAAAAATCAATTTTCGAATGAAAAACGATGACTCCGGACATGTCGAACGATCCCAAAAGGGTCAAAATGGATGAAATTTTAACATTTAATCTTTTGACTGTAAATGACTGTTGGATGTGAATTATGACTTTGTCAACTAAAATAAGTGTGTTTAAAGTCATTTCTGTGCCTGAAACGGGTCAAAATTGAAGCTTTTGAGTAAGCAAAACTCTGTAAAAATGGCAATTTTGGTCACTCTGAGGGTTTAAAAAGTGGTTATTCAACATGAGGCACGATCCAATTGACATTTTGAATCATTTTTGGTACAGTCCAAAAAAACAATTTTCGGATGAAAAACAATGAATCCGGACATGTCGAACTATCCCAAAATGGTCAATATGGATGAAATTTTAACATTTAATCTTTTGACTGTAAATGACTGTTGGATGTGAATTATGACTTTGTCAACTAAAATAAGTGTGTTTAAAGTCATTTCTGTGCCTGAAACGGGTCAAAATTGAAGCTTTTGAGTAAGCAAAACTCTGTAAAAATGGCAATTTTGGTCACTCTGAGGGTTTAAAAAGTGGTTATTCAACATGAGGCACGATCCAATTGACATTTTGAATCATTTTTGGTACAGTCCAAAAAATCAATTTTCATATGAAAAACGATGACTCCGGACATGTCGAACGATCCCAAAATGGTCAATATGGATGAAATTTTAACATTTAATCTTTTGACTGTAAATGACTGTTGGATGTGAATTATGACTTTGTCAACTAAAATAAGTGTGTTTAAAGTCATTTCTGTGCCTGAAACGGGTCAAAATTGAAGCTTTTGAGTAAGCAAAACTCTGTAAAAATGGCAATTTTGGTCACTCTGAGGGTTTAAAAAGTGGTTATTCAACATGAGGCACGATCCAATTGACATTTTGAATCATTTTTGGTACAGTCCAAAAAATCAATTTTCAGATGAAAAACGATGACTCCGGACATGTCGAACTATCCCAAAATGGTCAATATGGATGAAATTTTAACATTTAATCTTTTGACTCTAAATGGCTGTTGGATGTGAATTATGACTTTGTCAACTAAAATAAGTGTGTTTAAAGTCATTTCTGTGCCTCAAAGGGGTCAAAATTGAAGCTATTGAGTAAGCAAAACTCTGTAAAAATGGCAATTTTAGTCACTGTGAGGGTTTAAAAAGTGGTTATTCAACATGAGGCACGATCCAATTGAAATTTTGAATCATTTTTGGTACAGTCCAAAAAATCAATTTTCGGATGAAAAACGATGACTCCGGACATGTCGAACGATCCCAAAAAGGTCAAAATGGATGAAATTTTAACATTTAATCTTTTGACTGTAAATGACTGTTGGATGTGAATTATGACTTTGCCAACTAAAATAAGTGTGTTTAAAGTCATTTCTGTGCCTGAAACGGGTCAAAATTGAAGCTTTTGAGTAAGCAAAACTCTGTAAAAATGGCAATTTTGGTCACTCTGAGGGTTTAAAAAGTGGTTATTCAACATGAGGCACGATCCAATTGACACTTTGAATCATTTTTGGTACAGTCCAAAAAATCAATTTTCGGATGAAAAACGATGACTCCGGACATGTCGAACTATCCCAAAATGGTCAATATGGATGAAATTTTAACATTTAATCTTTTGACTCTAAATGGCTGTTGGATGTGAATTATGACTTTGTCAACTAAAATAAGTGTGTTTAAAGTCATTTCTGTGCCTCAAAGGGGTCAAAATTGAAGCTTTTGAGTAAGCAAAACTCTGTAAAAATGGCAATTTTGGTCACTCTGAGGGTTTAAAAAGTGGTTATTCAACATGAGGCACGATCCAATTGACATTTTGAATCATTTTTGGAACAGTCCAAAAAATCAATTTTCATATGAAAAACGATGACTCCGGACATGTCGAACGATCCCAAAATGGTCAATATGGATGAAATTTTAACATTTAATCTTTTGACTGTAAATGACTGTTGGATGTGAATTATGACTTTGTCAACTAAAATAAGTGTGTTTAAAGTCATTTCTGTGCCTGAAACGGGTCAAAATTGAAGCTTTTGAGTAAGCAAAACTCTGTAAAAATGGCAATTTTGGTCACTCTGAGGGTTTAAAAAGTGGTTACTCAACATGAGGCACGATCCAATTGACATTTTGAATCATTTTTGGTACAGTCCGAAAAATCAATTTTCGAATGAAAAACGATGACTCCGGACATGTCGAACGATCCCAAAAGGGTCAAAATGGATGAAATTTTAACATTTAATCTTTTGACTGTAAATGACTGTTGGATGTGAATTATGACTTTGTCAACTAAAATAAGTGTGTTTAAAGTCATTTCTGTGCCTGAAACGGGTCAAAATTGAAGCTTTTGAGTAAGCAAAACTCTGTAAAAATGGCAATTTTGGTCACTGTGAGGGTTTAAAAAGTGGTTATTCAACATGAGGCACGATCCAATTGACATTTTGAATCATTTTTGGTACAGTCCAAAAAATCAATTTTCGGATGAAAAACGATGACTCCGGACATGTCGAACTATCCCAAAATGGTCAATATGGATGAAATTTTAACATTTAATCTTTTGACTGTAAATGACTGTTGGATGTGAATTATGACTTTGTCAACTAAAATAAGTGTGTTTAAAGTCATTTCTGTGCCTGAAACGGGTCAAAATTGAAGCTTTTGAGTAAGCAAAACTCTGTAAAAATGGCAATTTTGGTCACTCTGAGGGTTTAAAAAGTGGTTATTCAACATGAGGCACGATCCAATTGACATTTTGAATCATTTTTGGTACAGTCCAAAAAATCAATTTTCATATGAAAAACGATGACTCCGGACATGTCGAACGATCCCAAAATGGTCAATATGGATGAAATTTTAACATTTAATCTTTTGACTGTAAATGACTGTTGGATGTGAATTATGACTTTGTCAACTAAAATAAGTGTGTTTAAAGTCATTTCTGTGCCTGAAACGGGTCAAAATTGAAGCTTTTGAGTAAGCAAAACTCTGTAAAAATGGCAATTTTGGTCACTCTGAGGGTTTAAAAAGTGGTTATTCAACATGAGGCACGATCCAATTGACATTTTGAATCATTTTTGGTACAGTCCAAAAAATCAATTTTCAGATGAAAAACGATGACTCCGGACATGTCGAACTATCCCAAAATGGTCAATATGGATGAAATTTTAACATTTAATCTTTTGACTCTAAATGGCTGTTGGATGTGAATTATGACTTTGTCAACTAAAATAAGTGTGTTTAAAGTCATTTCTGTGCCTCAAAGGGGTCAAAATTGAAGCTATTGAGTAAGCAAAACTCTGTAAAAATGGCAATTTTAGTCACTGTGAGGGTTTAAAAAGTGGTTATTCAACATGAGGCACGATCCAATTGAAATTTTGAATCATTTTTGGTACAGTCCAAAAAATCAATTTTCGGATGAAAAACGATGACTCCGGACATGTCGAACGATCCCAAAAAGGTCAAAATGGATGAAATTTTAACATTTAATCTTTTGACTGTAAATGACTGTTGGATGTGAATTATGACTTTGCCAACTAAAATAAGTGTGTTTAAAGTCATTTCTGTGCCTGAAACGGGTCAAAATTGAAGCTTTTGAGTAAGCAAAACTCTGTAAAAATGGCAATTTTGGTCACTCTGAGGGTTTAAAAAGTGGTTATTCAACATGAGGCACGATCCAATTGACACTTTGAATCATTTTTGGTACAGTCCAAAAAATCAATTTTCGGATGAAAAACGATGACTCCGGACATGTCGAACTATCCCAAAATGGTCAATATGGATGAAATTTTAACATTTAATCTTTTGACTCTAAATGGCTGTTGGATGTGAATTATGACTTTGTCAACTAAAATAAGTGTGTTTAAAGTCATTTCTGTGCCTCAAAGGGGTCAAAATTGAAGCTTTTGAGTAAGCAAAACTCTGTAAAAATGGCAATTTTGGTCACTCTGAGGGTTTAAAAAGTGGTTATTCAACATGAGGCGCGATCCAATTGACATTTTGAATCATTTTTGGAACAGTCCAAAAAATCAATTTTCATATGAAAAACGATGACTCCGGACATGTCGAACGATCCCAAAATGGTCAATATGGATGAAATTTTAACATTTAATCTTTTGACTGTAAATGACTGTTGGATGTGAATTATGACTTTGTCAACTAAAATAAGTGTGTTTAAAGTCATTTCTGTGCCTGAAACGGGTCAAAATTGAAGCTTTTGAGTAAGCAAAACTCTGTAAAAATGGCAATTTTGGTCACTCTGAGGGTTTAAAAAGTGGTTACTCAACATGAGGCACGATCCAATTGACATTTTGAATCATTTTTGGTACAGTCCGAAAAATCAATTTTCGAATGAAAAACGATGACTCCGGACATGTCGAACGATCCCAAAAGGGTCAAAATGGATGAAATTTTAACATTTAATCTTTTGACTGTAAATGACTGTTGGATGTGAATTATGACTTTGTCAACTAAAATAAGTGTGTTTAAAGTCATTTCTGTGCCTGAAACGGGTCAAAATTGAAGCTTTTGAGTAAGCAAAACTCTGTAAAAATGGCAATTTTGGTCACTGTGAGGGTTTAAAAAGTGGTTATTCAACATGAGGCACGATCCAATTGACATTTTGAATCATTTTTGGTACAGTCCAAAAAATCAATTTTCGGATGAAAAACGATGACTCCGGACATGTCGAACTATCCCAAAATGGTCAATATGGATGAAATTTTAACATTTAATCTTTTGACTGTAAATGACTGTTGGATGTGAATTATGACTTTGTCAACTAAAATAAGTGTGTTTAAAGTCATTTCTGTGCCTGAAACGGGTCAAAATTGAAGCTTTTGAGTAAGCAAAACTCTGTAAAAATGGCAATTTTGGTCACTCTGAGGGTTTAAAAAGTGGTTATTCAACATGAGGCACGATCCAATTGACATTTTGAATCATTTTTGGTACAGTCCAAAAAATCAATTTTCAGATGAAAAACGATGACTCCGGACATGTCGAACTATCCCAAAATGGTCAATATGGATGAAATTTTAACATTTAATCTTTTGACTCTAAATGGCTGTTGGATGTGAATTATGACTTTGTCAACTAAAATAAGTGTGTTTAAAGTCATTTCTGTGCCTCAAAGGGGTCAAAATTGAAGCTATTGAGTAAGCAAAACTCTGTAAAAATGGCAATTTTAGTCACTGTGAGGGTTTAAAAAGTGGTTATTCAACATGAGGCACGATCCAATACAAATTTTGAATCATTTTTGGTACAGTCCAAAAAATCAATTTTCGGATGAAAAACGATGACTCCGGACATGTCGAACGATCCCAAAAAGGTCAAAATGGATGAAATTTTAACATTTAATCTTTTGACTGTAAATGACTGTTGGATGTGAATTATGACTTTGCCAACTAAAATAAGTGTGTTTAAAGTCATTTCTGTGCCTGAAACGGGTCAAAATTGAAGCTTTTGAGTAAGCAAAACTCTGTAAAAATGGCAATTTTGGTCACTCTGAGGGTTTAAAAAGTGCTTATTCAACATGAGGCACGATCCAATTGACATTTTGAATCATTTTTGGTACAGTCCAAAAAATCAATTTTCGGATGAAAAACGATGAATCCGGACATGTCGAACTATCCCAAAATGGTCAATATGGATGAAATTTTAACATTTAATCTTTTGACTGTAAATGACTGTTGGATGTGAATTATGACTTTGTCAACTAAAATAAGTGTGTTTAAAGTCATTTCTGTGCCTGAAACGGGTCAAAATTGAAGCTTTTGAGTAAGCAAAACTCTGTAAAAATGGCAATTTTGGTCACTCTGAGGGTTTAAAAAGTGGTTATTCAACATGAGGCACGATCCAATTGACATTTTGAATCATTTTTGGTACAGTCCAAAAAATCAATTTTCAGATGAAAAACAATGACTCCGGACATGTCGAACTATCCCAAAATGGTCAATATGGATGAAATTTTAACATTTAATCTTTTGACTCTAAATGGCTGTTGGATGTGAATTATGACTTTGTCAACTAAAATAAGTGTGTTTAAAGTCATTTCTGTGCCTGAAACGGGTCAAAATTGAAGCTTTTGAGTAAGCAAAACTCTGTAAAAATGGCAATTTTGGTCACTCTGAGGGTTTAAAAAGTAGTTACTCAACATGAGGCACGATCCAATTGACATTTTGAATCATTTTTGGTACAGTCCGAAAAATCAATTTTCGAATGAAAAACGATGACTCCGGACATGTCGAACGATCCCAAAAGGGTCAAAATGGATGAAATTTTAACATTTAATCTTTTGACTGTAAATGACTGTTGGATGTGAATTATGACTTTGTCAACTAAAATAAGTGTGTTTAAAGTCATTTCTGTGCCTGAAACGGGTCAAAATTGAAGCTTTTGAGTAAGCAAAACTCTGTAAAAATGGCAATTTTGGTCACTGTGAGGGTTTAAAAAGTGGTTATTCAACATGAGGCACGATCCAATTGACATTTTGAATCATTTTTGGTACAGTCCAAAAAATCAATTTTCGGATGAAAAACGATGACTCCGGACATGTCGAACTATCCCAAAATGGTCAATATGGATGAAATTTTAACATTTAATCTTTTGACTGTAAATGACTGTTGGATGTGAATTATGACTTTGTCAACTAAAATAAGTGTGTTTAAAGTCATTTCTGTGCCTGAAACGGGTCAAAATTGAAGCTTTTGAGTAAGCAAAACTCTGTAAAAATGGCAATTTTGGTCACTCTGAGGGTTTAAAAAGTGGTTATTCAACATGAGGCACGATCCAATTGACATTTTGAATCATTTTTGGTACAGTCCAAAAAAACAATTTTCGGATGAAAAACAATGAATCCGGACATGTCGAACTATCCCAAAATGGTCAATATGGATGAAATTTTAACATTTAATCTTTTGACTGTAAATGACTGTTGGATGTGAATTATGACTTTGTCAACTAAAATAAGTGTGTTTAAAGTCATTTCTGTGCCTGAAACGGGTCAAAATTGAAGCTTTTGAGTAAGCAAAACTCTGTAAAAATGGCAATTTTGGTCACTCTGAGGGTTTAAAAAGTGGTTATTCAACATGAGGCACGATCCAATTGACATTTTGAATCATTTTTGGTACAGTCCAAAAAATCAATTTTCATATGAAAAACGATGACTCCGGACATGTCGAACGATCCCAAAATGGTCAATATGGATGAAATTTTAACATTTAATCTTTTGACTGTAAATGACTGTTGGATGTGAATTATGACTTTGTCAACTAAAATAAGTGTGTTTAAAGTCATTTCTGTGCCTGAAACGGGTCAAAATTGAAGCTTTTGAGTAAGCAAAACTCTGTAAAAATGGCAATTTTGGTCACTCTGAGGGTTTAAAAAGTGGTTATTCAACATGAGGCACGATCCAATTGACATTTTGAATCATTTTTGGTACAGTCCAAAAAATCAATTTTCAGATGAAAAACGATGACTCCGGACATGTCGAACTATCCCAAAATGGTCAATATGGATGAAATTTTAACATTTAATCTTTTGACTCTAAATGGCTGTTGGATGTGAATTATGACTTTGTCAACTAAAATAAGTGTGTTTAAAGTCATTTCTGTGCCTCAAAGGGGTCAAAATTGAAGCTATTGAGTAAGCAAAACTCTGTAAAAATGGCAATTTTAGTCACTGTGAGGGTTTAAAAAGTGGTTATTCAACATGAGGCACGATCCAATTGAAATTTTGAATCATTTTTGGTACAGTCCAAAAAATCAATTTTCGGATGAAAAACGATGACTCCGGACATGTCGAACGATCCCAAAAAGGTCAAAATGGATGAAATTTTAACATTTAATCTTTTGACTGTAAATGACTGTTGGATGTGAATTATGACTTTGCCAACTAAAATAAGTGTGTTTAAAGTCATTTCTGTGCCTGAAACGGGTCAAAATTGAAGCTTTTGAGTAAGCAAAACTCTGTAAAAATGGCAATTTTGGTCACTCTGAGGGTTTAAAAAGTGGTTATTCAACATGAGGCACGATCCAATTGACACTTTGAATCATTTTTGGTACAGTCCAAAAAATCAATTTTCGGATGAAAAACGATGACTCCGGACATGTCGAACGATCCCAAAATGGTCAATATGGATGAAATTTTAACATTTAATCTTTTGACTGTAAATGACTGTTGGATGTGAATTATGACTTTGTCAACTAAAATAAGTGTGTTTAAAGTCATTTCTGTGCCTGAAACGGGTCAAAATTGAAGCTTTTGAGTAAGCAAAACTCTGTAAAAATGGCAATTTTGGTCACTCTGAGGGTTTAAAAAGTGCTTATTCAACATGAGGCACGATCCAATTGACATTTTGAATCATTTTTGGTACAGTCCAAAAAATCAATTTTCGGATGAAAAACGATGAATCCGGACATGTCGAACTATCCCAAAATGGTCAATATGGATGAAATTTTAACATTTAATCTTTTGACTGTAAATGACTGTTGGATGTGAATTATGACTTTGTCAACTAAAATAAGTGTGTTTAAAGTCATTTCTGTGCCTGAAACGGGTCAAAATTGAAGCTTTTGAGTAAGCAAAACTCTGTAAAAATGGCAATTTTGGTCACTCTGAGGGTTTAAAAAGTGGTTATTCAACATGAGGCACGATCCAATTGACATTTTGAATCATTTTTGGTACAGTCCAAAAAATCAATTTTCAGATGAAAAACAATGACTCCGGACATGTCGAACTATCCCAAAATGGTCAATATGGATGAAATTTTAACATTTAATCTTTTGACTCTAAATGGCTGTTGGATGTGAATTATGACTTTGTCAACTAAAATAAGTGTGTTTAAAGTCATTTCTGTGCCTGGAACGGGTCAAAATTGAAGCTTTTGAGTAAGCAAAACTCTGTAGAAATGGCAATTTTGGTCAATGTGAGGGTTTAAAAAGTGGTTATTCAACATGAGGCACGATCCAATTGACATTTTGAATCATTTTTGGTACAGACCAAAAAATCAATTTTCGGATGAAAAACGATGACTCCGGACATGTCGAACTATCCCAAAATGGTCAATATGGATGAAATTTTAACATTTAATCTTTTGACTCTAAATGGCTGTTGGATGTGAATTATGACTTTGTCAACTAAAATAAGTGTGTTTAAAGTCATTTCTGTGCCTCAAAGGGGTCAAAATTGAAGCTTTTGAGTAAGCAAAACTCTGTAAAAATGGCAATTTTGGTCACTCTGAGGGTTTAAAAAGTGGTTATTCAACATGAGGCACGATCCAATTGACATTTTGAATCATTTTTGGAACAGTCCAAAAAATCAATTTTCATATGAAAAACGATGACTCCGGACATGTCGAACGATCCCAAAATGGTCAATATGGATGAAATTTTAACATTTAATCTTTTGACTGTAAATGACTGTTGGATGTGAATTATGACTTTGTCAACTAAAATAAGTGTGTTTAAAGTCATTTCTGTGCCTGAAACGGGTCAAAATTGAAGCTTTTGAGTAAGCAAAACTCTGTAAAAATGGCAATTTTGGTCACTCTGAGGGTTTAAAAAGTGGTTACTCAACATGAGGCACGATCCAATTGACATTTTGAATCATTTTTGGTACAGTCCGAAAAATCAATTTTCGAATGAAAAACGATGACTCCGGACATGTCGAACGATCCCAAAAGGGTCAAAATGGATGAAATTTTAACATTTAATCTTTTGACTGTAAATGACTGTTGGATGTGAATCATGACTTTGTCAACTAAAATAAGTGTGTTTAAAGTCATTTCTGTGCCTGAAACGGGTCAAAATTGAAGCTTTTGAGTAAGCAAAACTCTGTAAAAATGGCAATTTTGGTCACTGTGAGGGTTTAAAAAGTGGTTATTCAACATGAGGCACGATCCAATTGACATTTTGAATCATTTTTGGTACAGTCCAAAAAATCAATTTTCAGATGAAAAACGATGACTCCGGACATGTCGAACTATCCCAAAATGGTCAATATGGATGAAATTTTAACATTTAATCTTTTGACTCTAAATGGCTGTTGGATGTGAATTATGACTTTGTCAACTAAAATAAGTGTGTTTAAAGTCATTTCTGTGCCTCAAAGGGGTCAAAATTGAAGCTATTGAGTAAGCAAAACTCTGTAAAAATGGCAATTTTAGTCACTGTGAGGGTTTAAAAAGTGGTTATTCAACATGAGGCACGATCCAATACAAATTTTGAATCATTTTTGGTACAGTCCAAAAAATCAATTTTCGGATGAAAAACGATGACTCCGGACATGTCGAACGATCCCAAAAAGGTCAAAATGGATGAAATTTTAACATTTAATCTTTTGACTGTAAATGACTGTTGGATGTGAATTATGACTTTGCCAACTAAAATAAGTGTGTTTAAAGTCATTTCTGTGCCTGGAACGGGTCAAAATTGAAGCTTTTGAGTAAGCAAAACTCTGTAGAAATGGCAATTTTGGTCAATGTGAGGGTTTAAAAAGTGGTTATTCAACATGAGGCACGATCCAATTGACATTTTGAATCATTTTTGGTACAGACCAAAAAATCAATTTTCGGATGAAAAACGATGACTCCGGACATGTCGAACTATCCCAAAATGGTCAATATGGATGAAATTTTAACATTTAATCTTTTGACTCTAAATGGCTGTTGGATGTGAATTATGACTTTGTCAACTAAAATAAGTGTGTTTAAAGTCATTTCTGTGCCTCAAAGGGGTCAAAATTGAAGCTTTTGAGTAAGCAAAACTCTGTAAAAATGGCAATTTTGGTCACTCTGAGGGTTTAAAAAGTGGTTATTCAACATGAGGCACGATCCAATTGACATTTTGAATCATTTTTGGAACAGTCCAAAAAATCAATTTTCATATGAAAAACGATGACTCCGGACATGTCGAACGATCCCAAAATGGTCAATATGGATGAAATTTTAACATTTAATCTTTTGACTGTAAATGACTGTTGGATGTGAATTATGACTTTGTCAACTAAAATAAGTGTGTTTAAAGTCATTTCTGTGCCTGAAACGGGTCAAAATTGAAGCTTTTGAGTAAGCAAAACTCTGTAAAAATGGCAATTTTGGTCACTCTGAGGGTTTAAAAAGTGGTTACTCAACATGAGGCACGATCCAATTGACATTTTGAATCATTTTTGGTACAGTCCGAAAAATCAATTTTCGAATGAAAAACATGTCGAACGATCCCAAAAGGGTCAAAATGGATGAAATTTTAACATTTAATCTTTTGACTGTAAATGACTGTTGGATGTGAATTATGACTTTGTCAACTAAAATAAGTGTGTTTAAAGTCATTTCTGTGCCTGAAACGGGTCAAAATTGAAGCTTTTGAGTAAGCAAAACTCTGTAAAAATGGCAATTTTGGTCACTGTGAGGGTTTAAAAAGTGGTTATTCAACATGAGGCACGATCCAATTGACATTTTGAATCATTTTTGGTACAGTCCAAAAAATCAATTTTCAGATGAAAAACGATGACTCCGGACATGTCGAACTATCCCAAAATGGTCAATATGGATGAAATTTTAACATTTAATCTTTTGACTCTAAATGGCTGTTGGATGTGAATTATGACTTTGTCAACTAAAATAAGTGTGTTTAAAGTCATTTCTGTGCCTCAAAGGGGTCAAAATTGAAGCTATTGAGTAAGCAAAACTCTGTAAAAATGGCAATTTTAGTCACTGTGAGGGTTTAAAAAGTGGTTATTCAACATGAGGCACGATCCAATACAAATTTTGAATCATTTTTGGTACAGTCCAAAAAATCAATTTTCGGATGAAAAACGATGACTCCGGACATGTCGAACGATCCCAAAAAGGTCAAAATGGATGAAATTTTAACATTTAATCTTTTGACTGTAAATGACTGTTGGATGTGAATTATGACTTTGCCAACTAAAATAAGTGTGTTTAAAGTCATTTCTGTGCCTGAAACGGGTCAAAATTGAAGCTTTTGAGTAAGCAAAACTCTGTAAAAATGGCAATTTTGGTCACTCTGAGGGTTTAAAAAGTGGTTATTCAACATGAGGCACGATCCAATTGACACTTGGAATCATTTTTGGTACAGTCCAAAAAATCAATTTTCGGATGAAAAACGATGACTCCGGACATGTCGAACGATCCCAAAATGGTCAATATGGATGAAATTTTAACATTTAATCTTTTGACTGTAAATGACTGTTGGATGTGAATTATGACTTTGTCAACTAAAATAAGTGTGTTTAAAGTCATTTCTGTGCCTGAAACGGGTCAAAATTGAAGCTTTTGAGTAAGCAAAACTCTGTAAAAATGGCAATTTTGGTCACTCTGAGGGTTTAAAAAGTGCTTATTCAACATGAGGCACGATCCAATTGACATTTTGAATCATTTTTGGTACAGTCCAAAAAATCAATTTTCGGATGAAAAACGATGAATCCGGACATGTCGAACTATCCCAAAATGGTCAATATGGATGAAATTTTAACATTTAATCTTTTGACTGTAAATGACTGTTGGATGTGAATTATGACTTTGTCAACTAAAATAAGTGTGTTTAAAGTCATTTCTGTGCCTGAAACGGGTCAAAATTGAAGCTTTTGAGTAAGCAAAACTCTGTAAAAATGGCAATTTTGGTCACTCTGAGGGTTTAAAAAGTGGTTATTCAACATGAGGCACGATCCAATTGACATTTTGAATCATTTTTGGTACAGTCCAAAAAATCAATTTTCAGATGAAAAACAATGACTCCGGACATGTCGAACTATCCCAAAATGGTCAATATGGATGAAATTTTAACATTTAATCTTTTGACTCTAAATGGCTGTTGGATGTGAATTATGACTTTGTCAACTAAAATAAGTGTGTTTAAAGTCATTTCTGTGCCTGGAACGGGTCAAAATTGAAGCTTTTGAGTAAGCAAAACTCTGTAGAAATGGCAATTTTGGTCAATGTGAGGGTTTAAAAAGTGGTTATTCAACATGAGGCACGATCCAATTGACATTTTGAATCATTTTTGGTACAGACCAAAAAATCAATTTTCGGATGAAAAACGATGACTCCGGACATGTCGAACTATCCCAAAATGGTCAATATGGATGAAATTTTAACATTTAATCTTTTGACTCTAAATGGCTGTTGGATGTGAATTATGACTTTGTCAACTAAAATAAGTGTGTTTAAAGTCATTTCTGTGCCTCAAAGGGGTCAAAATTGAAGCTTTTGAGTAAGCAAAACTCTGTAAAAATGGCAATTTTGGTCACTCTGAGGGTTTAAAAAGTGGTTATTCAACATGAGGCACGATCCAATTGACATTTTGAATCATTTTTGGAACAGTCCAAAAAATCAATTTTCATATGAAAAACGATGACTCCGGACATGTCGAACGATCCCAAAATGGTCAATATGGATGAAATTTTAACATTTAATCTTTTGACTGTAAATGACTGTTGGATGTGAATTATGACTTTGTCAACTAAAATAAGTGTGTTTAAAGTCATTTCTGTGCCTGAAACGGGTCAAAATTGAAGCTTTTGAGTAAGCAAAACTCTGTAAAAATGGCAATTTTGGTCACTCTGAGGGTTTAAAAAGTGGTTACTCAACATGAGGCACGATCCAATTGACATTTTGAATCATTTTTGGTACAGTCCGAAAAATCAATTTTCGAATGAAAAACGATGACTCCGGACATGTCGAACGATCCCAAAAGGGTCAAAATGGATGAAATTTTAACATTTAATCTTTTGACTGTAAATGACTGTTGGATGTGAATTATGACTTTGTCAACTAAAATAAGTGTGTTTAAAGTCATTTCTGTGCCTGAAACGGGTCAAAATTGAAGCTTTTGAGTAAGCAAAACTCTGTAAAAATGGCAATTTTGGTCACTGTGAGGGTTTAAAAAGTGGTTATTCAACATGAGGCACGATCCAATTGACATTTTGAATCATTTTTGGTACAGTCCAAAAAATCAATTTTCGGATGAAAAACGATGACTCCGGACATGTCGAACTATCCCAAAATGGTCAATATGGATGAAATTTTAACATTTAATCTTTTGACTGTAAATGACTGTTGGATGTGAATTATGACTTTGTCAACTAAAATAAGTGTGTTTAAAGTCATTTCTGTGCCTGAAACGGGTCAAAATTGAAGCTTTTGAGTAAGCAAAACTCTGTAAAAATGGCAATTTTGGTCACTCTGAGGGTTTAAAAAGTGGTTATTCAACATGAGGCACGATCCAATTGACATTTTGAATCATTTTTGGTACAGTCCAAAAAAACAATTTTCGGATGAAAAACAATGAATCCGGACATGTCGAACTATCCCAAAATGGTCAATATGGATGAAATTTTAACATTTAATCTTTTGACTGTAAATGACTGTTGGATGTGAATTATGACTTTGTCAACTAAAATAAGTGTGTTTAAAGTCATTTCTGTGCCTGAAACGGGTCAAAATTGAAGCTTTTGAGTAAGCAAAACTCTGTAAAAATGGCAATTTTGGTCACTCTGAGGGTTTAAAAAGTGGTTATTCAACATGAGGCACGATCCAATTGACATTTTGAATCATTTTTGGTACAGTCCAAAAAATCAATTTTCATATGAAAAACGATGACTCCGGACATGTCGAACGATCCCAAAATGGTCAATATGGATGAAATTTTAACATTTAATCTTTTGACTGTAAATGACTGTTGGATGTGAATTATGACTTTGTCAACTAAAATAAGTGTGTTTAAAGTCATTTCTGTGCCTGAAACGGGTCAAAATTGAAGCTTTTGAGTAAGCAAAACTCTGTAAAAATGGCAATTTTGGTCACTCTGAGGGTTTAAAAAGTGGTTATTCAACATGAGGCACGATCCAATTGACATTTTGAATCATTTTTGGTACAGTCCAAAAAATCAATTTTCAGATGAAAAACGATGACTCCGGACATGTCGAACTATCCCAAAATGGTCAATATGGATGAAATTTTAACATTTAATCTTTTGACTCTAAATGGCTGTTGGATGTGAATTATGACTTTGTCAACTAAAATAAGTGTGTTTAAAGTCATTTCTGTGCCTCAAAGGGGTCAAAATTGAAGCTATTGAGTAAGCAAAACTCTGTAAAAATGGCAATTTTAGTCACTGTGAGGGTTTAAAAAGTGGTTATTCAACATGAGGCACGATCCAATTGAAATTTTGAATCATTTTTGGTACAGTCCAAAAAATCAATTTTCGGATGAAAAACGATGACTCCGGACATGTCGAACGATCCCAAAAAGGTCAAAATGGATGAAATTTTAACATTTAATCTTTTGACTGTAAATGACTGTTGGATGTGAATTATGACTTTGCCAACTAAAATAAGTGTGTTTAAAGTCATTTCTGTGCCTGAAACGGGTCAAAATTGAAGCTTTTGAGTAAGCAAAACTCTGTAAAAATGGCAATTTTGGTCACTCTGAGGGTTTAAAAAGTGGTTATTCAACATGAGGCACGATCCAATTGACATTTTGAATCATTTTTGGTACAGTCCAAAAAATCAATTTTCAGATGAAAAACGATGACTCCGGACATGTCGAACTATCCCAAAATGGTCAATATGGATGAAATTTTAACATTTAATCTTTTGACTCTAAATGGCTGTTGGATGTGAATTATGACTTTGTCAACTAAAATAAGTGTGTTTAAAGTCATTTCTGTGCCTCAAAGGGGTCAAAATTGAAGCTATTGAGTAAGCAAAACTCTGTAAAAATGGCAATTTTAGTCACTGTGAGGGTTTAAAAAGTGGTTATTCAACATGAGGCACGATCCAATACAAATTTTGAATCATTTTTGGTACAGTCCAAAAAATCAATTTTCGGATGAAAAACGATGACTCCGGACATGTCGAACGATCCCAAAAAGGTCAAAATGGATGAAATTTTAACATTTAATCTTTTGACTGTAAATGACTGTTGGATGTGAATTATGACTTTGCCAACTAAAATAAGTGTGTTTAAAGTCATTTCTGTGCCTGAAACGGGTCAAAATTGAAGCTTTTGAGTAAGCAAAACTCTGTAAAAATGGCAATTTTGGTCACTCTGAGGGTTTAAAAAGTGCTTATTCAACATGAGGCACGATCCAATTGACATTTTGAATCATTTTTGGTACAGTCCAAAAAATCAATTTTCGGATGAAAAACGATGAATCCGGACATGTCGAACTATCCCAAAATGGTCAATATGGATGAAATTTTAACATTTAATCTTTTGACTGTAAATGACTGTTGGATGTGAATTATGACTTTGTCAACTAAAATAAGTGTGTTTAAAGTCATTTCTGTGCCTGAAACGGGTCAAAATTGAAGCTTTTGAGTAAGCAAAACTCTGTAAAAATGGCAATTTTGGTCACTCTGAGGGTTTAAAAAGTGGTTATTCAACATGAGGCACGATCCAATTGACATTTTGAATCATTTTTGGTACAGTCCAAAAAATCAATTTTCAGATGAAAAACAATGACTCCGGACATGTCGAACTATCCCAAAATGGTCAATATGGATGAAATTTTAACATTTAATCTTTTGACTCTAAATGGCTGTTGGATGTGAATTATGACTTTGTCAACTAAAATAAGTGTGTTTAAAGTCATTTCTGTGCCTGAAACGGGTCAAAATTGAAGCTTTTGAGTAAGCAAAACTCTGTAAAAATGGCAATTTTGGTCACTCTGAGGGTTTAAAAAGTAGTTACTCAACATGAGGCACGATCCAATTGACATTTTGAATCATTTTTGGTACAGTCCGAAAAATCAATTTTCGAATGAAAAACGATGACTCCGGACATGTCGAACGATCCCAAAAGGGTCAAAATGGATGAAATTTTAACATTTAATCTTTTGACTGTAAATGACTGTTGGATGTGAATTATGACTTTGTCAACTAAAATAAGTGTGTTTAAAGTCATTTCTGTGCCTGAAACGGGTCAAAATTGAAGCTTTTGAGTAAGCAAAACTCTGTAAAAATGGCAATTTTGGTCACTGTGAGGGTTTAAAAAGTGGTTATTCAACATGAGGCACGATCCAATTGACATTTTGAATCATTTTTGGTACAGTCCAAAAAATCAATTTTCGGATGAAAAACGATGACTCCGGACATGTCGAACTATCCCAAAATGGTCAATATGGATGAAATTTTAACATTTAATCTTTTGACTGTAAATGACTGTTGGATGTGAATTATGACTTTGTCAACTAAAATAAGTGTGTTTAAAGTCATTTCTGTGCCTGAAACGGGTCAAAATTGAAGCTTTTGAGTAAGCAAAACTCTGTAAAAATGGCAATTTTGGTCACTCTGAGGGTTTAAAAAGTGGTTATTCAACATGAGGCACGATCCAATTGACATTTTGAATCATTTTTGGTACAGTCCAAAAAATCAATTTTCGGATGAAAAACGATGAATCCGGACATGTCGAACTATCCCAAAATGGTCAATATGGATGAAATTTTAACATTTAATCTTTTGACTGTAAATGACTGTTGGATGTGAATTATGACTTTGTCAACTAAAATAAGTGTGTTTAAAGTCATTTCTGTGCCTGAAACGGGTCAAAATTGAAGCTTTTGAGTAAGCAAAACTCTGTAAAAATGGCAATTTTGGTCACTCTGAGGGTTTAAAAAGTGGTTATTCAACATGAGGCACGATCCAATTGACATTTTGAATCATTTTTGGTACAGTCCAAAAAATCAATTTTCAGATGAAAAACAATGACTCCGGACATGTCGAACTATCCCAAAATGGTCAATATGGATGAAATTTTAACATTTAATCTTTTGACTCTAAATGGCTGTTGGATGTGAATTATGACTTTGTCAACTAAAATAAGTGTGTTTAAAGTCATTTCTGTGCCTGGAACGGGTCAAAATTGAAGCTTTTGAGTAAGCAAAACTCTGTAGAAATGGCAATTTTGGTCAATGTGAGGGTTTAAAAAGTGGTTATTCAACATGAGGCACGATCCAATTGACATTTTGAATCATTTTTGGTACAGACCAAAAAATCAATTTTCGGATGAAAAACGATGACTCCGGACATGTCGAACTATCCCAAAATGGTCAATATGGATGAAATTTTAACATTTAATCTTTTGACTGTAAATGACTGTTGGATGTGAATTATGACTTTGTCAACTAAAATAAGTGTGTTTAAAGTCATTTCTGTGCCTGAAACGGGTCAAAATTGAAGCTTTTGAGTAAGCAAAACTCTGTAAAAATGGCAATTTTGGTCACTCTGAGGGTTTAAAAAGTGGTTATTCAACATGAGGCACGATCCAATTGACATTTTGAATCATTTTTGGTACAGTCCAAAAAAACAATTTTCGGATGAAAAACAATGAATCCGGACATGTCGAACTATCCCAAAATGGTCAATATGGATGAAATTTTAACATTTAATCTTTTGACTGTAAATGACTGTTGGATGTGAATTATGACTTTGTCAACTAAAATAAGTGTGTTTAAAGTCATTTCTGTGCCTGAAACGGGTCAAAATTGAAGCTTTTGAGTAAGCAAAACTCTGTAAAAATGGCAATTTTGGTCACTCTGAGGGTTTAAAAAGTGGTTATTCAACATGAGGCACGATCCAATTGACATTTTGAATCATTTTTGGTACAGTCCAAAAAATCAATTTTCATATGAAAAACGATGACTCCGGACATGTCGAACGATCCCAAAATGGTCAATATGGATGAAATTTTAACATTTAATCTTTTGACTGTAAATGACTGTTGGATGTGAATTATGACTTTGTCAACTAAAATAAGTGTGTTTAAAGTCATTTCTGTGCCTGAAACGGGTCAAAATTGAAGCTTTTGAGTAAGCAAAACTCTGTAAAAATGGCAATTTTGGTCACTCTGAGGGTTTAAAAAGTGGTTATTCAACATGAGGCACGATCCAATTGACATTTTGAATCATTTTTGGTACAGTCCAAAAAATCAATTTTCAGATGAAAAACGATGACTCCGGACATGTCGAACTATCCCAAAATGGTCAATATGGATGAAATTTTAACATTTAATCTTTTGACTCTAAATGGCTGTTGGATGTGAATTATGACTTTGTCAACTAAAATAAGTGTGTTTAAAGTCATTTCTGTGCCTCAAAGGGGTCAAAATTGAAGCTATTGAGTAAGCAAAACTCTGTAAAAATGGCAATTTTAGTCACTGTGAGGGTTTAAAAAGTGGTTATTCAACATGAGGCACGATCCAATTGAAATTTTGAATCATTTTTGGTACAGTCCAAAAAATCAATTTTCGGATGAAAAACGATGACTCCGGACATGTCGAACGATCCCAAAAAGGTCAAAATGGATGAAATTTTAACATTTAATCTTTTGACTGTAAATGACTGTTGGATGTGAATTATGACTTTGCCAACTAAAATAAGTGTGTTTAAAGTCATTTCTGTGCCTGAAACGGGTCAAAATTGAAGCTTTTGAGTAAGCAAAACTCTGTAAAAATGGCAATTTTGGTCACTCTGAGGGTTTAAAAAGTGGTTATTCAACATGAGGCACGATCCAATTGACATTTTGAATCATTTTTGGTACAGTCCAAAAAATCAATTTTCAGATGAAAAACGATGACTCCGGACATGTCGAACTATCCCAAAATGGTCAATATGGATGAAATTTTAACATTTAATCTTTTGACTCTAAATGGCTGTTGGATGTGAATTATGACTTTGTCAACTAAAATAAGTGTGTTTAAAGTCATTTCTGTGCCTCAAAGGGGTCAAAATTGAAGCTATTGAGTAAGCAAAACTCTGTAAAAATGGCAATTTTAGTCACTGTGAGGGTTTAAAAAGTGGTTATTCAACATGAGGCACGATCCAATACAAATTTTGAATCATTTTTGGTACAGTCCAAAAAATCAATTTTCGGATGAAAAACGATGACTCCGGACATGTCGAACGATCCCAAAAAGGTCAAAATGGATGAAATTTTAACATTTAATCTTTTGACTGTAAATGACTGTTGGATGTGAATTATGACTTTGCCAACTAAAATAAGTGTGTTTAAAGTCATTTCTGTGCCTGAAACGGGTCAAAATTGAAGCTTTTGAGTAAGCAAAACTCTGTAAAAATGGCAATTTTGGTCACTCTGAGGGTTTAAAAAGTGCTTATTCAACATGAGGCACGATCCAATTGACATTTTGAATCATTTTTGGTACAGTCCAAAAAATCAATTTTCGGATGAAAAACGATGAATCCGGACATGTCGAACTATCCCAAAATGGTCAATATGGATGAAATTTTAACATTTAATCTTTTGACTGTAAATGACTGTTGGATGTGAATTATGACTTTGTCAACTAAAATAAGTGTGTTTAAAGTCATTTCTGTGCCTGAAACGGGTCAAAATTGAAGCTTTTGAGTAAGCAAAACTCTGTAAAAATGGCAATTTTGGTCACTCTGAGGGTTTAAAAAGTGGTTATTCAACATGAGGCACGATCCAATTGACATTTTGAATCATTTTTGGTACAGTCCAAAAAATCAATTTTCAGATGAAAAACAATGACTCCGGACATGTCGAACTATCCCAAAATGGTCAATATGGATGAAATTTTAACATTTAATCTTTTGACTCTAAATGGCTGTTGGATGTGAATTATGACTTTGTCAACTAAAATAAGTGTGTTTAAAGTCATTTCTGTGCCTGAAACGGGTCAAAATTGAAGCTTTTGAGTAAGCAAAACTCTGTAAAAATGGCAATTTTGGTCACTCTGAGGGTTTAAAAAGTAGTTACTCAACATGAGGCACGATCCAATTGACATTTTGAATCATTTTTGGTACAGTCCGAAAAATCAATTTTCGAATGAAAAACGATGACTCCGGACATGTCGAACGATCCCAAAAGGGTCAAAATGGATGAAATTTTAACATTTAATCTTTTGACTGTAAATGACTGTTGGATGTGAATTATGACTTTGTCAACTAAAATAAGTGTGTTTAAAGTCATTTCTGTGCCTGAAACGGGTCAAAATTGAAGCTTTTGAGTAAGCAAAACTCTGTAAAAATGGCAATTTTGGTCACTGTGAGGGTTTAAAAAGTGGTTATTCAACATGAGGCACGATCCAATTGACATTTTGAATCATTTTTGGTACAGTCCAAAAAATCAATTTTCGGATGAAAAACGATGACTCCGGACATGTCGAACTATCCCAAAATGGTCAATATGGATGAAATTTTAACATTTAATCTTTTGACTGTAAATGACTGTTGGATGTGAATTATGACTTTGTCAACTAAAATAAGTGTGTTTAAAGTCATTTCTGTGCCTGAAACGGGTCAAAATTGAAGCTTTTGAGTAAGCAAAACTCTGTAAAAATGGCAATTTTGGTCACTCTGAGGGTTTAAAAAGTGGTTATTCAACATGAGGCACGATCCAATTGACATTTTGAATCATTTTTGGTACAGTCCAAAAAATCAATTTTCGGATGAAAAACGATGAATCCGGACATGTCGAACTATCCCAAAATGGTCAATATGGATGAAATTTTAACATTTAATCTTTTGACTGTAAATGACTGTTGGATGTGAATTATGACTTTGTCAACTAAAATAAGTGTGTTTAAAGTCATTTCTGTGCCTGAAACGGGTCAAAATTGAAGCTTTTGAGTAAGCAAAACTCTGTAAAAATGGCAATTTTGGTCACTCTGAGGGTTTAAAAAGTGGTTATTCAACATGAGGCACGATCCAATTGACATTTTGAATCATTTTTGGTACAGTCCAAAAAATCAATTTTCAGATGAAAAACAATGACTCCGGACATGTCGAACTATCCCAAAATGGTCAATATGGATGAAATTTTAACATTTAATCTTTTGACTCTAAATGGCTGTTGGATGTGAATTATGACTTTGTCAACTAAAATAAGTGTGTTTAAAGTCATTTCTGTGCCTGGAACGGGTCAAAATTGAAGCTTTTGAGTAAGCAAAACTCTGTAGAAATGGCAATTTTGGTCAATGTGAGGGTTTAAAAAGTGGTTATTCAACATGAGGCACGATCCAATTGACATTTTGAATCATTTTTGGTACAGACCAAAAAATCAATTTTCGGATGAAAAACGATGACTCCGGACATGTCGAACTATCCCAAAATGGTCAATATGGATGAAATTTTAACATTTAATCTTTTGACTCTAAATGGCTGTTGGATGTGAATTATGACTTTGTCAACTAAAATAAGTGTGTTTAAAGTCATTTCTGTGCCTCAAAGGGGTCAAAATTGAAGCTTTTGAGTAAGCAAAACTCTGTAAAAATGGCAATTTTGGTCACTCTGAGGGTTTAAAAAGTGGTTATTCAACATGAGGCACGATCCAATTGACATTTTGAATCATTTTTGGAACAGTCCAAAAAATCAATTTTCATATGAAAAACGATGACTCCGGACATGTCGAACGATCCCAAAATGGTCAATATGGATGAAATTTTAACATTTAATCTTTTGACTGTAAATGACTGTTGGATGTGAATTATGACTTTGTCAACTAAAATAAGTGTGTTTAAAGTCATTTCTGTGCCTGAAACGGGTCAAAATTGAAGCTTTTGAGTAAGCAAAACTCTGTAAAAATGGCAATTTTGGTCACTCTGAGGGTTTAAAAAGTGGTTATTCAACATGAGGCACGATCCAATTGACATTTTGAATCATTTTTGGTACAGTCCAAAAAATCAATTTTCATATGAAAAACGATGACTCCGGACATGTCGAACGATCCCAAAATGGTCAATATGGATGAAATTTTAACATTTAATCTT
The DNA here is from genome assembly GCF_964263255.1 of Lissotriton vulgaris. Classification (NCBI taxonomy): domain Eukaryota; kingdom Metazoa; phylum Chordata; class Amphibia; order Caudata; family Salamandridae; genus Lissotriton; species Lissotriton vulgaris. The sequence goes on from NW_028253326.1 coordinate 867,683, forward strand.
TTGACTGTAAATGACTGTTGGATGTGAATTATGACTTTGTCAACTAAAATAAGTGTGTTTAAAGTCATTTCTGTGCCTGAAACGGGTCAAAATTGAAGCTTTTGAGTAAGCAAAACTCTGTAAAAATGGCAATTTTGGTCACTCTGAGGGTTTAAAAAGTGGTTATTCAACATGAGGCACGATCCAATTGACATTTTGAATCATTTTTGGTACAGTCCAAAAAATCAATTTTCAGATGAAAAACGATGACTCCGGACATGTCGAACTATCCCAAAATGGTCAATATGGATGAAATTTTAACATTTAATCTTTTGACTCTAAATGGCTGTTGGATGTGAATTATGACTTTGTCAACTAAAATAAGTGTGTTTAAAGTCATTTCTGTGCCTCAAAGGGGTCAAAATTGAAGCTATTGAGTAAGCAAAACTCTGTAAAAATGGCAATTTTAGTCACTGTGAGGGTTTAAAAAGTGGTTATTCAACATGAGGCACGATCCAATTGAAATTTTGAATCATTTTTGGTACAGTCCAAAAAATCAATTTTCGGATGAAAAACGATGACTCCGGACATGTCGAACGATCCCAAAAAGGTCAAAATGGATGAAATTTTAACATTTAATCTTTTGACTGTAAATGACTGTTGGATGTGAATTATGACTTTGCCAACTAAAATAAGTGTGTTTAAAGTCATTTCTGTGCCTGAAACGGGTCAAAATTGAAGCTTTTGAGTAAGCAAAACTCTGTAAAAATGGCAATTTTGGTCACTCTGAGGGTTTAAAAAGTGGTTATTCAACATGAGGCACGATCCAATTGACATTTTGAATCATTTTTGGTACAGTCCAAAAAATCAATTTTCAGATGAAAAACGATGACTCCGGACATGTCGAACTATCCCAAAATGGTCAATATGGATGAAATTTTAACATTTAATCTTTTGACTCTAAATGGCTGTTGGATGTGAATTATGACTTTGTCAACTAAAATAAGTGTGTTTAAAGTCATTTCTGTGCCTCAAAGGGGTCAAAATTGAAGCTATTGAGTAAGCAAAACTCTGTAAAAATGGCAATTTTAGTCACTGTGAGGGTTTAAAAAGTGGTTATTCAACATGAGGCACGATCCAATACAAATTTTGAATCATTTTTGGTACAGTCCAAAAAATCAATTTTCGGATGAAAAACGATGACTCCGGACATGTCGAACGATCCCAAAAAGGTCAAAATGGATGAAATTTTAACATTTAATCTTTTGACTGTAAATGACTGTTGGATGTGAATTATGACTTTGCCAACTAAAATAAGTGTGTTTAAAGTCATTTCTGTGCCTGAAACGGGTCAAAATTGAAGCTTTTGAGTAAGCAAAACTCTGTAAAAATGGCAATTTTGGTCACTCTGAGGGTTTAAAAAGTGCTTATTCAACATGAGGCACGATCCAATTGACATTTTGAATCATTTTTGGTACAGTCCAAAAAATCAATTTTCGGATGAAAAACGATGAATCCGGACATGTCGAACTATCCCAAAATGGTCAATATGGATGAAATTTTAACATTTAATCTTTTGACTGTAAATGACTGTTGGATGTGAATTATGACTTTGTCAACTAAAATAAGTGTGTTTAAAGTCATTTCTGTGCCTGAAACGGGTCAAAATTGAAGCTTTTGAGTAAGCAAAACTCTGTAAAAATGGCAATTTTGGTCACTCTGAGGGTTTAAAAAGTGGTTATTCAACATGAGGCACGATCCAATTGACATTTTGAATCATTTTTGGTACAGTCCAAAAAATCAATTTTCAGATGAAAAACAATGACTCCGGACATGTCGAACTATCCCAAAATGGTCAATATGGATGAAATTTTAACATTTAATCTTTTGACTCTAAATGGCTGTTGGATGTGAATTATGACTTTGTCAACTAAAATAAGTGTGTTTAAAGTCATTTCTGTGCCTGAAACGGGTCAAAATTGAAGCTTTTGAGTAAGCAAAACTCTGTAAAAATGGCAATTTTGGTCACTCTGAGGGTTTAAAAAGTAGTTACTCAACATGAGGCACGATCCAATTGACATTTTGAATCATTTTTGGTACAGTCCGAAAAATCAATTTTCGAATGAAAAACGATGACTCCGGACATGTCGAACGATCCCAAAAGGGTCAAAATGGATGAAATTTTAACATTTAATCTTTTGACTGTAAATGACTGTTGGATGTGAATTATGACTTTGTCAACTAAAATAAGTGTGTTTAAAGTCATTTCTGTGCCTGAAACGGGTCAAAATTGAAGCTTTTGAGTAAGCAAAACTCTGTAAAAATGGCAATTTTGGTCACTGTGAGGGTTTAAAAAGTGGTTATTCAACATGAGGCACGATCCAATTGACATTTTGAATCATTTTTGGTACAGTCCAAAAAATCAATTTTCGGATGAAAAACGATGACTCCGGACATGTCGAACTATCCCAAAATGGTCAATATGGATGAAATTTTAACATTTAATCTTTTGACTGTAAATGACTGTTGGATGTGAATTATGACTTTGTCAACTAAAATAAGTGTGTTTAAAGTCATTTCTGTGCCTGAAACGGGTCAAAATTGAAGCTTTTGAGTAAGCAAAACTCTGTAAAAATGGCAATTTTGGTCACTCTGAGGGTTTAAAAAGTGGTTATTCAACATGAGGCACGATCCAATTGACATTTTGAATCATTTTTGGTACAGTCCAAAAAAACAATTTTCGGATGAAAAACAATGAATCCGGACATGTCGAACTATCCCAAAATGGTCAATATGGATGAAATTTTAACATTTAATCTTTTGACTGTAAATGACTGTTGGATGTGAATTATGACTTTGTCAACTAAAATAAGTGTGTTTAAAGTCATTTCTGTGCCTGAAACGGGTCAAAATTGAAGCTTTTGAGTAAGCAAAACTCTGTAAAAATGGCAATTTTGGTCACTCTGAGGGTTTAAAAAGTGGTTATTCAACATGAGGCACGATCCAATTGACATTTTGAATCATTTTTGGTACAGTCCAAAAAATCAATTTTCATATGAAAAACGATGACTCCGGACATGTCGAACGATCCCAAAATGGTCAATATGGATGAAATTTTAACATTTAATCTTTTGACTGTAAATGACTGTTGGATGTGAATTATGACTTTGTCAACTAAAATAAGTGTGTTTAAAGTCATTTCTGTGCCTGAAACGGGTCAAAATTGAAGCTTTTGAGTAAGCAAAACTCTGTAAAAATGGCAATTTTGGTCACTCTGAGGGTTTAAAAAGTGGTTATTCAACATGAGGCACGATCCAATTGACATTTTGAATCATTTTTGGTACAGTCCAAAAAATCAATTTTCAGATGAAAAACGATGACTCCGGACATGTCGAACTATCCCAAAATGGTCAATATGGATGAAATTTTAACATTTAATCTTTTGACTCTAAATGGCTGTTGGATGTGAATTATGACTTTGTCAACTAAAATAAGTGTGTTTAAAGTCATTTCTGTGCCTCAAAGGGGTCAAAATTGAAGCTATTGAGTAAGCAAAACTCTGTAAAAATGGCAATTTTAGTCACTGTGAGGGTTTAAAAAGTGGTTATTCAACATGAGGCACGATCCAATTGAAATTTTGAATCATTTTTGGTACAGTCCAAAAAATCAATTTTCGGATGAAAAACGATGACTCCGGACATGTCGAACGATCCCAAAAAGGTCAAAATGGATGAAATTTTAACATTTAATCTTTTGACTGTAAATGACTGTTGGATGTGAATTATGACTTTGCCAACTAAAATAAGTGTGTTTAAAGTCATTTCTGTGCCTGAAACGGGTCAAAATTGAAGCTTTTGAGTAAGCAAAACTCTGTAAAAATGGCAATTTTGGTCACTCTGAGGGTTTAAAAAGTGGTTATTCAACATGAGGCACGATCCAATTGACACTTTGAATCATTTTTGGTACAGTCCAAAAAATCAATTTTCGGATGAAAAACGATGACTCCGGACATGTCGAACGATCCCAAAATGGTCAATATGGATGAAATTTTAACATTTAATCTTTTGACTGTAAATGACTGTTGGATGTGAATTATGACTTTGTCAACTAAAATAAGTGTGTTTAAAGTCATTTCTGTGCCTGAAACGGGTCAAAATTGAAGCTTTTGAGTAAGCAAAACTCTGTAAAAATGGCAATTTTGGTCACTCTGAGGGTTTAAAAAGTGCTTATTCAACATGAGGCACGATCCAATTGACATTTTGAATCATTTTTGGTACAGTCCAAAAAATCAATTTTCGGATGAAAAACGATGAATCCGGACATGTCGAACTATCCCAAAATGGTCAATATGGATGAAATTTTAACATTTAATCTTTTGACTGTAAATGACTGTTGGATGTGAATTATGACTTTGTCAACTAAAATAAGTGTGTTTAAAGTCATTTCTGTGCCTGAAACGGGTCAAAATTGAAGCTTTTGAGTAAGCAAAACTCTGTAAAAATGGCAATTTTGGTCACTCTGAGGGTTTAAAAAGTGGTTATTCAACATGAGGCACGATCCAATTGACATTTTGAATCATTTTTGGTACAGTCCAAAAAATCAATTTTCAGATGAAAAACAATGACTCCGGACATGTCGAACTATCCCAAAATGGTCAATATGGATGAAATTTTAACATTTAATCTTTTGACTCTAAATGGCTGTTGGATGTGAATTATGACTTTGTCAACTAAAATAAGTGTGTTTAAAGTCATTTCTGTGCCTGGAACGGGTCAAAATTGAAGCTTTTGAGTAAGCAAAACTCTGTAGAAATGGCAATTTTGGTCAATGTGAGGGTTTAAAAAGTGGTTATTCAACATGAGGCACGATCCAATTGACATTTTGAATCATTTTTGGTACAGACCAAAAAATCAATTTTCGGATGAAAAACGATGACTCCGGACATGTCGAACTATCCCAAAATGGTCAATATGGATGAAATTTTAACATTTAATCTTTTGACTCTAAATGGCTGTTGGATGTGAATTATGACTTTGTCAACTAAAATAAGTGTGTTTAAAGTCATTTCTGTGCCTCAAAGGGGTCAAAATTGAAGCTTTTGAGTAAGCAAAACTCTGTAAAAATGGCAATTTTGGTCACTCTGAGGGTTTAAAAAGTGGTTATTCAACATGAGGCACGATCCAATTGACATTTTGAATCATTTTTGGAACAGTCCAAAAAATCAATTTTCATATGAAAAACGATGACTCCGGACATGTCGAACGATCCCAAAATGGTCAATATGGATGAAATTTTAACATTTAATCTTTTGACTGTAAATGACTGTTGGATGTGAATTATGACTTTGTCAACTAAAATAAGTGTGTTTAAAGTCATTTCTGTGCCTGAAACGGGTCAAAATTGAAGCTTTTGAGTAAGCAAAACTCTGTAAAAATGGCAATTTTGGTCACTCTGAGGGTTTAAAAAGTGGTTATTCAACATGAGGCACGATCCAATTGACATTTTGAATCATTTTTGGTACAGTCCAAAAAATCAATTTTCAGATGAAAAACGATGACTCCGGACATGTCGAACTATCCCAAAATGGTCAATATGGATGAAATTTTAACATTTAATCTTTTGACTCTAAATGGCTGTTGGATGTGAATTATGACTTTGTCAACTAAAATAAGTGTGTTTAAAGTCATTTCTGTGCCTCAAAGGGGTCAAAATTGAAGCTATTGAGTAAGCAAAACTCTGTAAAAATGGCAATTTTAGTCACTGTGAGGGTTTAAAAAGTGGTTATTCAACATGAGGCACGATCCAATACAAATTTTGAATCATTTTTGGTACAGTCCAAAAAATCAATTTTCGGATGAAAAACGATGACTCCGGACATGTCGAACGATCCCAAAAAGGTCAAAATGGATGAAATTTTAACATTTAATCTTTTGACTGTAAATGACTGTTGGATGTGAATTATGACTTTGCCAACTAAAATAAGTGTGTTTAAAGTCATTTCTGTGCCTGAAACGGGTCAAAATTGAAGCTTTTGAGTAAGCAAAACTCTGTAAAAATGGCAATTTTGGTCACTCTGAGGGTTTAAAAAGTGGTTATTCAACATGAGGCACGATCCAATTGACACTTGGAATCATTTTTGGTACAGTCCAAAAAATCAATTTTCGGATGAAAAACGATGACTCCGGACATGTCGAACGATCCCAAAATGGTCAATATGGATGAAATTTTAACATTTAATCTTTTGACTGTAAATGACTGTTGGATGTGAATTATGACTTTGTCAACTAAAATAAGTGTGTTTAAAGTCATTTCTGTGCCTGAAACGGGTCAAAATTGAAGCTTTTGAGTAAGCAAAACTCTGTAAAAATGGCAATTTTGGTCACTCTGAGGGTTTAAAAAGTGCTTATTCAACATGAGGCACGATCCAATTGACATTTTGAATCATTTTTGGTACAGTCCAAAAAATCAATTTTCGGATGAAAAACGATGAATCCGGACATGTCGAACTATCCCAAAATGGTCAATATGGATGAAATTTTAACATTTAATCTTTTGACTGTAAATGACTGTTGGATGTGAATTATGACTTTGTCAACTAAAATAAGTGTGTTTAAAGTCATTTCTGTGCCTGAAACGGGTCAAAATTGAAGCTTTTGAGTAAGCAAAACTCTGTAAAAATGGCAATTTTGGTCACTCTGAGGGTTTAAAAAGTGGTTATTCAACATGAGGCACGATCCAATTGACATTTTGAATCATTTTTGGTACAGTCCAAAAAATCAATTTTCAGATGAAAAACAATGACTCCGGACATGTCGAACTATCCCAAAATGGTCAATATGGATGAAATTTTAACATTTAATCTTTTGACTCTAAATGGCTGTTGGATGTGAATTATGACTTTGTCAACTAAAATAAGTGTGTTTAAAGTCATTTCTGTGCCTGGAACGGGTCAAAATTGAAGCTTTTGAGTAAGCAAAACTCTGTAGAAATGGCAATTTTGGTCAATGTGAGGGTTTAAAAAGTGGTTATTCAACATGAGGCACGATCCAATTGACATTTTGAATCATTTTTGGTACAGACCAAAAAATCAATTTTCGGATGAAAAACGATGACTCCGGACATGTCGAACTATCCCAAAATGGTCAATATGGATGAAATTTTAACATTTAATCTTTTGACTCTAAATGGCTGTTGGATGTGAATTATGACTTTGTCAACTAAAATAAGTGTGTTTAAAGTCATTTCTGTGCCTCAAAGGGGTCAAAATTGAAGCTTTTGAGTAAGCAAAACTCTGTAAAAATGGCAATTTTGGTCACTCTGAGGGTTTAAAAAGTGGTTATTCAACATGAGGCACGATCCAATTGACATTTTGAATCATTTTTGGAACAGTCCAAAAAATCAATTTTCATATGAAAAACGATGACTCCGGACATGTCGAACGATCCCAAAATGGTCAATATGGATGAAATTTTAACATTTAATCTTTTGACTGTAAATGACTGTTGGATGTGAATTATGACTTTGTCAACTAAAATAAGTGTGTTTAAAGTCATTTCTGTGCCTGAAACGGGTCAAAATTGAAGCTTTTGAGTAAGCAAAACTCTGTAAAAATGGCAATTTTGGTCACTCTGAGGGTTTAAAAAGTGGTTACTCAACATGAGGCACGATCCAATTGACATTTTGAATCATTTTTGGTACAGTCCGAAAAATCAATTTTCGAATGAAAAACGATGACTCCGGACATGTCGAACGATCCCAAAAGGGTCAAAATGGATGAAATTTTAACATTTAATCTTTTGACTGTAAATGACTGTTGGATGTGAATTATGACTTTGTCAACTAAAATAAGTGTGTTTAAAGTCATTTCTGTGCCTGAAACGGGTCAAAATTGAAGCTTTTGAGTAAGCAAAACTCTGTAAAAATGGCAATTTTGGTCACTGTGAGGGTTTAAAAAGTGGTTATTCAACATGAGGCACGATCCAATTGACATTTTGAATCATTTTTGGTACAGTCCAAAAAATCAATTTTCGGATGAAAAACGATGACTCCGGACATGTCGAACTATCCCAAAATGGTCAATATGGATGAAATTTTAACATTTAATCTTTTGACTGTAAATGACTGTTGGATGTGAATTATGACTTTGTCAACTAAAATAAGTGTGTTTAAAGTCATTTCTGTGCCTGAAACGGGTCAAAATTGAAGCTTTTGAGTAAGCAAAACTCTGTAAAAATGGCAATTTTGGTCACTCTGAGGGTTTAAAAAGTGGTTATTCAACATGAGGCACGATCCAATTGACATTTTGAATCATTTTTGGTACAGTCCAAAAAATCAATTTTCGGATGAAAAACGATGAATCCGGACATGTCGAACTATCCCAAAATGGTCAATATGGATGAAATTTTAACATTTAATCTTTTGACTGTAAATGACTGTTGGATGTGAATTATGACTTTGTCAACTAAAATAAGTGTGTTTAAAGTCATTTCTGTGCCTGAAACGGGTCAAAATTGAAGCTTTTGAGTAAGCAAAACTCTGTAAAAATGGCAATTTTGGTCACTCTGAGGGTTTAAAAAGTGGTTATTCAACATGAGGCACGATCCAATTGACATTTTGAATCATTTTTGGTACAGTCCAAAAAATCAATTTTCAGATGAAAAACAATGACTCCGGACATGTCGAACTATCCCAAAATGGTCAATATGGATGAAATTTTAACATTTAATCTTTTGACTCTAAATGGCTGTTGGATGTGAATTATGACTTTGTCAACTAAAATAAGTGTGTTTAAAGTCATTTCTGTGCCTGGAACGGGTCAAAATTGAAGCTTTTGAGTAAGCAAAACTCTGTAGAAATGGCAATTTTGGTCAATGTGAGGGTTTAAAAAGTGGTTATTCAACATGAGGCACGATCCAATTGACATTTTGAATCATTTTTGGTACAGACCAAAAAATCAATTTTCGGATGAAAAACGATGACTCCGGACATGTCGAACTATCCCAAAATGGTCAATATGGATGAAATTTTAACATTTAATCTTTTGACTCTAAATGGCTGTTGGATGTGAATTATGACTTTGTCAACTAAAATAAGTGTGTTTAAAGTCATTTCTGTGCCTCAAAGGGGTCAAAATTGAAGCTTTTGAGTAAGCAAAACTCTGTAAAAATGGCAATTTTGGTCACTCTGAGGGTTTAAAAAGTGGTTATTCAACATGAGGCACGATCCAATTGACATTTTGAATCATTTTTGGAACAGTCCAAAAAATCAATTTTCATATGAAAAACGATGACTCCGGACATGTCGAACGATCCCAAAATGGTCAATATGGATGAAATTTTAACATTTAATCTTTTGACTGTAAATGACTGTTGGATGTGAATTATGACTTTGTCAACTAAAATAAGTGTGTTTAAAGTCATTTCTGTGCCTGAAACGGGTCAAAATTGAAGCTTTTGAGTAAGCAAAACTCTGTAAAAATGGCAATTTTGGTCACTCTGAGGGTTTAAAAAGTGGTTATTCAACATGAGGCACGATCCAATTGACATTTTGAATCATTTTTGGTACAGTCCAAAAAATCAATTTTCATATGAAAAACGATGACTCCGGACATGTCGAACGATCCCAAAATGGTCAATATGGATGAAATTTTAACATTTAATCTTTTGACTGTAAATGACTGTTGGATGTGAATTATGACTTTGTCAACTAAAATAAGTGTGTTTAAAGTCATTTCTGTGCCTGAAACGGGTCAAAATTGAAGCTTTTGAGTAAGCAAAACTCTGTAAAAATGGCAATTTTGGTCACTCTGAGGGTTTAAAAAGTGGTTATTCAACATGAGGCACGATCCAATTGACATTTTGAATCATTTTTGGTACAGTCCAAAAAATCAATTTTCAGATGAAAAACGATGACTCCGGACATGTCGAACTATCCCAAAATGGTCAATATGGATGAAATTTTAACATTTAATCTTTTGACTCTAAATGGCTGTTGGATGTGAATTATGACTTTGTCAACTAAAATAAGTGTGTTTAAAGTCATTTCTGTGCCTCAAAGGGGTCAAAATTGAAGCTATTGAGTAAGCAAAACTCTGTAAAAATGGCAATTTTAGTCACTGTGAGGGTTTAAAAAGTGGTTATTCAACATGAGGCACGATCCAATTGAAATTTTGAATCATTTTTGGTACAGTCCAAAAAATCAATTTTCGGATGAAAAACGATGACTCCGGACATGTCGAACGATCCCAAAAAGGTCAAAATGGATGAAATTTTAACATTTAATCTTTTGACTGTAAATGACTGTTGGATGTGAATTATGACTTTGCCAACTAAAATAAGTGTGTTTAAAGTCATTTCTGTGCCTGAAACGGGTCAAAATTGAAGCTTTTGAGTAAGCAAAACTCTGTAAAAATGGCAATTTTGGTCACTCTGAGGGTTTAAAAAGTGGTTATTCAACATGAGGCACGATCCAATTGACATTTTGAATCATTTTTGGTACAGTCCAAAAAATCAATTTTCAGATGAAAAACGATGACTCCGGACATGTCGAACTATCCCAAAATGGTCAATATGGATGAAATTTTAACATTTAATCTTTTGACTCTAAATGGCTGTTGGATGTGAATTATGACTTTGTCAACTAAAATAAGTGTGTTTAAAGTCATTTCTGTGCCTCAAAGGGGTCAAAATTGAAGCTATTGAGTAAGCAAAACTCTGTAAAAATGGCAATTTTAGTCACTGTGAGGGTTTAAAAAGTGGTTATTCAACATGAGGCACGATCCAATACAAATTTTGAATCATTTTTGGTACAGTCCAAAAAATCAATTTTCGGATGAAAAACGATGACTCCGGACATGTCGAACGATCCCAAAAAGGTCAAAATGGATGAAATTTTAACATTTAATCTTTTGACTGTAAATGACTGTTGGATGTGAATTATGACTTTGCCAACTAAAATAAGTGTGTTTAAAGTCATTTCTGTGCCTGAAACGGGTCAAAATTGAAGCTTTTGAGTAAGCAAAACTCTGTAAAAATGGCAATTTTGGTCACTCTGAGGGTTTAAAAAGTGCTTATTCAACATGAGGCACGATCCAATTGACATTTTGAATCATTTTTGGTACAGTCCAAAAAATCAATTTTCGGATGAAAAACGATGAATCCGGACATGTCGAACTATCCCAAAATGGTCAATATGGATGAAATTTTAACATTTAATCTTTTGACTGTAAATGACTGTTGGATGTGAATTATGACTTTGTCAACTAAAATAAGTGTGTTTAAAGTCATTTCTGTGCCTGAAACGGGTCAAAATTGAAGCTTTTGAGTAAGCAAAACTCTGTAAAAATGGCAATTTTGGTCACTCTGAGGGTTTAAAAAGTGGTTATTCAACATGAGGCACGATCCAATTGACATTTTGAATCATTTTTGGTACAGTCCAAAAAATCAATTTTCAGATGAAAAACAATGACTCCGGACATGTCGAACTATCCCAAAATGGTCAATATGGATGAAATTTTAACATTTAATCTTTTGACTCTAAATGGCTGTTGGATGTGAATTATGACTTTGTCAACTAAAATAAGTGTGTTTAAAGTCATTTCTGTGCCTGAAACGGGTCAAAATTGAAGCTTTTGAGTAAGCAAAACTCTGTAAAAATGGCAATTTTGGTCACTCTGAGGGTTTAAAAAGTAGTTACTCAACATGAGGCACAATCCAATTGACATTTTGAATCATTTTTGGTACAGTCCGAAAAATCAATTTTCGAATGAAAAACGATGACTCCGGACATGTCGAACGATCCCAAAAGGGTCAAAATGGATGAAATTTTAACATTTAATCTTTTGACTGTAAATGACTGTTGGATGTGAATTATGACTTTGTCAACTAAAATAAGTGTGTTTAAAGTCATTTCTGTGCCTGAAACGGGTCAAAATTGAAGCTTTTGAGTAAGCAAAACTCTGTAAAAATGGCAATTTTGGTCACTGTGAGGGTTTAAAAAGTGGTTATTCAACATGAGGCACGATCCAATTGACATTTTGAATCATTTTTGGTACAGTCCAAAAAATCAATTTTCGGATGAAAAACGATGACTCCGGACATGTCGAACTATCCCAAAATGGTCAATATGGATGAAATTTTAACATTTAATCTTTTGACTGTAAATGACTGTTGGATGTGAATTATGACTTTGTCAACTAAAATAAGTGTGTTTAAAGTCATTTCTGTGCCTGAAACGGGTCAAAATTGAAGCTTTTGAGTAAGCAAAACTCTGTAAAAATGGCAATTTTGGTCACTCTGAGGGTTTAAAAAGTGGTTATTCAACATGAGGCACGATCCAATTGACATTTTGAATCATTTTTGGTACAGTCCAAAAAAACAATTTTCGGATGAAAAACAATGAATCCGGACATGTCGAACTATCCCAAAATGGTCAATATGGATGAAATTTTAACATTTAATCTTTTGACTGTAAATGACTGTTGGATGTGAATTATGACTTTGTCAACTAAAATAAGTGTGTTTAAAGTCATTTCTGTGCCTGAAACGGGTCAAAATTGAAGCTTTTGAGTAAGCAAAACTCTGTAAAAATGGCAATTTTGGTCACTCTGAGGGTTTAAAAAGTGGTTATTCAACATGAGGCACGATCCAATTGACATTTTGAATCATTTTTGGTACAGTCCAAAAAATCAATTTTCATATGAAAAACGATGACTCCGGACATGTCGAACGATCCCAAAATGGTCAATATGGATGAAATTTTAACATTTAATCTTTTGACTGTAAATGACTGTTGGATGTGAATTATGACTTTGTCAACTAAAATAAGTGTGTTTAAAGTCATTTCTGTGCCTGAAACGGGTCAAAATTGAAGCTTTTGAGTAAGCAAAACTCTGTAAAAATGGCAATTTTGGTCACTCTGAGGGTTTAAAAAGTGGTTATTCAACATGAGGCACGATCCAATTGACATTTTGAATCATTTTTGGTACAGTCCAAAAAATCAATTTTCAGATGAAAAACGATGACTCCGGACATGTCGAACTATCCCAAAATGGTCAATATGGATGAAATTTTAACATTTAATCTTTTGACTCTAAATGGCTGTTGGATGTGAATTATGACTTTGTCAACTAAAATAAGTGTGTTTAAAGTCATTTCTGTGCCTCAAAGGGGTCAAAATTGAAGCTATTGAGTAAGCAAAACTCTGTAAAAATGGCAATTTTAGTCACTGTGAGGGTTTAAAAAGTGGTTATTCAACATGAGGCACGATCCAATTGAAATTTTGAATCATTTTTGGTACAGTCCAAAAAATCAATTTTCGGATGAAAAACGATGACTCCGGACATGTCGAACGATCCCAAAAAGGTCAAAATGGATGAAATTTTAACATTTAATCTTTTGACTGTAAATGACTGTTGGATGTGAATTATGACTTTGCCAACTAAAATAAGTGTGTTTAAAGTCATTTCTGTGCCTGAAACGGGTCAAAATTGAAGCTTTTGAGTAAGCAAAACTCTGTAAAAATGGCAATTTTGGTCACTCTGAGGGTTTAAAAAGTGGTTATTCAACATGAGGCACGATCCAATTGACACTTTGAATCATTTTTGGTACAGTCCAAAAAATCAATTTTCGGATGAAAAACGATGACTCCGGACATGTCGAACGATCCCAAAATGGTCAATATGGATGAAATTTTAACATTTAATCTTTTGACTGTAAATGACTGTTGGATGTGAATTATGACTTTGTCAACTAAAATAAGTGTGTTTAAAGTCATTTCTGTGCCTGAAACGGGTCAAAATTGAAGCTTTTGAGTAAGCAAAACTCTGTAAAAATGGCAATTTTGGTCACTCTGAGGGTTTAAAAAGTGCTTATTCAACATGAGGCACGATCCAATTGACATTTTGAATCATTTTTGGTACAGTCCAAAAAATCAATTTTCGGATGAAAAACGATGAATCCGGACATGTCGAACTATCCCAAAATGGTCAATATGGATGAAATTTTAACATTTAATCTTTTGACTGTAAATGACTGTTGGATGTGAATTATGACTTTGTCAACTAAAATAAGTGTGTTTAAAGTCATTTCTGTGCCTGAAACGGGTCAAAATTGAAGCTTTTGAGTAAGCAAAACTCTGTAAAAATGGCAATTTTGGTCACTCTGAGGGTTTAAAAAGTGGTTATTCAACATGAGGCACGATCCAATTGACATTTTGAATCATTTTTGGTACAGTCCAAAAAATCAATTTTCAGATGAAAAACAATGACTCCGGACATGTCGAACTATCCCAAAATGGTCAATATGGATGAAATTTTAACATTTAATCTTTTGACTCTAAATGGCTGTTGGATGTGAATTATGACTTTGTCAACTAAAATAAGTGTGTTTAAAGTCATTTCTGTGCCTGGAACGGGTCAAAATTGAAGCTTTTGAGTAAGCAAAACTCTGTAGAAATGGCAATTTTGGTCAATGTGAGGGTTTAAAAAGTGGTTATTCAACATGAGGCACGATCCAATTGACATTTTGAATCATTTTTGGTACAGACCAAAAAATCAATTTTCGGATGAAAAACGATGACTCCGGACATGTCGAACTATCCCAAAATGGTCAATATGGATGAAATTTTAACATTTAATCTTTTGACTCTAAATGGCTGTTGGATGTGAATTATGACTTTGTCAACTAAAATAAGTGTGTTTAAAGTCATTTCTGTGCCTCAAAGGGGTCAAAATTGAAGCTTTTGAGTAAGCAAAACTCTGTAAAAATGGCAATTTTGGTCACTCTGAGGGTTTAAAAAGTGGTTATTCAACATGAGGCACGATCCAATTGACATTTTGAATCATTTTTGGAACAGTCCAAAAAATCAATTTTCATATGAAAAACGATGACTCCGGACATGTCGAACGATCCCAAAATGGTCAATATGGATGAAATTTTAACATTTAATCTTTTGACTGTAAATGACTGTTGGATGTGAATTATGACTTTGTCAACTAAAATAAGTGTGTTTAAAGTCATTTCTGTGCCTGAAACGGGTCAAAATTGAAGCTTTTGAGTAAGCAAAACTCTGTAAAAATGGCAATTTTGGTCACTCTGAGGGTTTAAAAAGTGGTTATTCAACATGAGGCACGATCCAATTGACATTTTGAATCATTTTTGGTACAGTCCAAAAAATCAATTTTCAGATGAAAAACGATGACTCCGGACATGTCGAACTATCCCAAAATGGTCAATATGGATGAAATTTTAACATTTAATCTTTTGACTCTAAATGGCTGTTGGATGTGAATTATGACTTTGTCAACTAAAATAAGTGTGTTTAAAGTCATTTCTGTGCCTCAAAGGGGTCAAAATTGAAGCTATTGAGTAAGCAAAACTCTGTAAAAATGGCAATTTTAGTCACTGTGAGGGTTTAAAAAGTGGTTATTCAACATGAGGCACGATCCAATACAAATTTTGAATCATTTTTGGTACAGTCCAAAAAATCAATTTTCGGATGAAAAACGATGACTCCGGACATGTCGAACGATCCCAAAAAGGTCAAAATGGATGAAATTTTAACATTTAATCTTTTGACTGTAAATGACTGTTGGATGTGAATTATGACTTTGCCAACTAAAATAAGTGTGTTTAAAGTCATTTCTGTGCCTGAAACGGGTCAAAATTGAAGCTTTTGAGTAAGCAAAACTCTGTAAAAATGGCAATTTTGGTCACTCTGAGGGTTTAAAAAGTGGTTATTCAACATGAGGCACGATCCAATTGACACTTGGAATCATTTTTGGTACAGTCCAAAAAATCAATTTTCGGATGAAAAACGATGACTCCGGACATGTCGAACGATCCCAAAATGGTCAATATGGATGAAATTTTAACATTTAATCTTTTGACTGTAAATGACTGTTGGATGTGAATTATGACTTTGTCAACTAAAATAAGTGTGTTTAAAGTCATTTCTGTGCCTGAAACGGGTCAAAATTGAAGCTTTTGAGTAAGCAAAACTCTGTAAAAATGGCAATTTTGGTCACTCTGAGGGTTTAAAAAGTGCTTATTCAACATGAGGCACGATCCAATTGACATTTTGAATCATTTTTGGTACAGTCCAAAAAATCAATTTTCGGATGAAAAACGATGAATCCGGACATGTCGAACTATCCCAAAATGGTCAATATGGATGAAATTTTAACATTTAATCTTTTGACTGTAAATGACTGTTGGATGTGAATTATGACTTTGTCAACTAAAATAAGTGTGTTTA
This sequence comes from Lissotriton vulgaris, assembly GCF_964263255.1. Lineage (NCBI taxonomy): Eukaryota > Metazoa > Chordata > Amphibia > Caudata > Salamandridae > Lissotriton > Lissotriton vulgaris. Next base: position 883,916 of record NW_028253326.1, read on the forward strand.
AAGTCATTTCTGTGCCTGAAACGGGTCAAAATTGAAGCTTTTGAGTAAGCAAAACTCTGTAAAAATGGCAATTTTGGTCACTCTGAGGGTTTAAAAAGTGGTTATTCAACATGAGGCACGATCCAATTGACATTTTGAATCATTTTTGGTACAGTCCAAAAAATCAATTTTCAGATGAAAAACAATGACTCCGGACATGTCGAACTATCCCAAAATGGTCAATATGGATGAAATTTTAACATTTAATCTTTTGACTCTAAATGGCTGTTGGATGTGAATTATGACTTTGTCAACTAAAATAAGTGTGTTTAAAGTCATTTCTGTGCCTGGAACGGGTCAAAATTGAAGCTTTTGAGTAAGCAAAACTCTGTAGAAATGGCAATTTTGGTCAATGTGAGGGTTTAAAAAGTGGTTATTCAACATGAGGCACGATCCAATTGACATTTTGAATCATTTTTGGTACAGACCAAAAAATCAATTTTCGGATGAAAAACGATGACTCCGGACATGTCGAACTATCCCAAAATGGTCAATATGGATGAAATTTTAACATTTAATCTTTTGACTCTAAATGGCTGTTGGATGTGAATTATGACTTTGTCAACTAAAATAAGTGTGTTTAAAGTCATTTCTGTGCCTCAAAGGGGTCAAAATTGAAGCTTTTGAGTAAGCAAAACTCTGTAAAAATGGCAATTTTGGTCACTCTGAGGGTTTAAAAAGTGGTTATTCAACATGAGGCACGATCCAATTGACATTTTGAATCATTTTTGGAACAGTCCAAAAAATCAATTTTCATATGAAAAACGATGACTCCGGACATGTCGAACGATCCCAAAATGGTCAATATGGATGAAATTTTAACATTTAATCTTTTGACTGTAAATGACTGTTGGATGTGAATTATGACTTTGTCAACTAAAATAAGTGTGTTTAAAGTCATTTCTGTGCCTGAAACGGGTCAAAATTGAAGCTTTTGAGTAAGCAAAACTCTGTAAAAATGGCAATTTTGGTCACTCTGAGGGTTTAAAAAGTGGTTACTCAACATGAGGCACGATCCAATTGACATTTTGAATCATTTTTGGTACAGTCCGAAAAATCAATTTTCGAATGAAAAACGATGACTCCGGACATGTCGAACGATCCCAAAAGGGTCAAAATGGATGAAATTTTAACATTTAATCTTTTGACTGTAAATGACTGTTGGATGTGAATTATGACTTTGTCAACTAAAATAAGTGTGTTTAAAGTCATTTCTGTGCCTGAAACGGGTCAAAATTGAAGCTTTTGAGTAAGCAAAACTCTGTAAAAATGGCAATTTTGGTCACTGTGAGGGTTTAAAAAGTGGTTATTCAACATGAGGCACGATCCAATTGACATTTTGAATCATTTTTGGTACAGTCCAAAAAATCAATTTTCGGATGAAAAACGATGACTCCGGACATGTCGAACTATCCCAAAATGGTCAATATGGATGAAATTTTAACATTTAATCTTTTGACTGTAAATGACTGTTGGATGTGAATTATGACTTTGTCAACTAAAATAAGTGTGTTTAAAGTCATTTCTGTGCCTGAAACGGGTCAAAATTGAAGCTTTTGAGTAAGCAAAACTCTGTAAAAATGGCAATTTTGGTCACTCTGAGGGTTTAAAAAGTGGTTATTCAACATGAGGCACGATCCAATTGACATTTTGAATCATTTTTGGTACAGTCCAAAAAAACAATTTTCGGATGAAAAACAATGAATCCGGACATGTCGAACTATCCCAAAATGGTCAATATGGATGAAATTTTAACATTTAATCTTTTGACTGTAAATGACTGTTGGATGTGAATTATGACTTTGTCAACTAAAATAAGTGTGTTTAAAGTCATTTCTGTGCCTGAAACGGGTCAAAATTGAAGCTTTTGAGTAAGCAAAACTCTGTAAAAATGGCAATTTTGGTCACTCTGAGGGTTTAAAAAGTGGTTATTCAACATGAGGCACGATCCAATTGACATTTTGAATCATTTTTGGTACAGTCCAAAAAATCAATTTTCATATGAAAAACGATGACTCCGGACATGTCGAACGATCCCAAAATGGTCAATATGGATGAAATTTTAACATTTAATCTTTTGACTGTAAATGACTGTTGGATGTGAATTATGACTTTGTCAACTAAAATAAGTGTGTTTAAAGTCATTTCTGTGCCTGAAACGGGTCAAAATTGAAGCTTTTGAGTAAGCAAAACTCTGTAAAAATGGCAATTTTGGTCACTCTGAGGGTTTAAAAAGTGGTTATTCAACATGAGGCACGATCCAATTGACATTTTGAATCATTTTTGGTACAGTCCAAAAAATCAATTTTCAGATGAAAAACGATGACTCCGGACATGTCGAACTATCCCAAAATGGTCAATATGGATGAAATTTTAACATTTAATCTTTTGACTCTAAATGGCTGTTGGATGTGAATTATGACTTTGTCAACTAAAATAAGTGTGTTTAAAGTCATTTCTGTGCCTCAAAGGGGTCAAAATTGAAGCTATTGAGTAAGCAAAACTCTGTAAAAATGGCAATTTTAGTCACTGTGAGGGTTTAAAAAGTGGTTATTCAACATGAGGCACGATCCAATTGAAATTTTGAATCATTTTTGGTACAGTCCAAAAAATCAATTTTCGGATGAAAAACGATGACTCCGGACATGTCGAACGATCCCAAAAAGGTCAAAATGGATGAAATTTTAACATTTAATCTTTTGACTGTAAATGACTGTTGGATGTGAATTATGACTTTGCCAACTAAAATAAGTGTGTTTAAAGTCATTTCTGTGCCTGAAACGGGTCAAAATTGAAGCTTTTGAGTAAGCAAAACTCTGTAAAAATGGCAATTTTGGTCACACTGAGGGTTTAAAAAGTGGTTATTCAACATGAGGCACGATCCAATTGACACTTTGAATCATTTTTGGTACAGTCCAAAAAATCAATTTTCGGATGAAAAACGATGACTCCGGACATGTCGAACTATCCCAAAATGGTCAATATGGATGAAATTTTAACATTTAATCTTTTGACTCTAAATGGCTGTTGGATGTGAATTATGACTTTGTCAACTAAAATAAGTGTGTTTAAAGTCATTTCTGTGCCTCAAAGGGGTCAAAATTGAAGCTTTTGAGTAAGCAAAACTCTGTAAAAATGGCAATTTTGGTCACTCTGAGGGTTTAAAAAGTGGTTATTCAACATGAGGCACGATCCAATTGACATTTTGAATCATTTTTGGAACAGTCCAAAAAATCAATTTTCATATGAAAAACGATGACTCCGGACATGTCGAACGATCCCAAAATGGTCAATATGGATGAAATTTTAACATTTAATCTTTTGACTGTAAATGACTGTTGGATGTGAATTATGACTTTGTCAACTAAAATAAGTGTGTTTAAAGTCATTTCTGTGCCTGAAACGGGTCAAAATTGAAGCTTTTGAGTAAGCAAAACTCTGTAAAAATGGCAATTTTGGTCACTCTGAGGGTTTAAAAAGTGGTTACTCAACATGAGGCACGATCCAATTGACATTTTGAATCATTTTTGGTACAGTCCGAAAAATCAATTTTCGAATGAAAAACGATGACTCCGGACATGTCGAACGATCCCAAAAGGGTCAAAATGGATGAAATTTTAACATTTAATCTTTTGACTGTAAATGACTGTTGGATGTGAATTATGACTTTGTCAACTAAAATAAGTGTGTTTAAAGTCATTTCTGTGCCTGAAACGGGTCAAAATTGAAGCTTTTGAGTAAGCAAAACTCTGTAAAAATGGCAATTTTGGTCACTGTGAGGGTTTAAAAAGTGGTTATTCAACATGAGGCACGATCCAATTGACATTTTGAATCATTTTTGGTACAGTCCAAAAAATCAATTTTCGGATGAAAAACGATGACTCCGGACATGTCGAACTATCCCAAAATGGTCAATATGGATGAAATTTTAACATTTAATCTTTTGACTGTAAATGACTGTTGGATGTGAATTATGACTTTGTCAACTAAAATAAGTGTGTTTAAAGTCATTTCTGTGCCTGAAACGGGTCAAAATTGAAGCTTTTGAGTAAGCAAAACTCTGTAAAAATGGCAATTTTGGTCACTCTGAGGGTTTAAAAAGTGGTTATTCAACATGAGGCACGATCCAATTGACATTTTGAATCATTTTTGGTACAGTCCAAAAAAACAATTTTCGGATGAAAAACAATGAATCCGGACATGTCGAACTATCCCAAAATGGTCAATATGGATGAAATTTTAACATTTAATCTTTTGACTGTAAATGACTGTTGGATGTGAATTATGACTTTGTCAACTAAAATAAGTGTGTTTAAAGTCATTTCTGTGCCTGAAACGGGTCAAAATTGAAGCTTTTGAGTAAGCAAAACTCTGTAAAAATGGCAATTTTGGTCACTCTGAGGGTTTAAAAAGTGGTTATTCAACATGAGGCACGATCCAATTGACATTTAGAATCATTTTTGGTACAGTCCAAAAAATCAATTTTCAGATGAAAAACGATGACTCCGGACATGTCGAACTATCCCAAAATGGTCAATATGGATGAAATTTTAACATTTAATCTTTTGACTGTAAATGACTGTTGGATATGAATTATGACTTTGTCAACTAAAATAAGTGTGTTTAAAGTCATTTCTGTGCCTGAAACGGGTCAAAATTGAAGCTTTTGAGTAAGCAAAACTCTGTAAAAATGGCAATTTTGGTCACTCTGAGGGTTTAAAAAGTGGTTATTCAACATGAGGCACGATCCAATTGACATTTTGAATCATTTTTGGTACAGTCCAAAAAATCAATTTTCAGATGAAAAACGATGACTCCGGACATGTCGAACTATCCCAAAATGGTCAATATGGATGAAATTTTAACATTTAATCTTTTGACTCTAAATGGCTGTTGGATGTGAATTATGACTTTGTCAACTAAAATAAGTGTGTTTAAAGTCATTTCTGTGCCTCAAAGGGGTCAAAATTGAAGCTATTGAGTAAGCAAAACTCTGTAAAAATGGCAATTTTAGTCACTGTGAGGGTTTAAAAAGTGGTTATTCAACATGAGGCACGATCCAATACAAATTTTGAATCATTTTTGGTACAGTCCAAAAAATCAATTTTCGGATGAAAAACGATGACTCCGGACATGTCGAACGATCCCAAAAAGGTCAAAATGGATGAAATTTTAACATTTAATCTTTTGACTGTAAATGACTGTTGGATGTGAATTATGACTTTGCCAACTAAAATAAGTGTGTTTAAAGTCATTTCTGTGCCTGAAACGGGTCAAAATTGAAGCTTTTGAGTAAGCAAAACTCTGTAAAAATGGCAATTTTGGTCACTCTGAGGGTTTAAAAAGTGGTTATTCAACATGAGGCACGATCCAATTGACACTTTGAATCATTTTTGGTACAGTCCAAAAAATCAATTTTCGGATGAAAAACGATGACTCCGGACATGTCGAACGATCCCAAAATGGTCAATATGGATGAAATTTTAACATTTAATCTTTTGACTGTAAATGACTGTTGGATGTGAATTATGACTTTGTCAACTAAAATAAGTGTGTTTAAAGTCATTTCTGTGCCTGAAACGGGTCAAAATTGAAGCTTTTGAGTAAGCAAAACTCTGTAAAAATGGCAATTTTGGTCACTGTGAGGGTTTAAAAAGTGGTTATTCAACATGAGGCACGATCCAATTGACATTTTGAATCATTTTTGGTACAGTCCAAAAAATCAATTTTCGGATGAAAAACGATGACTCCGGACATGTCGAACTATCCCAAAATGGTCAATATGGATGAAATTTTAACATTTAATCTTTTGACTGTAAATGACTGTTGGATGCGAATTATGACTTTGTCAACTAAAATAAGTGTGTTTAAAGTCATTTCTGTGCCTGAAACGGGTCAAAATTGAAGCTTTTGAGTAAGCAAAACTCTGTAAAAATGGCAATTTTGGTCACTCTGAGGGTTTAAAAAGTGGTTATTCAACATGAGGCACGATCCAATTGACATTTTGAATCATTTTTGGTACAGTCCAAAAAATCAATTTTCAGATGAAAAACAATGACTCCGGACATGTCGAACTATCCCAAAATGGTCAATATGGATGAAATTTTAACATTTAATCTTTTGACTCTAAATGGCTGTTGGATGTGAATTATGACTTTGTCAACTAAAATAAGTGTGTTTAAAGTCATTTCTGTGCCTGGAACGGGTCAAAATTGAAGCTTTTGAGTAAGCAAAACTCTGTAGAAATGGCAATTTTGGTCAATGTGAGGGTTTAAAAAGTGGTTATTCAACATGAGGCACGATCCAATTGACATTTTGAATCATTTTTGGTACAGACCAAAAAATCAATTTTCGGATGAAAAACGATGACTCCGGACATGTCGAACTATCCCAAAATGGTCAATATGGATGAAATTTTAACATTTAATCTTTTGACTCTAAATGGCTGTTGGATGTGAATTATGACTTTGTCAACTAAAATAAGTGTGTTTAAAGTCATTTCTGTGCCTCAAAGGGGTCAAAATTGAAGCTTTTGAGTAAGCAAAACTCTGTAAAAATGGCAATTTTGGTCACTCTGAGGGTTTAAAAAGTGGTTATTCAACATGAGGCACGATCCAATTGACATTTTGAATCATTTTTGGAACAGTCCAAAAAATCAATTTTCATATGAAAAACGATGACTCCGGACATGTCGAACGATCCCAAAATGGTCAATATGGATGAAATTTTAACATTTAATCTTTTGACTGTAAATGACTGTTGGATGTGAATTATGACTTTGTCAACTAAAATAAGTGTGTTTAAAGTCATTTCTGTGCCTGAAACGGGTCAAAATTGAAGCTTTTGAGTAAGCAAAACTCTGTAAAAATGGCAATTTTGGTCACTCTGAGGGTTTAAAAAGTGGTTACTCAACATGAGGCACGATCCAATTGACATTTTGAATCATTTTTGGTACAGTCCGAAAAATCAATTTTCGAATGAAAAACGATGACTCCGGACATGTCGAACGATCCCAAAAGGGTCAAAATGGATGAAATTTTAACATTTAATCTTTTGACTGTAAATGACTGTTGGATGTGAATTATGACTTTGTCAACTAAAATAAGTGTGTTTAAAGTCATTTCTGTGCCTGAAACGGGTCAAAATTGAAGCTTTTGAGTAAGCAAAACTCTGTAAAAATGGCAATTTTGGTCACTGTGAGGGTTTAAAAAGTGGTTATTCAACATGAGGCACGATCCAATTGACATTTTGAATCATTTTTGGTACAGTCCAAAAAATCAATTTTCGGATGAAAAACGATGACTCCGGACATGTCGAACTATCCCAAAATGGTCAATATGGATGAAATTTTAACATTTAATCTTTTGACTGTAAATGACTGTTGGATGTGAATTATGACTTTGTCAACTAAAATAAGTGTGTTTAAAGTCATTTCTGTGCCTGAAACGGGTCAAAATTGAAGCTTTTGAGTAAGCAAAACTCTGTAAAAATGGCAATTTTGGTCACTCTGAGGGTTTAAAAAGTGGTTATTCAACATGAGGCACGATCCAATTGACATTTTGAATCATTTTTGGTACAGTCCAAAAAAACAATTTTCGGATGAAAAACAATGAATCCGGACATGTCGAACTATCCCAAAATGGTCAATATGGATGAAATTTTAACATTTAATCTTTTGACTGTAAATGACTGTTGGATGTGAATTATGACTTTGTCAACTAAAATAAGTGTGTTTAAAGTCATTTCTGTGCCTGAAACGGGTCAAAATTGAAGCTTTTGAGTAAGCAAAACTCTGTAAAAATGGCAATTTTGGTCACTCTGAGGGTTTAAAAAGTGGTTATTCAACATGAGGCACGATCCAATTGACATTTTGAATCATTTTTGGTACAGTCCAAAAAATCAATTTTCATATGAAAAACGATGACTCCGGACATGTCGAACGATCCCAAAATGGTCAATATGGATGAAATTTTAACATTTAATCTTTTGACTGTAAATGACTGTTGGATGTGAATTATGACTTTGTCAACTAAAATAAGTGTGTTTAAAGTCATTTCTGTGCCTGAAACGGGTCAAAATTGAAGCTTTTGAGTAAGCAAAACTCTGTAAAAATGGCAATTTTGGTCACTCTGAGGGTTTAAAAAGTGGTTATTCAACATGAGGCACGATCCAATTGACATTTTGAATCATTTTTGGTACAGTCCAAAAAATCAATTTTCAGATGAAAAACGATGACTCCGGACATGTCGAACTATCCCAAAATGGTCAATATGGATGAAATTTTAACATTTAATCTTTTGACTCTAAATGGCTGTTGGATGTGAATTATGACTTTGTCAACTAAAATAAGTGTGTTTAAAGTCATTTCTGTGCCTCAAAGGGGTCAAAATTGAAGCTATTGAGTAAGCAAAACTCTGTAAAAATGGCAATTTTAGTCACTGTGAGGGTTTAAAAAGTGGTTATTCAACATGAGGCACGATCCAATTGAAATTTTGAATCATTTTTGGTACAGTCCAAAAAATCAATTTTCGGATGAAAAACGATGACTCCGGACATGTCGAACGATCCCAAAAAGGTCAAAATGGATGAAATTTTAACATTTAATCTTTTGACTGTAAATGACTGTTGGATGTGAATTATGACTTTGCCAACTAAAATAAGTGTGTTTAAAGTCATTTCTGTGCCTGAAACGGGTCAAAATTGAAGCTTTTGAGTAAGCAAAACTCTGTAAAAATGGCAATTTTGGTCACACTGAGGGTTTAAAAAGTGGTTATTCAACATGAGGCACGATCCAATTGACACTTTGAATCATTTTTGGTACAGTCCAAAAAATCAATTTTCGGATGAAAAACGATGACTCCGGACATGTCGAACTATCCCAAAATGGTCAATATGGATGAAATTTTAACATTTAATCTTTTGACTCTAAATGGCTGTTGGATGTGAATTATGACTTTGTCAACTAAAATAAGTGTGTTTAAAGTCATTTCTGTGCCTCAAAGGGGTCAAAATTGAAGCTTTTGAGTAAGCAAAACTCTGTAAAAATGGCAATTTTGGTCACTCTGAGGGTTTAAAAAGTGGTTATTCAACATGAGGCACGATCCAATTGACATTTTGAATCATTTTTGGAACAGTCCAAAAAATCAATTTTCATATGAAAAACGATGACTCCGGACATGTCGAACGATCCCAAAATGGTCAATATGGATGAAATTTTAACATTTAATCTTTTGACTGTAAATGACTGTTGGATGTGAATTATGACTTTGTCAACTAAAATAAGTGTGTTTAAAGTCATTTCTGTGCCTGAAACGGGTCAAAATTGAAGCTTTTGAGTAAGCAAAACTCTGTAAAAATGGCAATTTTGGTCACTCTGAGGGTTTAAAAAGTGGTTACTCAACATGAGGCACGATCCAATTGACATTTTGAATCATTTTTGGTACAGTCCGAAAAATCAATTTTCGAATGAAAAACGATGACTCCGGACATGTCGAACGATCCCAAAAGGGTCAAAATGGATGAAATTTTAACATTTAATCTTTTGACTGTAAATGACTGTTGGATGTGAATTATGACTTTGTCAACTAAAATAAGTGTGTTTAAAGTCATTTCTGTGCCTGAAACGGGTCAAAATTGAAGCTTTTGAGTAAGCAAAACTCTGTAAAAATGGCAATTTTGGTCACTGTGAGGGTTTAAAAAGTGGTTATTCAACATGAGGCACGATCCAATTGACATTTTGAATCATTTTTGGTACAGTCCAAAAAATCAATTTTCGGATGAAAAACGATGACTCCGGACATGTCGAACTATCCCAAAATGGTCAATATGGATGAAATTTTAACATTTAATCTTTTGACTGTAAATGACTGTTGGATGTGAATTATGACTTTGTCAACTAAAATAAGTGTGTTTAAAGTCATTTCTGTGCCTGAAACGGGTCAAAATTGAAGCTTTTGAGTAAGCAAAACTCTGTAAAAATGGCAATTTTGGTCACTCTGAGGGTTTAAAAAGTGGTTATTCAACATGAGGCACGATCCAATTGACATTTTGAATCATTTTTGGTACAGTCCAAAAAAACAATTTTCGGATGAAAAACAATGAATCCGGACATGTCGAACTATCCCAAAATGGTCAATATGGATGAAATTTTAACATTTAATCTTTTGACTGTAAATGACTGTTGGATGTGAATTATGACTTTGTCAACTAAAATAAGTGTGTTTAAAGTCATTTCTGTGCCTGAAACGGGTCAAAATTGAAGCTTTTGAGTAAGCAAAACTCTGTAAAAATGGCAATTTTGGTCACTCTGAGGGTTTAAAAAGTGGTTATTCAACATGAGGCACGATCCAATTGACATTTAGAATCATTTTTGGTACAGTCCAAAAAATCAATTTTCAGATGAAAAACGATGACTCCGGACATGTCGAACTATCCCAAAATGGTCAATATGGATGAAATTTTAACATTTAATCTTTTGACTGTAAATGACTGTTGGATATGAATTATGACTTTGTCAACTAAAATAAGTGTGTTTAAAGTCATTTCTGTGCCTGAAACGGGTCAAAATTGAAGCTTTTGAGTAAGCAAAACTCTGTAAAAATGGCAATTTTGGTCACTCTGAGGGTTTAAAAAGTGGTTATTCAACATGAGGCACGATCCAATTGACATTTTGAATCATTTTTGGTACAGTCCAAAAAATCAATTTTCAGATGAAAAACGATGACTCCGGACATGTCGAACTATCCCAAAATGGTCAATATGGATGAAATTTTAACATTTAATCTTTTGACTCTAAATGGCTGTTGGATGTGAATTATGACTTTGTCAACTAAAATAAGTGTGTTTAAAGTCATTTCTGTGCCTCAAAGGGGTCAAAATTGAAGCTATTGAGTAAGCAAAACTCTGTAAAAATGGCAATTTTAGTCACTGTGAGGGTTTAAAAAGTGGTTATTCAACATGAGGCACGATCCAATACAAATTTTGAATCATTTTTGGTACAGTCCAAAAAATCAATTTTCGGATGAAAAACGATGACTCCGGACATGTCGAACGATCCCAAAAAGGTCAAAATGGATGAAATTTTAACATTTAATCTTTTGACTGTAAATGACTGTTGGATGTGAATTATGACTTTGCCAACTAAAATAAGTGTGTTTAAAGTCATTTCTGTGCCTGAAACGGGTCAAAATTGAAGCTTTTGAGTAAGCAAAACTCTGTAAAAATGGCAATTTTGGTCACTCTGAGGGTTTAAAAAGTGGTTATTCAACATGAGGCACGATCCAATTGACACTTTGAATCATTTTTGGTACAGTCCAAAAAATCAATTTTCGGATGAAAAACGATGACTCCGGACATGTCGAACGATCCCAAAATGGTCAATATGGATGAAATTTTAACATTTAATCTTTTGACTGTAAATGACTGTTGGATGTGAATTATGACTTTGTCAACTAAAATAAGTGTGTTTAAAGTCATTTCTGTGCCTGAAACGGGTCAAAATTGAAGCTTTTGAGTAAGCAAAACTCTGTAAAAATGGCAATTTTGGTCACTGTGAGGGTTTAAAAAGTGGTTATTCAACATGAGGCACGATCCAATTGACATTTTGAATCATTTTTGGTACAGTCCAAAAAATCAATTTTCGGATGAAAAACGATGACTCCGGACATGTCGAACTATCCCAAAATGGTCAATATGGATGAAATTTTAACATTTAATCTTTTGACTGTAAATGACTGTTGGATGCGAATTATGACTTTGTCAACTAAAATAAGTGTGTTTAAAGTCATTTCTGTGCCTGAAACGGGTCAAAATTGAAGCTTTTGAGTAAGCAAAACTCTGTAAAAATGGCAATTTTGGTCACTCTGAGGGTTTAAAAAGTGGTTATTCAACATGAGGCACGATCCAATTGACATTTTGAATCATTTTTGGTACAGTCCAAAAAAACAATTTTCGGATGAAAAACAATGAATCCGGACATGTCGAACTATCCCAAAATGGTCAATATGGATGAAATTTTAACATTTAATCTTTTGACTGTAAATGACTGTTGGATGTGAATTATGACTTTGTCAACTAAAATAAGTGTGTTTAAAGTCATTTCTGTGCCTGAAACGGGTCAAAATTGAAGCTTTTGAGTAAGCAAAACTCTGTAAAAATGGCAATTTTGGTCACTCTGAGGGTTTAAAAAGTGGTTATTCAACATGAGGCACGATCCAATTGACATTTTGAATCATTTTTGGTACAGTCCAAAAAATCAATTTTCATATGAAAAACGATGACTCCGGACATGTCGAACGATCCCAAAATGGTCAATATGGATGAAATTTTAACATTTAATCTTTTGACTGTAAATGACTGTTGGATGTGAATTATGACTTTGTCAACTAAAATAAGTGTGTTTAAAGTCATTTCTGTGCCTGAAACGGGTCAAAATTGAAGCTTTTGAGTAAGCAAAACTCTGTAAAAATGGCAATTTTGGTCACTCTGAGGGTTTAAAAAGTGGTTATTCAACATGAGGCACGATCCAATTGACATTTTGAATCATTTTTGGTACAGTCCAAAAAATCAATTTTCAGATGAAAAACGATGACTCCGGACATGTCGAACTATCCCAAAATGGTCAATATGGATGAAATTTTAACATTTAATCTTTTGACTCTAAATGGCTGTTGGATGTGAATTATGACTTTGTCAACTAAAATAAGTGTGTTTAAAGTTTTTTCTGTGCCTCAAAGGGGTCAAAATTGAAGCTATTGAGTAAGCAAAACTCTGTAAAAATGGCAATTTTAGTCACTGTGAGGGTTTAAAAAGTGGTTATTCAACATGAGGCACGATCCAATACAAATTTTGAATCATTTTTGGTACAGTCCAAAAAATCAATTTTCAGATGAAAAACGATGACTCCGGACATGTCGAACTATCCCAAAATGGTCAATATGGATGAAATTTTAACATTTAATCTTTTGACTCTAAATGGCTGTTGGATGTGAATTATGACTTTGTCAACTAAAATAAGTGTGTTTAAAGTCATTTCTGTGCCTCAAAGGGGTCAAAATTGAAGCTTTTGAGTAAGCAAAACTCTGTAAAAATGGCAATTTTAGTCACTGTGAGGGTTTAAAAAGTGGTTATTCAACATGAGGCACGATCCAATTGAAATTTTGAATCATTTTTGGTACAGTCCAAAAAATCAATTTTCGGATGAAAAACGATGACTCCGGACATGTCGAACGATCCCAAAATGGTCAATATGGATGAAATTTTAACATTTAATCTTTTGACTGTAAATGACTGTTGGATGTGAATTATGACTTTGTCAACTAAAATAAGTGTGTTTAAAGTCATTTCTGTGCCTGAAACGGGTCAAAATTGAAGCTTTTGAGTAAGCAAAACTCTGTAAAAATGGCAATTTTGGTCACTCTGAGGGTTTAAAAAGTGCTTATTCAACATGAGGCACGATCCAATTGACATTTTGAATCATTTTTGGTACAGTCCAAAAAATCAATTTTCGGATGAAAAACGATGAATCCGGACATGTCGAACTATCCCAAAATGGTCAATATGGATGAAATTTTAACATTTAATCTTTTGACTGTAAATGACTGTTGGATGTGAATTATGACTTTGTCAACTAAAATAAGTGTGTTTAAAGTCATTTCTGTGCCTGAAACGGGTCAAAATTGAAGCTTTTGAGGAAGCAAAACTCTGTAAAAATGGCAATTTTGGTCACTCTGAGGGTTTAAAAAGTGGTTACTCAACATGAGGCACGATCCAATTGACATTTTGAATCATTTTTGGTACAGTCCGAAAAATCAATTTTCGAATGAAAAACGATGACTCCGGACATGTCGAACGATCCCAAAAGGGTCAAAATGGATGAAATTTTAACATTTAATCTTTTGACTGTAAATGACTGTTGGATGTGAATTATGACTTTGTCAACTAAAATAAGTGTGTTTAAAGTCATTTCTGTGCCTGAAACGGGTCAAAATTGAAGCTTTTGAGTAAGCAAAACTCTGTAAAAATGGCAATTTTGGTCACTGTGAGGGTTTAAAAAGTGGTTATTCAACATGAGGCACGATCCAATTGACATTTTGAATCATTTTTGGTACAGTCCAAAAAATCAATTTTCGGATGAAAAACGATGACTCCGGACATGTCGAACTATCCCAAAATGGTCAATATGGATGAAATTTTAACATTTAATCTTTTGACTGTAAATGACTGTTGGATGTGAATTATGACTTTGTCAACTAAAATAAGTGTGTTTAAAGTCATTTCTGTGCCTGAAACGGGTCAAAATTGAAGCTTTTGAGTAAGCAAAACTCTGTAAAAATGGCAATTTTGGTCACTCTGAGGGTTTAAAAAGTGGTTATTCAACATGAGGCACGATCCAATTGACATTTTGAATCATTTTTGGTACAGTCCAAAAAAACAATTTTCGGATGAAAAACAATGAATCCGGACATGTCGAACTATCCCAAAATGGTCAATATGGATGAAATTTTAACATTTAATCTTTTGACTGTAAATGACTGTTGGATGTGAATTATGACTTTGTCAACTAAAATAAGTGTGTTTAAAGTCATTTCTGTGCCTGAAACGGGTCAAAATTGAAGCTTTTGAGTAAGCAAAACTCTGTAAAAATGGCAATTTTGGTCACTCTGAGGGTTTAAAAAGTGGTTATTCAACATGAGGCACGATCCAATTGACATTTTGAATCATTTTTGGTACAGTCCAAAAAATCAATTTTCAGATGAAAAACGATGACTCCGGACATGTCGAACTATCCCAAAATGGTCAATATGGATGAAATTTTAACATTTAATCTTTTGACTCTAAATGGCTGTTGGATGTGAATTATGACTTTGTCAACTAAAATAAGTGTGTTTAAAGTCATTTCTGTGCCTCAAAGGGGTCAAAATTGAAGCTATTGAGTAAGCAAAACTCTGTAAAAATGGCAATTTTAGTCACTGTGAGGGTTTAAAAAGTGGTTATTCAACATGAGGCACGATCCAATTGAAATTTTGAATCATTTTTGGTACAGTCCAAAAAATCAATTTTCGGATGAAAAACGATGACTCCGGACATGTCGAACGATCCCAAAAAGGTCAAAATGGATGAAATTTTAACATTTAATCTTTTGACTGTAAATGACTGTTGGATGTGAATTATGACTTTGCCAACTAAAATAAGTGTGTTTAAAGTCATTTCTGTGCCTGAAACGGGTCAAAATTGAAGCTTTTGAGTAAGCAAAACTCTGTAAAAATGGCAATTTTGGTCACTCTGAGGGTTTAAAAAGTGGTTATTCAACATGAGGCACGATCCAATTGACACTTTGAATCATTTTTGGTACAGTCCAAAAAATCAATTTTCGGATGAAAAACGATGACTCCGGACATGTCGAACGATCCCAAAATGGTCAATATGGATGAAATTTTAACATTTAATCTTTTGACTGTAAATGACTGTTGGATGTGAATTATGACTTTGTCAACTAAAATAAGTGTGTTTAAAGTCATTTCTGTGCCTGAAACGGGTCAAAATTGAAGCTTTTGAGTAAGCAAAACTCTGTAAAAATGGCAATTTTGGTCACTGTGAGGGTTTAAAAAGTGGTTATTCAACATGAGGCACGATCCAATTGACATTTTGAATCATTTTTGGTACAGTCCAAAAAATCAATTTTCGGATGAAAAACGATGACTCCGGACATGTCGAACTATCCCAAAATGGTCAATATGGATGAAATTTTAACATTTAATCTTTTGACTGTAAATGACTGTTGGATGTGAATTATGACTTTGTCAACTAAAATAAGTGTGTTTAAAGTCATTTCTGTGCCTGAAACGGGTCAAAATTGAAGCTTTTGAGTAAGCAAAACTCTGTAAAAATGGCAATTTTGGTCACTCTGAGGGTTTAAAAAGTGGTTATTCAACATGAGGCACGATCCAATTGACATTTTGAATCATTTTTGGTACAGTCCAAAAAAACAATTTTCGGATGAAAAACAATGAATCCGGACATGTCGAACTATCCCAAAATGGTCAATATGGATGAAATTTTAACATTTAATCTTTTGACTGTAAATGACTGTTGGATGTGAATTATGACTTTGTCAACTAAAATAAGTGTGTTTAAAGTCATTTCTGTGCCTGAAACGGGTCAAAATTGAAGCTTTTGAGTAAGCAAAACTCTGTAAAAATGGCAATTTTGGTCACTCTGAGGGTTTAAAAAGTGGTTATTCAACATGAGGCACGATCCAATTGACATTTTGAATCATTTTTGGTACAGTCCAAAAAATCAATTTTCATATGAAAAACGATGACTCCGGACATGTCGAACGATCCCAAAATGGTCAATATGGATGAAATTTTAACATTTAATCTTTTGACTGTAAATGACTGTTGGATGTGAATTATGACTTTGTCAACTAAAATAAGTGTGTTTAAAGTCATTTCTGTGCCTGAAACGGGTCAAAATTGAAGCTTTTGAGTAAGCAAAACTCTGTAAAAATGGCAATTTTGGTCACTCTGAGGGTTTAAAAAGTGGTTATTCAACATGAGGCACGATCCAATTGACATTTTGAATCATTTTTGGTACAGTCCAAAAAATCAATTTTCAGATGAAAAACGATGACTCCGGACATGTCGAACTATCCCAAAATGGTCAATATGGATGAAATTTTAACATTTAATCTTTTGACTCTAAATGGCTGTTGGATGTGAATTATGACTTTGTCAACTAAAATAAGTGTGTTTAAAGTCATTTCTGTGCCTCAAAGGGGTCAAAATTGAAGCTATTGAGTAAGCAAAACTCTGTAAAAATGGCAATTTTAGTCACTGTGAGGGTTTAAAAAGTGGTTATTCAACATGAGGCACGATCCAATACAAATTTTGAATCATTTTTGGTACAGTCCAAAAAATCAATTTTCAGATGAAAAACGATGACTCCGGACATGTCGAACTATCCCAAAATGGTCAATATGGATGAAATTTTAACATTTAATCTTTTGACTCTAAATGGCTGTTGGATGTGAATTATGACTTTGTCAACTAAAATAAGTGTGTTTAAAGTCATTTCTGTGCCTCAAAGGGGTCAAAATTGAAGCTATTGAGTAAGCAAAACTCTGTAAAAATGGCAATTTTGGTCACTCTGAGGGTTTAAAAAGTGGTTATTCAACATGAGGCACGATCCAATTGACACTTTGAATCATTTTTGGTACAGTCCAAAAAATCAATTTTCGGATGAAAAACGATGACTCCGGACATGTCGAACGATCCCAAAATGGTCAATATGGATGAAATTTTAACATTTAATCTTTTGACTGTAAATGACTGTTGGATGTGAATTATGACTTTGTCAACTAAAATAAGTGTGTTTAAAGTCATTTCTGTGCCTGAAACGGGTCAAAATTGAAGCTTTGGAGTAAGCAAAACTCTGTAAAAATGGCAATTTTGGTCACTCTGAGGGTTTAAAAAGTGCTTATTCAACATGAGGCACGATCCAATTGACATTTTGAATCATTTTTGGTACAGTCCAAAAAATCAATTTTCGGATGAAAAACGATGACTCCGGACATGTCGAACTATCCCAAAATGGTCAATATGGATGAAATTTTAACATTTAATCTTTTGACTCTAAATGGCTGTTGGATGTGAATTATGACTTTGTCAACTAAAATAAGTGTGTTTAAAGTCATTTCTGTGCCTGAAAGGGGTCAAAATTGAAGCTTTTGAGTAAGCAAAACTCTGTAAAAATGGCAATTTTGGTCACTCTGAGGGTTTAAAAAGTGGTTATTCATCATGAGGCACGATCCAATTGACATTTTGAATCATTTTTGGAACAGTCCAAAAAAATCAATTTTCATATGAAAAACGATGACTCCGGACATGTCGAACGATCCCAAAATGGTCAATATGGATGAAATTTTAACATTTAATCTTTTGACTGTAAATGACTGTTGGATGTGAATTATGACTTTGTCAACTAAAATAAGTGTGTTTAAAGTCATTTCTGTGCCTGAAACGGGTCAAAATTGAAGCTTTTGAGTAAGCAAAACTCTGTAAAAATGGCAATTTTGGTCACTCTGAGGGTTTAAAAAGTGGTTACTCAACATGAGGCACGATCCAATTGACATTTTGAATCATTTTTGGTACAGTCCGAAAAATCAATTTTCGAATGAAAAACGATGACTCCGGACATGTCGAACGATCCCAAAAGGGTCAAAATGGATGAAATTTTAACATTTAATCTTTTGACTGTAAATGACTGTTGGATGTGAATTATGACTTTGTCAACTAAAATAAGTGTGTTTAAAGTCATTTCTGTGCCTGAAACGGGTCAAAATTGAAGCTTTTGAGTAAGCAAAACTCTGTAAAAATGGCAATTTTGGTCACTGTGAGGGTTTAAAAAGTGGTTATTCAACATGAGGCACGATCCAATTGACATTTTGAATCATTTTTGGTACAGTCCAAAAAATCAATTTTCGGATGAAAAACGATGACTCCGGACATGTCGAACTATCCCAAAATGGTCAATATGGATGAAATTTTAACATTTAATCTTTTGACTGTAAATGACTGTTGGATGTGAATTATGACTTTGTCAACTAAAATAAGTGTGTTTAAAGTCATTTCTGTGCCTGAAACGGGTCAAAATTGAAGCTTTTGAGTAAGCAAAACTCTGTAAAAATGGCAATTTTGGTCACTCTGAGGGTTTAAAAAGTGGTTATTCAACATGAGGCACGATCCAATTGACATTTTGAATCATTTTTGGTACAGTCCAAAAAAACAATTTTCGGATGAAAAACAATGAATCCGGACATGTCGAACTATCCCAAAATGGTCAATATGGATGAAATTTTAACATTTAATCTTTTGACTGTAAATGACTGTTGGATGTGAATTATGACTTTGTCAACTAAAATAAGTGTGTTTAAAGTCATTTCTGTGCCTGAAACGGGTCAAAATTGAAGCTTTTGAGTAAGCAAAACTCTGTAAAAATGGCAATTTTGGTCACTCTGAGGGTTTAAAAAGTGGTTATTCAACATGAGGCACGATCCAATTGACATTTTGAATCATTTTTGGTACAGTCCAAAAAATCAATTTTCAGATGAAAAACGATGACTCCGGACATGTCGAACTATCCCAAAATGGTCAATATGGATGAAATTTTAACATTTAATCTTTTGACTGTAAATGACTGTTGGATATGAATTATGACTTTGTCAACTAAAATAAGTGTGTTTAAAGTCATTTCTGTGCCTGAAACGGGTCAAAATTGAAGCTTTTGAGTAAGCAAAACTCTGTAAAAATGGCAATTTTGGTCACTCTGAGGGTTTAAAAAGTGGTTATTCAACATGAGGCACGATCCAATTGACATTTTGAATCATTTTTGGTACAGTCCAAAAAATCAATTTTCAGATGAAAAACGATGACTCCGGACATGTCGAACTATCCCAAAATGGTCAATATGGATGAAATTTTAACATTTAATCTTTTGACTCTAAATGGCTGTTGGATGTGAATTATGACTTTGTCAACTAAAATAAGTGTGTTTAAAGTCATTTCTGTGCCTCAAAGGGGTCAAAATTGAAGCTATTGAGTAAGCAAAACTCTGTAAAAATGGCAATTTTAGTCACTGTGAGGGTTTAAAAAGTGGTTATTCAACATGAGGCACGATCCAATACAAATTTTGAATCATTTTTGGTACAGTCCAAAAAATCAATTTTCGGATGAAAAACGATGACTCCGGACATGTCGAACGATCCCAAAAAGGTCAAAATGGATGAAATTTTAACATTTAATCTTTTGACTGTAAATGACTGTTGGATGTGAATTATGACTTTGCCAACTAAAATAAGTGTGTTTAAAGTCATTTCTGTGCCTGAAACGGGTCAAAATTGAAGCTTTTGAGTAAGCAAAACTCTGTAAAAATGGCAATTTTGGTCACTCTGAGGGTTTAAAAAGTGCTTATTCAACATGAGGCACGATCCAATTGACACTTTGAATCATTTTTGGTACAGTCCAAAAAATCAATTTTCGGATGAAAAACGATGACTCCGGACATGTCGAACGATCCCAAAATGGTCAATATGGATGAAATTTTAACATTTAATCTTTTGACTGTAAATGACTGTTGGATGTGAATTATGACTTTGTCAACTAAAATAAGTGTGTTTAAAGTCATTTCTGTGCCTGAAACGGGTCAAAATTGAAGCTTCTGAGTAAGCAAAACTCTGTAAAAATGGCAATTTTGGTCACTCTGAGGGTTTAAAAAGTGGTTATTCAACATGAGGCACGATCCAATTGACATTTTGAATCATTTTTGGTACAGTCCAAAAAATCAATTTTCGAATGAAAAACGATGACTCCGGACATGTCGAACGATCCCAAAAAGGTCAAAATGGATGAAATTTTAACATTTAATCTTTTGACTGTAAATGACTGTTGGATGTGAATTATGACTTTGTCAACTAAAATAAGTGTGTTTAAAGTCATTTCTGTGCCTGAAACGGGTCAAAATTGAAGCTTTTGAGTAAGCAAAACTCTGTAAAAATGGCAATTTTGGTCACTGTGAGGGTTTAAAAAGTGGTTATTCAACATGAGGCACGATCCAATTGACATTTTGAATCATTTTTGGTACAGTCCAAAAAATCAATTTTCAGATGAAAAACAATGACTCCGGACATGTCGAACTATCCCAAAATGGTCAATATGGATGAAATTTTAACATTTAATCTTTTGACTGTAAATGACTGTTGGATGTGAATTATGACTTTGTCAACTAAAATAAGTGTGTTTAAAGTCATTTCTGTGCCTGAAACGGGTCAAAATTGAAGCTTTTGAGTAAGCAAAACTGTGTAAAAATGGCAATTTTGGTCACTCTGAGGGTTTAAAAAGTGGTTATTCAACATGAGGCATGATCCAATTGACATATTGAATCATTTTTGGTACAGTCCAAAAAATCAATTTTCGGATGAAAAACGATGACTCCGGACATGTCGAACGATCCCAAAGTGGTCAATATGGATAAAATTTTAACATTTAATCTTTTGACTGTAAATGACTGTTGGATGTGAATTATGACTTTGTCAACTAAAATAAGTGTGTTTAAAGTCATTTCTGTGCCTGAAACGGGTCAAAATTGAAGCTTTTGAGTAAGCAAAACTCTGTAAAAATGGCAATTTTGGTCACTCTGAGGGTTTAAAAAGTGGTTATTCAACATGAGGCATGATCCAATTGACATTTTGAATCATTTTTGGTACAGTCCAAAAA
Source organism: Lissotriton vulgaris (assembly GCF_964263255.1). Taxonomy (NCBI): domain Eukaryota; kingdom Metazoa; phylum Chordata; class Amphibia; order Caudata; family Salamandridae; genus Lissotriton; species Lissotriton vulgaris. Next base: position 905,227 of record NW_028253326.1, read on the forward strand.
AATCAATTTTCGGATGCAAACGATGACTCCGGACATGTCGAACGATCCCAAAAAGGTCAAAATGGATGAAATTTTAACATTTAATCTTTTGACTGTAAATGACTGTTGGATGTGAATTATGACTTTGTCAACTAAAATAAGTGTGTTTAAAGTCATTTCTGTGCCTGAAACGGGTCAAAATTGAAGCTTTTGAGTAAGCAAAACTCTGTAGAAATGGCAATTTTGGTCAATGTGAGGGTTTAAAAAGTGGTTATTCAACATGAGGCACGATCCAATTGACATTTTGAATCATTTTTGGAACAGTCCAAAAAATCAATTTTCGGATGAAAAACGATGACTCCGGACATGTCGAACGATCCCAAAATGGTCAATATGGATGAAATTTTAACATTTAATCTTTTGACTGTAAATGACTGTTGGATGTGAATTTTGACTTTGTCAACTAAAATAAGTGTGTTTAAAGTCATTTCTGTGCCTGAAACGGGTCAAAATTGAAGCTTTTGAGTAAGCAAAACTCTGTAAAAATGGCAATTTTGGTCACTCTGAGGGTTTAAAAAGTGGTTATTCAACATGAGGCACGATCCAATTGACATTTTGAATCATTTTTGGTACAGTCCGAAAAATCAATTTTCGAATGAAAAACGATGACTCCGGACATGTCGAACGATCCCAAAAGGGTCAAAATGGATGAAATTTTAACATTTAATCTTTTGACTGTAAATGACTGTTGGATGTGAATTATGACTTTGTCAACTAAAATAAGTGTGTTTAAAGTCATTTCTGTGCCTGAAACGGGTCAAAATTGAAGCTTTTGAGTAAGCAAAACTCTGTAAAAATGGCAATTTTGGTCACTGTGAGGGTTTAAAAAGTGGTTATTCAACATGAGGCACGATCCAATTGACATTTTGAATCATTTTTGGTACAGTCCAAAAAAATCAATTTTCGGATGAAAAACGATGACTCCGGACATGTCGAACTATCCCAAAATGGTCAATATGGATGAAATTTTAACATTTAATCTTTTGACTGTAAATGACTGTTGGATATGAATTATGACTTTGTCAACTAAAATAAGTGTGTTTAAAGTCATTTCTGTGCCTGAAACGGGTCAAAATTGAAGCTTTTGAGTAAGCAAAACTCTGTAAAAATGGCAATTTTGGTCACTCTGAGGGTTTAAAAAGTGGTTATTCAACATGAGACACGATCCAATTGACATTTTGAATCATTTTTGGTACAGTCCAAAAAATCAATTTTCAGATGAAAAACGATGACTCCGGACATGTCGAACTATCCCAAAATGGTCAATATGGATGAAATTTTAACATTTAATCTTTTGACTCTAAATGGCTGTTGGATGTGAATTATGACTTTGTCAACTAAAATAAGTGTGTTTAAAGTCATTTCTGTGCCTCAAAGGGGTCAAAATTGAAGCTTTTGAGTAAGCAAAACTCTGTAAAAATGGCAATTTTAGTCACTGTGAGGGTTTAAAAAGTGGTTATTCAACATGAGGCACGATCCAATTGAAATTTTGAATCATTTTTGGTACAGTCCAAAAAATCAATTTTCGGATGAAAAACGATGACTCCGGACATGTCGAACGATCCCAAAAAGGTCAAAATGGATGAAATTTTAACATTTAATCTTTTGACTGTAAATGACTGTTGGATGTGAATTATGACTTTGCCAACTAAAATAAGTGTGTTTAAAGTCATTTCTGTGCCTGAAACGGGTCATAATTGAAGCTTTTGAGTAAGCAAAACTCTGTAAAAATGGCAATTTTGGTCACTCTGAGGGTTTAAAAAGTGGTTATTCAACATGAGGCACGATCCAATTGACACTTTGAATCATTTTTGGTACAGTCCAAAAAATCAATTTTCGGATGAAAAACGATGACTCCGGACATGTCGAACGATCCCAAAATGGTCAATATGGATGAAATTTTAACATTTAATCTTTTGACTGTAAATGACTGTTGGATGTGAATTATGACTTTGTCAACTAAAATAAGTGTGTTTAAAGTCATTTCTGTGCCTGAAACGGGTCAAAATTGAAGCTTTTGAGTAAGCAAAACTCTGTAAAAATGGCAATTTTGGTCACTGTGAGGGTTTAAAAAGTGGTTATTCAACATGAGGCACGATCCAATTGACATTTTGAATCATTTTTGGTACAGTCCAAAAAATCAATTTTCGGATGAAAAACGATGACTCCCGACATGTCGAACTATCCCAAAATGGTCAATATGGATGAAATTTTAACATTTAATCTTTTGACTGTAAATGACTGTTGGATGTGAATTATGACTTTGTCAACTAAAATAAGTGTGTTTAAAGTCATTTCTGTGCCTGAAACGGGTCAAAATTGAAGCTTTTGAGTAAGCAAAACTCTGTAAAAATGGCAATTTTGGTCACTCTGAGGGTTTAAAAAGTGGTTATTCAACATGAGGCACGATCCAATTGACATTTTGAATCATTTTTGGTACAGTCCAAAAAAACAATTTTCGGATGAAAAACAATGAATCCGGACATGTCGAACTATCCCAAAATGGTCAATATGGATGAAATTTTAACATTTAATCTTTTGACTGTAAATGACTGTTGGATGTGAATTATGACTTTGTCAACTAAAATAAGTGTGTTTAAAGTCATTTCTGTGCCTGAAACGGGTCAAAATTGAAGCTTTTGAGTAAGCAAAACTCTGTAAAAATGGCAATTTTGGTCACTCTGAGGGTTTAAAAAGTGGTTATTCAACATGAGGCACGATCCAATTGACATTTTGAATCATTTTTGGTACAGTCCAAAAAATCAATTTTCATATGAAAAACGATGACTCCGGACATGTCGAACGATCCCAAAATGGTCAATATGGATGAAATTTTAACATTTAATCTTTTGACTGTAAATGACTGTTGGATGTGAATTATGACTTTGTCAACTAAAATAAGTGTGTTTAAAGTCATTTCTGTGCCTGAAACGGGTCAAAATTGAAGCTTTTGAGTAAGCAAAACTCTGTAAAAATGGCAATTTTGGTCACTCTGAGGGTTTAAAAAGTGGTTATTCAACATGAGGCACGATCCAATTGACATTTTGAATCATTTTTGGTACAGTCCAAAAAATCAATTTTCAGATGAAAAACGATGACTCCGGACATGTCGAACTATCCCAAAATGGTCAATATGGATGAAATTTTAACATTTAATCTTTTGACTCTAAATGGCTTTTGGATGTGAATTATGACTTTGTCAACTAAAATAAGTGTGTTTAAAGTCATTTCTGTGCCTCAAAGGGGTCAAAATTGAAGCTATTGAGTAAGCAAAACTCTGTAAAAATGGCAATTTTAGTCACTGTGAGGGTTTAAAAAGTGGTTATTCAACATGAGGCACGATCCAATTGAAATTTTGAATCATTTTTGGTACAGTCCAAAAAATCAATTTTCGGATGAAAAACGATGACTCCGGACATGTCGAACGATCCCAAAAAGGTCAAAATGGATGAAATTTTAACATTTAATCTTTTGACTGTAAATGACTGTTGGATGTGAATTATGACTTTGCCAACTAAAATAAGTGTGTTTAAAGTCATTTCTGTGCCTGAAACGGGTCAAAATTGAAGCTTTTGAGTAAGCAAAACTCTGTAAAAATGGCAATTTTGGTCACTCTGAGGGTTTAAAAAGTGGTTATTCAACATGAGGCACGATCCAATTGACACTTTGAATCATTTTTGGTACAGTCCAAAAAATCAATTTTCGGATGAAAAACGATGACTCCGGACATGTCGAACTATCCCAAAATGGTCAATATGGATGAAATTTTAACATTTAATCTTTTGACTCTAAATGGCTGTTGGATGTGAATTATGACTTTGTCAACTAAAATAAGTGTGTTTAAAGTCATTTCTGTGCCTCAAAGGGGTTAAATTGAAGCTTTTGAGTAAGCAAAACTCTGTAAAAATGGCAATTTTGGTCACTCTGAGGGTTTAAAAAGTGGTTATTCAACATGAGGCACGATCCAATTGACATTTTGAATCATTTTTGGAACAGTCCAAAAAATCAATTTTCATATGAAAAACGATGACTCCGGACATGTCGAACGATCCCAAAATGGTCAATATGGATGAAATTTTAACATTTAATCTTTTGACTGTAAATGACTGTTGGATGTGAATTATGACTTTGTCAACTAAAATAAGTGTGTTTAAAGTCATTTCTGTGCCTGAAACGGGTCAAAATTGAAGCTTTTGAGTAAGCAAAACTCTGTAAAAATGGCAATTTTGGTCACTCTGAGGGTTTAAAAAGTGGTTACTCAACATGAGGCACGATCCAATTGACATTTTGAATCATTTTTGGTACAGTCCGAAAAATCAATTTTCGAATGAAAAACGATGACTCCGGACATGTCGAACGATCCCAAAAGGGTCAAAATGGATGAAATTTTAACATTTAATCTTTTGACTGTAAATGACTGTTGGATGTGAATTATGACTTTGTCAACTAAAATAAGTGTGTTTAAAGTCATTTCTGTGCCTGAAACGGGTCAAAATTGAAGCTTTTGAGTAAGCAAAACTCTGTAAAAATGGCAATTTTGGTCACTGTGAGGGTTTAAAAAGTGGTTATTCAACATGAGGCACGATCCAATTGACATTTTGAATCATTTTTGGTACAGTCCAAAAAATCAATTTTCGGATGAAAAACGATGACTCCGGACATGTCGAACTATCCCAAAATGGTCAATATGGATGAAATTTTAACATTTAATCTTTTGACTGTAAATGACTGTTGGATGTGAATTATGACTTTGTCAACTAAAATAAGTGTGTTTAAAGTCATTTCTGTGCCTGAAACGGGTCAAAATTGAAGCTTTTGAGTAAGCAAAACTCTGTAAAAATGGCAATTTTGGTCACTCTGAGGGTTTAAAAAGTGGTTATTCAACATGAGGCACGATCCAATTGACATTTTGAATCATTTTTGGTACAGTCCAAAAAATCAATTTTCAGATGAAAAACGATGACTCCGGACATGTCGAACTATCCCAAAATGGTCAATATGGATGAAATTTTAACATTTAATCTTTTGACTCTAAATGGCTGTTGGATGTGAATTATGACTTTGTCAACTAAAATAAGTGTGTTTAAAGTCATTTCTGTGCCTCAAAGGGGTCAAAATTGAAGCTATTGAGTAAGCAAAACTCTGTAAAAATGGCAATTTTAGTCACTGTGAGGGTTTAAAAAGTGGTTATTCAACATGAGGCACGATCCAATTGAAATTTTGAATCATTTTTGGTACAGTCCAAAAAATCAATTTTCGGATGAAAAACGATGACTCCGGACATGTCGAACGATCCCAAAAAGGTCAAAATGGATGAAATTTTAACATTTAATCTTTTGACTGTAAATGACTGTTGGATGTGAATTATGACTTTGCCAACTAAAATAAGTGTGTTTAAAGTCATTTCTGTGCCTGAAACGGGTCAAAATTGAAGCTTTTGAGTAAGCAAAACTCTGTAAAAATGGCAATTTTGGTCACTCTGAGGGTTTAAAAAGTGGTTATTCAACATGAGGCACGATCCAATTGACACTTTGAATCATTTTTGGTACAGTCCAAAAAATCAATTTTCGGATGAAAAACGATGACTCCGGACATGTCGAACTATCCCAAAATGGTCAATATGGATGAAATTTTAACATTTAATCTTTTGACTCTAAATGGCTGTTGGATGTGAATTATGACTTTGTCAACTAAAATAAGTGTGTTTAAAGTCATTTCTGTGCCTCAAAGGGGTCAAAATTGAAGCTTTTGAGTAAGCAAAACTCTGTAAAAATGGCAATTTTGGTCACTCTGAGGGTTTAAAAAGTGGTTATTCAACATGAGGCACGATCCAATTGACATTTTGAATCATTTTTGGTACAGTCCGAAAAATCAATTTTCGAATGAAAAACGATGACTCCGGACATGTCGAACGATCCCAAAAGGGTCAAAATGGATGAAATTTTAACATTTAATCTTTTGACTGTAAATGACTGTTGGATGTGAATTATGACTTTGTCAACTAAAATAAGTGTGTTTAAAGTCATTTCTGTGCCTGAAACGGGTCAAAATTGAAGCTTTTGAGTAAGCAAAACTCTGTAAAAATGGCAATTTTGGTCACTGTGAGGGTTTAAAAAGTGGTTATTCAACATGAGGCACGATCCAATTGACATTTTGAATCATTTTTGGTACAGTCCAAAAAATCAATTTTCGGATGAAAAACGATGACTCCGGACATGTCGAACTATCCCAAAATGGTCAATATGGATGAAATTTTAACATTTAATCTTTTGACTGTAAATGACTGTTGGATGTGAATTATGACTTTGTCAACTAAAATAAGTGTGTTTAAAGTCATTTCTGTGCCTGAAACGGGTCAAAATTGAAGCTTTTGAGTAAGCAAAACTCTGTAAAAATGGCAATTTTGGTCACTCTGAGGGTTTAAAAAGTGGTTATTCAACATGAGGCACGATCCAATTGACATTTTGAATCATTTTTGGTACAGTCCAAAAAAACAATTTTCGGATGAAAAACAATGAATCCGGACATGTCGAACTATCCCAAAATGGTCAATATGGATGAAATTTTAACATTTAATCTTTTGACTCTAAATGGCTGTTGGATGTGAATTATGACTTTGTCAACTAAAATAAGTGTGTTTAAAGTCATTTCTGTGCCTCAAAGGGGTCAAAATTGAAGCTATTGAGTAAGCAAAACTCTGTAAAAATGGCAATTTTAGTCACTGTGAGGGTTTAAAAAGTGGTTATTCAACATGAGGCACGATCCAATACAAATTTTGAATCATTTTTGGTACAGTCCAAAAAATCAATTTTCGGATGAAAAACGATGACTCCGGACATGTCGAACGATCCCAAAAAGGTCAAAATGGATGAAATTTTAACATTTAATCTTTTGACTGTAAATGACTGTTGGATGTGAATTATGACTTTGCCAACTAAAATAAGTGTGTTTAAAGTCATTTCTGTGCCTGAAACGGGTCAAAATTGAAGCTTTTGAGTAAGCAAAACTCTGTAAAAATGGCAATTTTGGTCACTCTGAGGGTTTAAAAAGTGCTTATTCAACATGAGGCACGATCCAATTGACATTTTGAATCATTTTTGGTACAGTCCAAAAAATCAATTTTCGGATGAAAAACGATGAATCCGGACATGTCGAACTATCCCAAAATGGTCAATATGGATGAAATTTTAACATTTAATCTTTTGACTGTAAATGACTGTTGGATGTGAATTATGACTTTGTCAACTAAAATAAGTGTGTTTAAAGTCATTTCTGTGCCTGAAACGGGTCAAAATTGAAGCTTTTGAGTAAGCAAAACTCTGTAAAAATGGCAATTTTGGTCACTCTGAGGGTTTAAAAAGTGGTTATTCAACATGAGGCACGATCCAATTGACATTTTGAATCATTTTTGGTACAGTCCAAAAAATCAATTTTCAGATGAAAAACAATGACTCCGGACATGTCGAACTATCCCAAAATGGTCAATATGGATGAAATTTTAACATTTAATCTTTTGACTCTAAATGGCTGTTGGATGTGAATTATGACTTTGTCAACTAAAATAAGTGTGTTTAAAGTCATTTCTGTGCCTGGAACGGGTCAAAATTGAAGCTTTTGAGTAAGCAAAACTCTGTAGAAATGGCAATTTTGGTCAATGTGAGGGTTTAAAAAGTGGTTATTCAACATGAGGCACGATCCAATTGACATTTTGAATCATTTTTGGTACAGACCAAAAAATCAATTTTCGGATGAAAAACGATGACTCCGGACATGTCGAACTATCCCAAAATGGTCAATATGGATGAAATTTTAACATTTAATCTTTTGACTCTAAATGGCTGTTGGATGTGAATTATGACTTTGTCAACTAAAATAAGTGTGTTTAAAGTCATTTCTGTGCCTCAAAGGGGTCAAAATTGAAGCTTTTGAGTAAGCAAAACTCTGTAAAAATGGCAATTTTGGTCACTCTGAGGGTTTAAAAAGTGGTTATTCAACATGAGGCACGATCCAATTGACATTTTGAATCATTTTTGGAAGAGTCCAAAAAATCAATTTTCATATGAAAAACGATGACTCCGGACATGTCGAACGATCCCAAAATGGTCAATATGGATGAAATTTTAACATTTAATCTTTTGACTGTAAATGACTGTTGGATGTGAATTATGACTTTGTCAACTAAAATAAGTGTGTTTAAAGTCATTTCTGTGCCTGAAACGGGTCAAAATTGAAGCTTTTGAGTAAGCAAAACTCTGTAAAAATGGCAATTTTGGTCACTCTGAGGGTTTAAAAAGTGGTTACTCAACATGAGGCACGATCCAATTGACATTTTGAATCATTTTTGGTACAGTCCGAAAAATCAATTTTCGAATGAAAAAGGATGACTCCGGACATGTCGAACGATCCCAAAAGGGTCAAAATGGATGAAATTTTAACATTTAATCTTTTGACTGTAAATGACTGTTGGATGTGAATTATGACTTTGTCAACTAAAATAAGTGTGTTTAAAGTCATTTCTGTGCCTGAAACGGGTCAAAATTGAAGCTTTTGAGTAAGCAAAACTCTGTAAAAATGGCAATTTTGGTCACTGTGAGGGTTTAAAAAGTGGTTATTCAACATGAGGCACGATCCAATTGACATTTTGAATCATTTTTGGTACAGTCCAAAAAATCAATTTTCGGATGAAAAACGATGACTCCGGACATGTCGAACTATCCCAAAATGGTCAATATGGATGAAATTTTAACATTTAATCTTTTGACTGTAAATGACTGTTGGATGTGAATTATGACTTTGTCAACTAAAATAAGTGTGTTTAAAGTCATTTCTGTGCCTGAAACGGGTCAAAATTGAAGCTTTTGAGTAAGCAAAACTCTGTAAAAATGGCAATTTTGGTCACTCTGAGGGTTTAAAAAGTGGTTATTCAACATGAGGCACGATCCAATTGACATTTTGAATCATTTTTGGTACAGTCCAAAAAAACAATTTTCGGATGAAAAACAATGAATCCGGACATGTCGAACTATCCCAAAATGGTCAATATGGATGAAATTTTAACATTTAATCTTTTGACTGTAAATGACTGTTGGATGTGAATTATGACTTTGTCAACTAAAATAAGTGTGTTTAAAGTCATTTCTGTGCCTGAAACGGGTCAAAATTGAAGCTTTTGAGTAAGCAAAACTCTGTAAAAATGGCAATTTTGGTCACTCTGAGGGTTTAAAAAGTGGTTATTCAACATGAGGCACGATCCAATTGACATTTTGAATCATTTTTGGTACAGTCCAAAAAATCAATTTTCATATGAAAAACGATGACTCCGGACATGTCGAACGATCCCAAAATGGTCAATATGGATGAAATTTTAACATTTAATCTTTTGACTGTAAATGACTGTTGGATGTGAATTATGACTTTGTCAACTAAAATAAGTGTGTTTAAAGTCATTTCTGTGCCTGAAACGGGTCAAAATTGAAGCTTTTGAGTAAGCAAAACTCTGTAAAAATGGCAATTTTGGTCACTCTGAGGGTTTAAAAAGTGGTTATTCAACATGAGGCACGATCCAATTGACATTTTGAATCATTTTTGGTACAGTCCAAAAAATCAATTTTCAGATGAAAAACGATGACTCCGGACATGTCGAACTATCCCAAAATGGTCAATATGGATGAAATTTTAACATTTAATCTTTTGACTCTAAATGGCTGTTGGATGTGAATTATGACTTTGTCAACTAAAATAAGTGTGTTTAAAGTCATTTCTGTGCCTCAAAGGGGTCAAAATTGAAGCTATTGAGTAAGCAAAACTCTGTAAAAATGGCAATTTTAGTCACTGTGAGGGTTTAAAAAGTGGTTATTCAACATGAGGCACGATCCAATTGAAATTTTGAATCATTTTTGGTACAGTCCAAAAAATCAATTTTCGGATGAAAAACGATGACTCCGGACATGTCGAACGATCCCAAAAAGGTCAAAATGGATGAAATTTTAACATTTAATCTTTTGACTGTAAATGACTGTTGGATGTGAATTATGACTTTGCCAACTAAAATAAGTGTGTTTAAAGTCATTTCTGTGCCTGAAACGGGTCAAAATTGAAGCTTTTGAGTAAGCAAAACTCTGTAAAAATGGCAATTTTGGTCACTCTGAGGGTTTAAAAAGTGGTTATTCAACATGAGGCACGATCCAATTGACACTTTGAATCATTTTTGGTACAGTCCAAAAAATCAATTTTCGGATGAAAAACGATGACTCCGGACATGTCGAACTATCCCAAAATGGTCAATATGGATGAAATTTTAACATTTAATCTTTTGACTCTAAATGGCTGTTGGATGTGAATTATGACTTTGTCAACTAAAATAAGTGTGTTTAAAGTCATTTCTGTGCCTCAAAGGGGTCAAAATTGAAGCTTTTGAGTAAGCAAAACTCTGTAAAAATGGCAATTTTGGTCACTCTGAGGGTTTAAAAAGTGGTTATTCAACATGAGGCACGATCCAATTGACATTTTGAATCATTTTTGGAACAGTCCAAAAAATCAATTTTCATATGAAAAACGATGACTCCGGACATGTCGAACGATCCCAAAATGGTCAATATGGATGAAATTTTAACATTTAATCTTTTGACTGTAAATGACTGTTGGATGTGAATTATGACTTTGTCAACTAAAATAAGTGTGTTTAAAGTCATTTCTGTGCCTGAAACGGGTCAAAATTGAAGCTTTTGAGTAAGCAAAACTCTGTAAAAATGGCAATTTTGGTCACTCTGAGGGTTTAAAAAGTGGTTACTCAACATGAGGCACGATCCAATTGACATTTTGAATCATTTTTGGTACAGTCCGAAAAATCAATTTTCGAATGAAAAACGATGACTCCGGACATGTCGAACGATCCCAAAAGGGTCAAAATGGATGAAATTTTAACATTTAATCTTTTGACTGTAAATGACTGTTGGATGTGAATTATGACTTTGTCAACTAAAATAAGTGTGTTTAAAGTCATTTCTGTGCCTGAAACGGGTCAAAATTGAAGCTTTTGAGTAAGCAAAACTCTGTAAAAATGGCAATTTTGGTCACTGTGAGGGTTTAAAAAGTGGTTATTCAACATGAGGCACGATCCAATTGACATTTTGAATCATTTTTGGTACAGTCCAAAAAATCAATTTTCGGATGAAAAACGATGACTCCGGACATGTCGAACTATCCCAAAATGGTCAATATGGATGAAATTTTAACATTTAATCTTTTGACTGTAAATGACTGTTGGATGTGAATTATGACTTTGTCAACTAAAATAAGTGTGTTTAAAGTCATTTCTGTGCCTGAAACGGGTCAAAATTGAAGCTTTTGAGTAAGCAAAACTCTGTAAAAATGGCAATTTTGGTCACTCTGAGGGTTTAAAAAGTGGTTATTCAACATGAGGCACGATCCAATTGACATTTTGAATCATTTTTGGTACAGTCCAAAAAAACAATTTTCGGATGAAAAACAATGAATCCGGACATGTCGAACTATCCCAAAATGGTCAATATGGATGAAATTTTAACATTTAATCTTTTGACTCTAAATGGCTGTTGGATGTGAATTATGACTTTGTCAACTAAAATAAGTGTGTTTAAAGTCATTTCTGTGCCTCAAAGGGGTCAAAATTGAAGCTATTGAGTAAGCAAAACTCTGTAAAAATGGCAATTTTAGTCACTGTGAGGGTTTAAAAAGTGGTTATTCAACATGAGGCACGATCCAATACAAATTTTGAATCATTTTTGGTACAGTCCAAAAAATCAATTTTCGGATGAAAAACGATGACTCCGGACATGTCGAACGATCCCAAAAAGGTCAAAATGGATGAAATTTTAACATTTAATCTTTTGACTGTAAATGACTGTTGGATGTGAATTATGACTTTGCCAACTAAAATAAGTGTGTTTAAAGTCATTTCTGTGCCTGAAACGGGTCAAAATTGAAGCTTTTGAGTAAGCAAAACTCTGTAAAAATGGCAATTTTGGTCACTCTGAGGGTTTAAAAAGTGGTTATTCAACATGAGGCACGATCCAATTGACACTTTGAATCATTTTTGGTACAGTCCAAAAAATCAATTTTCGGATGAAAAACGATGACTCCGGACATGTCGAACGATCCCAAAATGGTCAATATGGATGAAATTTTAACATTTAATCTTTTGACTGTAAATGACTGTTGGATGTGAATTATGACTTTGTCAACTAAAATAAGTGTGTTTAAAGTCATTTCTGTGCCTGAAACGGGTCAAAATTGAAGCTTTTGAGTAAGCAAAACTCTGTAAAAATGGCAATTTTGGTCACTCTGAGGGTTTAAAAAGTGCTTATTCAACATGAGGCACGATCCAATTGACATTTTGAATCATTTTTGGTACAGTCCAAAAAATCAATTTTCAGATGAAAAACAATGACTCCGGACATGTCGAACTATCCCAAAATGGTCAATATGGATGAAATTTTAACATTTAATCTTTTGACTCTAAATGGCTGTTGGATGTGAATTATGACTTTGTCAACTAAAATAAGTGTGTTTAAAGTCATTTCTGTGCCTGGAACGGGTCAAAATTGAAGCTTTTGAGTAAGCAAAACTCTGTAGAAATGGCAATTTTGGTCAATGTGAGGGTTTAAAAAGTGGTTATTCAACATGAGGCACGATCCAATTGACATTTTGAATCATTTTTGGTACAGACCAAAAAATCAATTTTCGGATGAAAAACGATGACTCCGGACATGTCGAACTATCCCAAAATGGTCAATATGGATGAAATTTTAACATTTAATCTTTTGACTCTAAATGGCTGTTGGATGTGAATTATGACTTTGTCAACTAAAATAAGTGTGTTTAAAGTCATTTCTGTGCCTCAAAGGGGTCAAAATTGAAGCTTTTGAGTAAGCAAAACTCTGTAAAAATGGCAATTTTGGTCACTCTGAGGGTTTAAAAAGTGGTTATTCAACATGAGGCACGATCCAATTGACATTTTGAATCATTTTTGGAAGAGTCCAAAAAATCAATTTTCATATGAAAAACGATGACTCCGGACATGTCGAACGATCCCAAAATGGTCAATATGGATGAAATTTTAACATTTAATCTTTTGACTGTAAATGACTGTTGGATGTGAATTATGACTTTGTCAACTAAAATAAGTGTGTTTAAAGTCATTTCTGTGCCTGAAACGGGTCAAAATTGAAGCTTTTGAGTAAGCAAAACTCTGTAAAAATGGCAATTTTGGTCACTCTGAGGGTTTAAAAAGTGGTTACTCAACATGAGGCACGATCCAATTGACATTTTGAATCATTTTTGGTACAGTCCGAAAAATCAATTTTCGAATGAAAAACGATGACTCCGGACATGTCGAACGATCCCAAAAGGGTCAAAATGGATGAAATTTTAACATTTAATCTTTTGACTGTAAATGACTGTTGGATGTGAATTATGACTTTGTCAACTAAAATAAGTGTGTTTAAAGTCATTTCTGTGCCTGAAACGGGTCAAAATTGAAGCTTTTGAGTAAGCAAAACTCTGTAAAAATGGCAATTTTAGTCACTGTGAGGGTTTAAAAAGTGGTTATTCAACATGAGGCACGATCCAATTGAAATTTTGAATCATTTTTGGTACAGTCCAAAAAATCAATTTTCGGATGAAAAACGATGACTCCGGACATGTCGAACGATCCCAAAAAGGTCAAAATGGATGAAATTTTAACATTTAATCTTTTGACTGTAAATGACTGTTGGATGTGAATTATGACTTTGCCAACTAAAATAAGTGTGTTTAAAGTCATTTCTGTGCCTGAAACGGGTCAAAATTGAAGCTTTTGAGTAAGCAAAACTCTGTAAAAATGGCAATTTTGGTCACTCTGAGGGTTTAAAAAGTGGTTATTCAACATGAGGCACGATCCAATTGACACTTTGAATCATTTTTGGTACAGTCCAAAAAATCAATTTTCGGATGAAAAACGATGACTCCGGACATGTCGAACGATCCCAAAATGGTCAATATGGATGAAATTTTAACATTTAATCTTTTGACTGTAAATGACTGTTGGATGTGAATTATGACTTTGTCAACTAAAATAAGTGTGTTTAAAGTCATTTCTGTGCCTGAAACGGGTCAAAATTGAAGCTTTTGAGTAAGCAAAACTCTGTAAAAATGGCAATTTTGGTCACTCTGAGGGTTTAAAAAGTGGTTATTCAACATGAGGCACGATCCAATTGACATTTTGAATCATTTTTGGTACAGTCCAAAAAATCAATTTTCGGATGAAAAACGATGAATCCGGACATGTCGAACTATCCCAAAATGGTCAATATGGATGAAATTTTAACATTTAATCTTTTGACTGTAAATGACTGTTGGATGTGAATTATGACTTTGTCAACTAAAATAAGTGTGTTTAAAGTCATTTCTGTGCCTGAAACGGGTCAAAATTGAAGCTTTTGAGTAAGCAAAACTCTGTAAAAATGGCAATTTTGGTCACTCTGAGGGTTTAAAAAGTGGTTATTCAACATGAGGCACGATCCAATTGACATTTTGAATCATTTTTGGTACAGTCCAAAAAATCAATTTTCAGATGAAAAACAATGACTCCGGACATGTCGAACTATCCCAAAATGGTCAATATGGATGAAATTTTAACATTTAATCTTTTGACTCTAAATGGCTGTTGGATGTGAATTATGACTTTGTCAACTAAAATAAGTGTGTTTAAAGTCATTTCTGTGCCTGGAACGGGTCAAAATTGAAGCTTTTGAGTAAGCAAAACTCTGTAAAAATGGCAATTTTGGTCACTGTGAGGGTTTAAAAAGTGGTTATTCAACATGAGGCACAATCCAATTGACATTTTGAATCATTTTTGGTACAGTCCAAAAAATCAATTTTCGGATGAAAAACGATGACTCCGGACATGTCGAACTATCCCAAAATGGTCAATATGGATGAAATTTTACCATTTAATCTTTTGACTGTAAATGACTGTTGGATATGAATTATGACTTTGTCAACTAAAATAAGTGTGTTTAAAGTCATTTCTGTGCCTGAAACGGGTCAAAATTGAAGCTTTTGAGTAAGCAAAACTCTGTAAAAATGGCAATTTTGGTCACTCTGAGGGTTTAAAAAGTGGTTATTCAACATGAGGCACGATCCAATTGACATTTTGAATCATTTTTGGTACAGTCCAAAAAATCAATTTTCGAATGAAAAACGATGACTCCGGACATGTCGAACGATCCCAAAAAAGTCAAAATGGATGAAATTTTAACATTTAATCTTTTGACTGTAAATGACTGTTGGATGTGAATTATGACTTTGTCAACTAAAATAAGTGTGTTTAAAGTCATTTCTGTGCCTGAAACGGGTCAAAATTGAAGCTTTTGAGTAAGCAAAACTGTGTAAAAATGGCAATTTTGGTCACTCTGAGGGTTTAAAAAGTGGTTATTCAACATGAGGCATGATCCAATTGACATATTGAATCATTTTTGGTACAGTCCAAAAAATCAATTTTCAGATGAAAAACAATGACTCCGGACATGTCGAACTATCCCAAAATGGTCAATATGGATGAAATTTTAACATTTAATCTTTTGACTGTAAATGACTGTTGGATGTGAATTATGACTTTGTCAACTAAAATAAGTGTGTTTAAAGTCATTTCTGTGCCTGAAACGGGTCAAAATTGAAGCTTTTGAGTAAGCAAAACTGTGTAAAAATGGCAATTTTGGTCACTCTGAGGGTTTAAAAAGTGGTTATTCAACATGAGGCATGATCCAATTGACATATTGAATCATTTTTGGTACAGTCCAAAAAATCAATTTTCGGATGAAAAACGATGACTCCGGACATGTCGAACGATCCCAAAGTGGTCAATATGGATAAAATTTTAACATTTAATCTTTTGACTGTAAATGACTGTTGGATGTGAATTATGACTTTGTCAACTAAAATAAGTGTGTTTAAAGTCATTTCTGTGCCTGAAACGGGTCAAAATTGAAGCTTTTGAGTAAGCAAAACTCTGTAAAAATGGCAATTTTGGTCACTCTGAGGGTTTAAAAAGTGGTTATTCAACATGAGGCATGATCCAATTGACATTTTGAATCATTTTTGGTACAGTCCAAAAAAATCAATTTTCGGATGCAAACGATGACTCCGGACATGTCGAACGATCCCAAAAAGGTCAAAATGGATGAAATTTTAACATTTAATCTTTTGACTGTAAATGACTGTTGGATGTGAATTATGACTTTGTCAACTAAAATAAGTGTGTTTAAAGTCATTTCTGTGCCTGAAACGGGTCAAAATTGAAGCTTTTGAGTAAGCAAAACTCTGTAAAAATGGCAATTTTGGTCACTCTGAGGGTTTAAAAAGTGGTTATTCAACATGAGACACGATCCAATTGACATTTTGAATCATTTTTGGTACAGTCCAAAAAATCAATTTTCAGATGAAAAACGATGACTCCGGACATGTCGAACTATCCCAAAATGGTCAATATGGATGAAATTTTAACATTTAATCTTTTGACTGTAAATGACTGTTGGATGTGAATTATGACTTTGTCAACTAAAATAAGTGTGTTTAAAGTCATTTCTGTGCCTGAAACGGGTCAAAATTGAAGCTTTTGAGTAAGCAAAACTCTGTAAAAATGGCAATTTTGGTCACTCTGAGGGTTTAAAAAGTGGTTATTCAACATGAGGCACGATCCAATTGACATTTTGAATCATTTTTGGTACAGTCCAAAAAATCAATTTTCAGATGAAAAACGATGACTCCGGACATGTCGAACTATCCCAAAATGGTCAATATGGATGAAATTTTAACATTTAATCTTTTGACTCTAAATGGCTGTTGGATGTGAATTATGACTTTGTCAACTAAAATAAGTGTGTTTAAAGTCATTTCTGTGCCTCAAAGGGGTCAAAATTGAAGCTATTGAGTAAGCAAAACTCTGTAAAAATGGCAATTTTAGTCACTGTGAGGGTTTAAAAAGTGGTTATTCAACATGAGGCACGATCCAATTGAAATTTTGAATCATTTTTGGTACAGTCCAAAAAATCAATTTTCGGATGAAAAACGATGACTCCGGACATGTCGAACGATCCCAAAAAGGTCAAAATGGATGAAATTTTAACATTTAATCTTTTGACTGTAAATGACTGTTGGATGTGAATTATGACTTTGCCAACTAAAATAAGTGTGTTTAAAGTCATTTCTGTGCCTGAAACGGGTCAAAATTGAAGCTTTTGAGTAAGCAAAACTCTGTAAAAATGGCAATTTTGGTCACTCTGAGGGTTTAAAAAGTGGTTATTCAACATGAGGCACGATCCAATTGACACTTTGAATCATTTTTGGTACAGTCCAAAAAATCAATTTTCGGATGAAAAACGATGACTCCGGACATGTCGAACTATCCCAAAATGGTCAATATGGATGAAATTTTAACATTTAATCTTTTGACTCTAAATGGCTGTTGGATGTGAATTATGACTTTGTCAACTAAAATAAGTGTGTTTAAAGTCATTTCTGTGCCTCAAAGGGGTCAAAATTGAAGCTTTTGAGTAAGCAAAACTCTGTAAAAATGGCAATTTTGGTCACTCTGAGGGTTTAAAAAGTGGTTATTCAACATGAGGCACGATCCAATTGACATTTTGAATCATTTTTGGAACAGTCCAAAAAATCAATTTTCATATGAAAAACGATGACTCCGGACATGTCGAACGATCCCAAAATGGTCAATATGGATGAAATTTTAACATTTAATCTTTTGACTGTAAATGACTGTTGGATGTGAATTATGACTTTGTCAACTAAAATAAGTGTGTTTAAAGTCATTTCTGTGCCTGAAACGGGTCAAAATTGAAGCTTTTGAGTAAGCAAAACTCTGTAAAAATGGCAATTTTGGTCACTCTGAGGGTTTAAAAAGTGGTTACTCAACATGAGGCACGATCCAATTGACATTTTGAATCATTTTTGGTACAGTCCGAAAAATCAATTTTCGAATGAAAAACGATGACTCCGGACATGTCGAACGATCCCAAAAGGGTCAAAATGGATGAAATTTTAACATTTAATCTTTTGACTGTAAATGACTGTTGGATGTGAATTATGACTTTGTCAACTAAAATAAGTGTGTTTAAAGTCATTTCTGTGCCTGAAACGGGTCAAAATTGAAGCTTTTGAGTAAGCAAAACTCTGTAAAAATGGCAATTTTGGTCACTGTGAGGGTTTAAAAAGTGGTTATTCAACATGAGGCACGATCCAATTGACATTTTGAATCATTTTTGGTACAGTCCAAAAAATCAATTTTCGGATGAAAAACGATGACTCCGGACATGTCGAACTATCCCAAAATGGTCAATATGGATGAAATTTTAACATTTAATCTTTTGACTGTAAATGACTGTTGGATGTGAATTATGACTTTGTCAACTAAAATAAGTGTGTTTAAAGTCATTTCTGTGCCTGAAACGGGTCAAAATTGAAGCTTTTGAGTAAGCAAAACTCTGTAAAAATGGCAATTTTGGTCACTCTGAGGGTTTAAAAAGTGGTTATTCAACATGAGGCACGATCCAATTGACATTTTGAATCATTTTTGGTACAGTCCAAAAAAACAATTTTCGGATGAAAAACAATGAATCCGGACATGTCGAACTATCCCAAAATGGTCAATATGGATGAAATTTTAACATTTAATCTTTTGACTCTAAATGGCTGTTGGATGTGAATTATGACTTTGTCAACTAAAATAAGTGTGTTTAAAGTCATTTCTGTGCCTCAAAGGGGTCAAAATTGAAGCTATTGAGTAAGCAAAACTCTGTAAAAATGGCAATTTTAGTCACTGTGAGGGTTTAAAAAGTGGTTATTCAACATGAGGCACGATCCAATACAAATTTTGAATCATTTTTGGTACAGTCCAAAAAATCAATTTTCGGATGAAAAACGATGACTCCGGACATGTCGAACGATCCCAAAAAGGTCAAAATGGATGAAATTTTAACATTTAATCTTTTGACTGTAAATGACTGTTGGATGTGAATTATGACTTTGCCAACTAAAATAAGTGTGTTTAAAGTCATTTCTGTGCCTGAAACGGGTCAAAATTGAAGCTTTTGAGTAAGCAAAACTCTGTAAAAATGGCAATTTTGGTCACTCTGAGGGTTTAAAAAGTGGTTATTCAACATGAGGCACGATCCAATTGACACTTTGAATCATTTTTGGTACAGTCCAAAAAATCAATTTTCGGATGAAAAACGATGACTCCGGACATGTCGAACGATCCCAAAATGGTCAATATGGATGAAATTTTAACATTTAATCTTTTGACTGTAAATGACTGTTGGATGTGAATTATGACTTTGTCAACTAAAATAAGTGTGTTTAAAGTCATTTCTGTGCCTGAAACGGGTCAAAATTGAAGCTTTTGAGTAAGCAAAACTCTGTAAAAATGGCAATTTTGGTCACTCTGAGGGTTTAAAAAGTGCTTATTCAACATGAGGCACGATCCAATTGACATTTTGAATCATTTTTGGTACAGTCCAAAAAATCAATTTCGGATGAAAAACGATGAATCCGGACATGTCGAACTATCCCAAAATGGTCAATATGGATGAAATTTTAACATTTAATCTTTTGACTGTAAATGACTGTTGGATGTGAATTATGACTTTGTCAACTAAAATAAGTGTGTTTAAAGTCATTTCTGTGCCTGAAACGGGTCAAAATTGAAGCTTTTGAGTAAGCAAAACTCTGTAAAAATGGCAATTTTGGTCACTCTGAGGGTTTAAAAAGTGGTTATTCAACATGAGGCACGATCCAATTGACATTTTGAATCATTTTTGGTACAGTCCAAAAAATCAATTTTCAGATGAAAAACAATGACTCCGGACATGTCGAACTATCCCAAAATGGTCAATATGGATGAAATTTTAACATTTAATCTTTTGACTCTAAATGGCTGTTGGATGTGAATTATGACTTTGTCAACTAAAATAAGTGTGTTTAAAGTCATTTCTGTGCCTGGAACGGGTCAAAATTGAAGCTTTTGAGTAAGCAAAACTCTGTAGAAATGGCAATTTTGGTCAATGTGAGGGTTTAAAAAGTGGTTATTCAACATGAGGCACGATCCAATTGACAATTTGAATCATTTTTGGTACAGACCAAAAAATCAATTTTCGGATGAAAAACGATGACTCCGGACATGTCGAACTATCCCAAAATGGTCAATATGGATGAAATTTTAACATTTAATCTTTTGACTCTAAATGGCTGTTGGATGTGAATTATGACTTTGTCAACTAAAATAAGTGTGTTTAAAGTCATTTCTGTGCCTCAAAGGGGTCAAAATTGAAGCTTTTGAGTAAGCAAAACTCTGTAAAAATGGCAATTTTGGTCACTCTGAGGGTTTAAAAAGTGGTTATTCAACATGAGGCACGATCCAATTGACATTTTGAATCATTTTTGGAAGAGTCCAAAAAATCAATTTTCATATGAAAAACGATGACTCCGGACATGTCGAACGATCCCAAAATGGTCAATATGGATGAAATTTTAACATTTAATCTTTTGACTGTAAATGACTGTTGGATGTGAATTATGACTTTGTCAACTAAAATAAGTGTGTTTAAAGTCATTTCTGTGCCTGAAACGGGTCAAAATTGAAGCTTTTGAGTAAGCAAAACTCTGTAAAAATGGCAATTTTGGTCACTCTGAGGGTTTAAAAAGTGGTTACTCAACATGAGGCACGATCCAATTGACATTTTGAATCATTTTTGGTACAGTCCGAAAAATCAATTTTCGAATGAAAAACGATGACTCCGGACATGTCGAACGATCCCAAAAGGGTCAAAATGGATGAAATTTTAACATTTAATCTTTTGACTGTAAATGACTGTTGGATGTGAATTATGACTTTGTCAACTAAAATAAGTGTGTTTAAAGTCATTTCTGTGCCTGAAACGGGTCAAAATTGAAGCTTTTGAGTAAGCAAAACTCTGTAAAAATGGCAATTTTAGTCACTGTGAGGGTTTAAAAAGTGGTTATTCAACATGAGGCACGATCCAATTGAAATTTTGAATCATTTTTGGTACAGTCCAAAAAATCAATTTTCGGATGAAAAACGATGACTCCGGACATGTCGAACGATCCCAAAAAGGTCAAAATGGATGAAATTTTAACATTTAATCTTTTGACTGTAAATGACTGTTGGATGTGAATTATGACTTTGCCAACTAAAATAAGTGTGTTTAAAGTCATTTCTGTGCCTGAAACGGGTCAAAATTGAAGCTTTTGAGTAAGCAAAACTCTGTAAAAATGGCAATTTTGGTCACTCTGAGGGTTTAAAAAGTGGTTATTCAACATGAGGCACGATCCAATTGACACTTTGAATCATTTTTGGTACAGTCCAAAAAATCAATTTTCGGATGAAAAACGATGACTCCGGACATGTCGAACGATCCCAAAATGGTCAATATGGATGAAATTTTAACATTTAATCTTTTGACTGTAAATGACTGTTGGATGTGAATTATGACTTTGTCAACTAAAATAAGTGTGTTTAAAGTCATTTCTGTGCCTGAAACGGGTCAAAATTGAAGCTTTTGAGTAAGCAAAACTCTGTAAAAATGGCAATTTTGGTCACTCTGAGGGTTTAAAAAGTGGTTATTCAACATGAGGCACGATCCAATTGACATTTTGAATCATTTTTGGTACAGTCCAAAAAATCAATTTTCGGATGAAAAACGATGAATCCGGACATGTCGAACTATCCCAAAATGGTCAATATGGATGAAATTTTAACATTTAATCTTTTGACTGTAAATGACTGTTGGATGTGAATTATGACTTTGTCAACTAAAATAAGTGTGTTTAAAGTCATTTCTGTGCCTGAAACGGGTCAAATTTGAAGCTTTTGAGTAAGCAAAACTCTGTAAAAATGGCAATTTTGGTCACTCTGAGGGTTTAAAAAGTGGTTATTCAACATGAGGCACGATCCAATTGACATTTTGAATCATTTTTGGTACAGTCCAAAAAATCAATTTTCAGATGAAAAACAATGACTCCGGACATGTCGAACTATCCCAAAATGGTCAATATGGATGAAATTTTAACATTTAATCTTTTGACTGTAAATGACTGTTGGATGTGAATTATGACTTTGTCAACTAAAATAAGTGTGTTTAAAGTCATTTCTGTGCCTGAAACGGGTCAAAATTGAAGCTTTTGAGTAAGCAAAACTCTGTAAAAATGGCAATTTTGGTCACTCTGAGGGTTTAAAAAGTGGTTATTCAACATGAGGCACGATCCAATTGACATTTTGAATCATTTTTGGTACAGTCCAAAAAATCAATTTTCAGATGAAAAACAATGACTCCGGACATGTCGAACTATCCCAAAATGGTCAATATGGATGAAATTTTAACATTTAATCTTTTGACTCTAAATGGCTGTTGGATGTGAATTATGACTTTGTCAACTAAAATAAGTGTGTTTAAAGTCATTTCTGTGCCTGGAACGGGTCAAAATTGAAGCTTTTGAGTAAGCAAAACTCTGTAGAAATGGCAATTTTGGTCAATGTGAGGGTTTAAAAAGTGGTTATTCAACATGAGGCACGATCCAATTGACAATTTGAATCATTTTTGGTACAGACCAAAAAATCAATTTTCGGATGAAAAACGATGACTCCGGACATGTCGAACTATCCCAAAATGGTCAATATGGATGAAATTTTAACATTTAATCTTTTGACTCTAAATGGCTGTTGGATGTGAATTATGACTTTGTCAACTAAAATAAGTGTGTTTAAAGTCATTTCTGTGCCTCAAAGGGGTCAAAATTGAAGCTTTTGAGTAAGCAAAACTCTGTAAAAATGGCAATTTTGGTCACTCTGAGGGTTTAAAAAGTGGTTATTCAACATGAGGCACGATCCAATTGACATTTTGAATCATTTTTGGAAGAGTCCAAAAAATCAATTTTCATATGAAAAACGATGACTCCGGACATGTCGAACGATCCCAAAATGGTCAATATGGATGAAATTTTAACATTTAATCTTTTGACTGTAAATGACTGTTGGATGTGAATTATGACTTTGTCAACTAAAATAAGTGTGTTTAAAGTCATTTCTGTGCCTGAAACGGGTCAAAATTGAAGCTTTTGAGTAAGCAAAACTCTGTAAAAATGGCAATTTTGGTCACTCTGAGGGTTTAAAAAGTGGTTACTCAACATGAGGCACGATCCAATTGACATTTTGAATCATTTTTGGTACAGTCCGAAAAATCAATTTTCGAATGAAAAACGATGACTCCGGACATGTCGAACGATCCCAAAAGGGTCAAAATGGATGAAATTTTAACATTTAATCTTTTGACTGTAAATGACTGTTGGATGTGAATTATGACTTTGTCAACTAAAATAAGTGTGTTTAAAGTCATTTCTGTGCCTGAAACGGGTCAAAATTGAAGCTTTTGAGTAAGCAAAACTCTGTAAAAATGGCAATTTTAGTCACTGTGAGGGTTTAAAAAGTGGTTATTCAACATGAGGCACGATCCAATTGAAATTTTGAATCATTTTTGGTACAGTCCAAAAAATCAATTTTCGGATGAAAAACGATGACTCCGGACATGTCGAACGATCCCAAAAAGGTCAAAATGGATGAAATTTTAACATTTAATCTTTTGACTGTAAATGACTGTTGGATGTGAATTATGACTTTGCCAACTAAAATAAGTGTGTTTAAAGTCATTTCTGTGCCTGAAACGGGTCAAAATTGAAGCTTTTGAGTAAGCAAAACTCTGTAAAAATGGCAATTTTGGTCACTCTGAGGGTTTAAAAAGTGGTTATTCAACATGAGGCACGATCCAATTGACACTTTGAATCATTTTTGGTACAGTCCAAAAAATCAATTTTCGGATGAAAAACGATGACTCCGGACATGTCGAACGATCCCAAAATGGTCAATATGGATGAAATTTTAACATTTAATCTTTTGACTGTAAATGACTGTTGGATGTGAATTATGACTTTGTCAACTAAAATAAGTGTGTTTAAAGTCATTTCTGTGCCTGAAACGGGTCAAAATTGAAGCTTTTGAGTAAGCAAAACTCTGTAAAAATGGCAATTTTGGTCACTCTGAGGGTTTAAAAAGTGGTTATTCAACATGAGGCACGATCCAATTGACATTTTGAATCATTTTTGGTACAGTCCAAAAAATCAATTTTCGGATGAAAAACGATGAATCCGGACATGTCGAACTATCCCAAAATGGTCAATATGGATGAAATTTTAACATTTAATCTTTTGACTGTAAATGACTGTTGGATGTGAATTATGACTTTGTCAACTAAAATAAGTGTGTTTAAAGTCATTTCTGTGCCTGAAACGGGTCAAAATTGAAGCTTTTGAGTAAGCAAAACTCTGTAAAAATGGCAATTTTGGTCACTCTGAGGGTTTAAAAAGTGGTTATTCAACATGAGGCACGATCCAATTGACATTTTGAATCATTTTTGGTACAGTCCAAAAAATCAATTTTCAGATGAAAAACAATGACTCCGGACATGTCGAACTATCCCAAAATGGTCAATATGGATGAAATTTTAACATTTAATCTTTTGACTCTAAATGGCTGTTGGGTGTGAATTATGACTTTGTCAACTAAAATAAGTGTGTTTAAAGTCATTTCTGTGCCTGGAACGGGTCAAAATTGAAGCTTTTGAGTAAGCAAAACTCTGTAAAAATGGCAATTTTGGTCACTGTGAGGGTTTAAAAAGTGGTTATTCAACATGAGGCACAATCCAATTGACATTTTGAATCATTTTTGGTACAGTCCAAAAAATCAATTTTCGGATGAAAAACGATGACTCCGGACATGTCGAACTATCCCAAAATGGTCAATATGGATGAAATTTTACCATTTAATCTTTTGACTGTAAATGACTGTTGGATATGAATTATGACTTTGTCAACTAAAATAAGTGTGTTTAAAGTCATTTCTGTGCCTGAAACGGGTCAAAATTGAAGCTTTTGAGTAAGCAAAACTCTGTAAAAATGGCAATTTTGGTCACTCTGAGGGTTTAAAAAGTGGTTATTCAACATGAGGCACGATCCAATTGACATTTTGAATCATTTTTGGTACAGTCCAAAAAATCAATTTTCGAATGAAAAACGATGACTCCGGACATGTCGAACGATCCCAAAAAGGTCAAAATGGATGAAATTTTAACATTTAATCTTTTGACTGTAAATGACTGTTGGATGTGAATTATGACTTTGTCAACTAAAATAAGTGTGTTTAAAGTCATTTCTGTGCCTGAAACGGGTCAAAATTGAAGCTTTTGAGTAAGCAAAACTCTGTAAAAATGGCAATTTTGGTCACTGTGAGGGTTTAAAAAGTGGTTATTCAACATGAGGCACGATCCAATTGACATTTTGAATCATTTTTGGTACAGTCCAAAAAATCAATTTTCAGATGAAAAACAATGACTCCGGACATGTCGAACTATCCCAAAATGGTCAATATGGATGAAATTTTAACATTTAATCTTTTGACTGTAAATGACTGTTGGATGTGAATTATGACTTTGTCAACTAAAATAAGTGTGTTTAAAGTCATTTCTGTGCCTGAAACGGGTCAAAATTGAAGCTTTTGAGTAAGCAAAACTGTGTAAAAATGGCAATTTTGGTCACTCTGAGGGTTTAAAAAGTGGTTATTCAACATGAGGCATGATCCAATTGACATATTGAATCATTTTTGGTACAGTCCAAAAAATCAATTTTCGGATGAAAAACGATGACTCCGGACATGTCGAACGATCCCAAAGTGGTCAATATGGATAAAATTTTAACATTTAATCTTTTGACTGTAAAGGACTGTTGGATGTGAATTATGACTTTGTCAACTAAAATAAGTGTGTTTAAAGTCATTTCTGTGCCTGAAACGGGTCAAAATTGAAGCTTTTGAGTAAGCAAAACTCTGTAAAAATGGCAATTTTGGTCACTCTGAGGGTTTAAAAAGTGGTTATTCAACATGAGGCATGATCCAATTGACATTTTGAATCATTTTTGGTACAGTCCAAAAAATCAATTTTCGGATGAAAAACGATGACTCCGGACATGTCGAACGATCCCAAAAAGGTCAAAATGGATGAAATTTTAACATTTAATCTTTTGACTGTAAATGACTGTTGGATGTGAATTATGACTTTGCCAACTAAAATAAGTGTGTTTAAAGTCATTTCTGTGCCTGAAACGGGTCAAAATTGAAGCTTTTGAGTAAGCAAAACTCTGTAAAAATGGCAATTTTGGTCACTCTGAGGGTTTAAAAAGTGGTTATTCAACATGAGGCACGATCCAATTGACACTTTGAATCATTTTTGGTACAGTCCAAAAAATCAATTTTCGGATGAAAAACGATGACTCCGGACATGTCGAACGATCCCAAAATGGTCAATATGGATGAAATTTTAACATTTAATCTTTTGACTGTAAATGACTGTTGGATGTGAATTATGACTTTGTCAACTAAAATAAGTGTGTTTAAAGTCATTTCTGTGCCTGAAACGGGTCAAAATTGAAGCTTTTGAGTAAGCAAAACTCTGTAAAAATGGCAATTTTGGTCACTCTGAGGGTTTAAAAAGTGGTTATTCAACATGAGGCACGATCCAATTGACATTTTGAATCATTTTTGGTACAGTCCAAAAAATCAATTTTCGGATGAAAAACGATGAATCCGGACATGTCGAACTATCCCAAAATGGTCAATATGGATGAAATTTTAACATTTAATCTTTTGACTGTAAATGACTGTTGGATGTGAATTATGACTTTGTCAACTAAAATAAGTGTGTTTAAAGTCATTTCTGTGCCTGAAACGGGTCAAAATTGAAGCTTTTGAGTAAGCAAAACTCTGTAAAAATGGCAATTTTGGTCACTCTGAGGGTTTAAAAAGTGGTTATTCAACATGAGGCACGATCCAATTGACATTTTGAATCATTTTTGGTACAGTCCAAAAAATCAATTTTCAGATGAAAAACAATGACTCCGGACATGTCGAACTATCCCAAAATGGTCAATATGGATGAAATTTTAACATTTAATCTTTTGACTCTAAATGGCTGTTGGATGTGAATTATGACTTTGTCAACTAAAATAAGTGTGTTTAAAGTCATTTCTGTGCCTGGAACGGGTCAAAATTGAAGCTTTTGAGTAAGCAAAACTCTGTAAAAATGGCAATTTTGGTCACTGTGAGGGTTTAAAAAGTGGTTATTCAACATGAGGCACGATCCAATTGACATTTTGAATCATTTTTGGTACAGTCCAAAAAATCAATTTTCGGATGAAAAACGATGACTCCGGACATGTCGAACTATCCCAAAATGGTCAATATGGATGAAATTTTAACATTTAATCTTTTGACTGTAAATGACTGTTGGATATGAATTATGACTTTGTCAACTAAAATAAGTGTGTTTAAAGTCATTTCTGTGCCTGAAACGGGTCAAAATTGAAGCTTTTGAGTAAGCAAAACTCTGTAAAAATGGCAATTTTGGTCACTCTGAGGGTTTAAAAAGTGGTTATTCAACATGAGGCACGATCCAATTGACATTTTGAATCATTTTTGGTACAGTCCAAAAAATCAATTTTCAGATGAAAAACGATGACTCCGGACATGTCGAACTATCCCAAAATGGTCAATATGGATGAAATTTTAACATTTAATCTTTTGACTCTAAATGGCTGTTGGATGTGAATTATGACTTTGTCAACTAAAATAAGTGTGTTTAAAGTCATTTCTGTGCCTCAAAGGGGTCAAAATTGAAGCTTTTGAGTAAGCAAAACTCTGTAAAAATGGCAATTTTAGTCACTGTGAGGGTTTAAAAAGTGGTTATTCAACATGAGGCACGACCCAATTGAAATTTTGAATCATTTTTGGTACAGTCCAAAAAATCAATTTTCGGATGAAAAACGATGACTCCGGACATGTCGAACGATCCCAAAATGGTCAATATGGATGAAATTTTAACATTTAATCTTTTGACTGTAAATGACTGTTGGATGTGAATTATGACTTTGTCAACTAAAATAAGTGTGTTTAAAGTCATTTCTGTGCCTGAAACGGGTCAAAATTGAAGCTTTTGAGTAAGCAAAACTCTGTAAAAATGGCAATTTTGGTCACTCTGAGGGTTTAAAAAGTGGTTATTCAACATGAGGCACGATCCAATTGACATTTTGAATCATTTTTGGTACAGTCCGAAAAATCAATTTTCGAATGAAAAACGATGACTCCGGACATGTCGAACGATCCCAAAAGGGTCAAAATGGATGAAATTTTAACATTTAATCTTTTGACTGTAAATGACTGTTGGATGTGAATTATGACTTTGTCAACTAAAATAAGTGTGTTTAAAGTCATTTCTGTGCCTGAAACGGGTCAAAATTGAAGCTTTTGAGTAAGCAAAACTCTGTAAAAATGGCAATTTTGGTCACTGTGAGGGTTTAAAAAGTGGTTATTCAACATGAGGCACGATCCAATTGACATTTTGAATCATTTTTGGTACAGTCCAAAAAATCAATTTTCGGATGAAAAACGATGACTCCGGACATGTCGAACTATCCCAAAATGGTCAATATGGATGAAATTTTAACATTTAATCTTTTGACTGTAAATGACTGTTGGATATGAATTATGACTTTGTCAACTAAAATAAGTGTGTTTAAAGTCATTTCTGTGCCTGAAACGGGTCAAAATTGAAGCTTTTGAGTAAGCAAAACTCTGTAAAAATGGCAATTTTGGTCACTCTGAGGGTTTAAAAAGTGGTTATTCAACATGAGACACGATCCAATTGACATTTTGAATCATTTTTGGTACAGTCCAAAAAATCAATTTTCAGATGAAAAACGATGACTCCGGACATGTCGAACTATCCCAAAATGGTCAATATGGATGAAATTTTAACATTTAATCTTTTGACTCTAAATGGCTGTTGGATGTGAATTATGACTTTGTCAACTAAAATAAGTGTGTTTAAAGTCATTTCTGTGCCTCAAAGGGGTCAAAATTGAAGCTTTTGAGTAAGCAAAACTCTGTAAAAATGGCAATTTTAGTCACTGTGAGGGTTTAAAAAGTGGTTATTCAACATGAGGCACGATCCAATTGAAATTTTGAATCATTTTTGGTACAGTCCAAAAAATCAATTTTCGGATGAAAAACGATGACTCCGGACATGTCGAACGATCCCAAAAAGGTCAAAATGGATGAAATTTTAACATTTAATCTTTTGACTGTAAATGACTGTTGGATGTGAATTATGACTTTGCCAACTAAAATAAGTGTGTTTAAAGTCATTTCTGTGCCTGAAACGGGTCAAAATTGAAGCTTTTGAGTAAGCAAAACTCTGTAAAAATGGCAATTTTGGTCACTCTGAGGGTTTAAAAAGTGGTTATTCAACATGAGGCACGATCCAATTGACACTTTGAATCATTTTTGGTACAGTCCAAAAAATCAATTTTCGGATGAAAAACGATGACTCCGGACATGTCGAACGATCCCAAAATGGTCAATATGGATGAAATTTTAACATTTAATCTTTTGACTGTAAATGACTGTTGGATGTGAATTATGACTTTGTCAACTAAAATAAGTGTGTTTAAAGTCATTTCTGTGCCTGAAACGGGTCAAAATTGAAGCTTTTGAGTAAGCAAAACTCTGTAAAAATGGCAATTTTGGTCACTCTGAGGGTTTAAAAAGTGGTTATTCAACATGAGGCACGATCCAATTGACATTTTGAATCATTTTTGGTACAGTCCAAAAAATCAATTTTCGGATGAAAAACGATGAATCCGGACATGTCGAACTATCCCAAAATGGTCAATATGGATGAAATTTTAACATTTAATCTTTTGACTGTAAATGACTGTTGGATGTGAATTATGACTTTGTCAACTAAAATAAGTGTGTTTAAAGTCATTTCTGTGCCTGAAACGGGTCAAAATTGAAGCTTTTGAGTAAGCAAAACTCTGTAAAAATGGCAATTTTGGTCACTCTGAGGGTTTAAAAAGTGGTTATTCAACATGAGGCACGATCCAATTGACATTTTGAATCATTTTTGGTACAGTCCAAAAAATCAATTTTCAGATGAAAAACAATGACTCCGGACATGTCGAACTATCCCAAAATGGTCAATATGGATGAAATTTTAACATTTAATCTTTTGACTCTAAATGGCTGTTGGATGTGAATTATGACTTTGTCAACTAAAATAAGTGTGTTTAAAGTCATTTCTGTGCCTGGAACGGGTCAAAATTGAAGCTTTTGAGTAAGCAAAACTCTGTAAAAATGGCAATTTTGGTCACTGTGAGGGTTTAAAAAGTGGTTATTCAACATGAGGCACGATCCAATTGACATTTTGAATCATTTTTGGTACAGTCCAAAAAATCAATTTTCGGATGAAAAACGATGACTCCGGACATGTCGAACTATCCCAAAATGGTCAATATGGATGAAATTTTAACATTTAATCTTTTGACTGTAAATGACTGTTGGATATGAATTATGACTTTGTCAACTAAAATAAGTGTGTTTAAAGTCATTTCTGTGCCTGAAACGGGTCAAAATTGAAGCTTTTGAGTAAGCAAAACTCTGTAAAAATGGCAATTTTGGTCACTCTGAGGGTTTAAAAAGTGGTTATTCAACATGAGGCACGATCCAATTGACATTTTGAATCATTTTTGGTACAGTCCAAAAAATCAATTTTCAGATGAAAAACGATGACTCCGGACATGTCGAACTATCCCAAAATGGTCAATATGGATGAAATTTTAACATTTAATCTTTTGACTCTAAATGGCTGTTGGATGTGAATTATGACTTTGTCAACTAAAATAAGTGTGTTTAAAGTCATTTCTGTGCCTCAAAGGGGTCAAAATTGAAGCTTTTGAGTAAGCAAAACTCTGTAAAAATGGCAATTTTAGTCACTGTGAGGGTTTAAAAAGTGGTTATTCAACATGAGGCACGACCCAATTGAAATTTTGAATCATTTTTGGTACAGTCCAAAAAATCAATTTTCGGATGAAAAACGATGACTCCGGACATGTCGAACGATCCCAAAATGGTCAATATGGATGAAATTTTAACATTTAATCTTTTGACTGTAAATGACTGTTGGATGTGAATTATGACTTTGTCAACTAAAATAAGTGTGTTTAAAGTCATTTCTGTGCCTGAAACGGGTCAAAATTGAAGCTTTTGAGTAAGCAAAACTCTGTAAAAATGGCAATTTTGGTCACTCTGAGGGTTTAAAAAGTGGTTATTCAACATGAGGCACGATCCAATTGACATTTTGAATCATTTTTGGTACAGTCCAAAAAATCAATTTTCGAATGAAAAACGATGACTCCGGACATGTCGAACGATCCCAAAAATGTCAAAATGGATGAAATTTTAACATTTAATCTTTTGACTGTAAATGACTGTTGGATGTGAATTATGACTTTGTCAACTAAAATAAGTGTGTTTAAAGTCATTTCTGTGCCTGAAACGGGTCAAAATTGAAGCTTTTGAGTAAGCAAAACTCTGTAAAAATGGCAATTTTGGTCACTGTGAGGGTTTAAAAAGTGGTTATTCAACATGAGGCACGATCCAATTGACATTTTGAATCATTTTTGGTACAGTCCAAAAAATCAATTTTCGGATGAAAAACGATGACTCCGGACATGTCGAACTATCCCAAAATGGTCAATATGGATGAAATTTTAACATTTAATCTTTTGACTGTAAATGACTGTTGGATGTGAATTATGACTTTGTCAACTAAAATAAGTGTGTTTAAAGTCATTTCTGTGCCTGAAACGGGTCAAAATTGAAGCTTTTGAGTAAGCAAAACTGTGTAAAAATGGCAATTTTGGTCACTCTGAGGGTTTAAAAAGTGGTTATTCAACATGAGGCATGATCCAATTGACATATTGAATCATTTTTGGTACAGTCCAAAAAATCAATTTTCGGATGAAAAACGATGACTCCGGACATGTCGAACGATCCCAAAGTGGTCAATATGGATAAAATTTTAACATTTAATCTTTTGACTGTAAATGACTGTTGGATGTGAATTATGACTTTGTCAACTAAAATAAGTGTGTTTAAAGTCATTTCTGTGCCTGAAACGGGTCAAAATTGAAGCTTTTGAGTAAGCAAAACTCTGTAAAAATGGCAATTTTGGTCACTCTGAGGGTTTAAAAAGTGGTTATTCAACATGAGGCACGATCCAATTGACATTTTGAATCATTTTTGGTACAGTCCAAAAAAATCAATTTTCGGATGCAAACAATGACTCCGGACATGTCGAACAATCCCAAAAAGGTCAAAATGGATGAAATTTTAACATTTAATCTTTTGACTGTAAATGACTGTTGGATGTGAATTATGACTTTGTCAACTAAAATAAGTGTGTTTAAAGTCATTTCTGTGCCTGAAACGGGTCAAAATTGAAGCTTTTGAGTAAGCAAAACTCTGTAGAAATGGCAATTTTGGTCAATGTGAGGGTTTAAAAAGTGGTTATTCAACATGAGGCACGATCCAATTGACATTTTGAATCATTTTTGGTACAGTCTAAAAAATCAATTTTCGGATGAAAAACGATGACTCCGGACATGTCGAACTATCCCAAAATGGTCAATATGGATGAAATTTTAACATTTAATCTTTTGACTCTAAATGGCAGTTGGATGTGAATTATGACTTTGTCAACTAAAATAAGTGTGTTTAAAGTCATTTCTGTGCCTCAAAGGGGTCAAAATTGAAGCTTTTGAGTAAGCAAAACTCTGTAAAAATGGCAATTTTGGTCACTCTGAGGGTTTAAAAAGTGGTTATTCAACATGAGGCACGATCCAATTGACATTTTGAATCATTTTTGGTACAGTCCAAAAAATCAATTTTCGGATGAAAAACGATGACTCCGGACATGTCGAACTATCCCAAAATGGTCAATATGGATGAAATTTTAACATTTAATCTTTTGACTCTAAATGGCTGTTGGATGTGAATTATGACTTTGTCAACTAAAATAAGTGTGTTTAAAGTCATTTCTGTGCCTCAAAGGGGTCAAAATTGAAGCTTTTGAGTAAGCAAAACTCTGTAAAAATGGCAATTTTGGTCACTCTGAGGGTTTAAAAAGTGGTTATTCAACATGAGGCACGATCCAATTGACATTTTGAATCATTTTTGGAACAGTCCAAAAAATCAATTTTCGGATGAAAAACGATGACTCCGGACATGTCGAACGATCCCAAAATGGTCAATATGGATGAAATTTTAACATTTAATCTTTTGACTGTAAATGACTGTTGGATGTGAATTCTGACTTTGTCAACTAAAATAAGTGTGTTTAAAGTCATTTCTGTGCCTGAAACGGGTCAAAATTGAAGCTTTTGAGTAAGCAAAACTCTGTAAAAATGGCAATTTTGGTCACTCTGAGGGTTTAAAAAGTGGTTATTCAACATGAGGCACGATCCAATTGACATTTTGAATCATTTTTGGTACAGTCCGAAAAATCAATTTTCGAATGAAAAACGATGACTCCGGACATGTCGAACGATCCCAAAAGGGTCAAAATGGATGAAATTTTAACATTTAATCTTTTGACTGTAAATGACTGTTGGATGTGAATTATGACTTTGTCAACTAAATAAGTGTGTTTAAAGTCATTTCTGTGCCTGAAACGGGTCAAAATTGAAGCTTTTGAGTAAGCAAAACTCTGTAAAAATGGCAATTTTGGTCACTGTGAGGGTTTAAAAAGTGGTTATTCAACATGAGGCACGATCCAATTGACATTTTGAATCATTTTTGGTACAGTCCAAAAAATCAATTTTCGGATGAAAAACGATGACTCCGGACATGTCGAACTATCCCAAAATGGTCAATATGGATGAAATTTTAACATTTAATCTTTTGACTGTAAATGACTGTTGGATATGAATTATGACTCAGTCAACTAAAATAAGTGTGTTTAAAGTCATTTCTGTGCCTGAAACGGGTCAAAATTGAAGCTTTTGAGTAAGCAAAACTCTGTAAAAATGGCAATTTTGGTCACTCTGAGGGTTTAAAAAGTGGTTATTCAACATGAGGCACGATCCAATTGAAATTTTGAATCATTTTTGGTACAGTCCAAAAAATCAATTTTCGGATGAAAAACGATGACTCCGGACATGTCGAACGATCCCAAAAAGGTCAAAATGGATGAAATTTTAACATTTAATCTTTTGACTGTAAATGACTGTTGGATGTGAATTATGACTTTGCCAACTAAAATAAGTGTGTTTAAAGTCATTTCTGTGCCTGAAACGGGTCAAAATTGAAGCTTTTGAGTAAGCAAAACTCTGTAAAAATGGCAATTTTGGTCACTCTGAGGGTTTAAAAAGTGGTTATTCAACATGAGGCACGATCCAATTGACACTTTGAATCATTTTTGGTACAGTCCAAAAAATCAATTTTCGGATGAAAAACGATGACTCCGGACATGTCGAACGATCCCAAAATGGTCAATATGGATGAAATTTTAACATTTAATCTTTTGACTGTAAATGACTGTTGGATGTGAATTATGACTTTGTCAACTAAAATAAGTGTGTTTAAAGTCATTTCTGTGCCTGAAACGGGTCAAAATTGAAGCTTTTGAGTAAGCAAAACTCTGTAAAAATGGCAATTTTGGTCACTCTGAGGGTTTAAAAAGTGGTTATTCAACATGAGGCACGATCCAATTGACATTTTGAATCATTTTTGGTACAGTCCAAAAAATCAATTTTCGGATGAAAAACGATGAATCCGGACATGTCGAACTATCCCAAAATGGTCAATATGGATGAAATTTTAACATTTAATCTTTTGACTGTAAATGACTGTTGGATGTGAATTATGACTTTGTCAACTAAAATAAGTGTGTTTAAAGTCATTTCTGTGCCTGAAACGGGTCAAAATTGAAGCTTTTGAGTAAGCAAAACTCTGTAAAAATGGCAATTTTGGTCACTCTGAGGGTTTAAAAAGTGGTTATTCAACATGAGGCACGATCCAATTGACATTTTGAATCATTTTTGGTACAGTCCAAAAAATCAATTTTCAGATGAAAAACAATGACTCCGGACATGTCGAACTATCCCAAAATGGTCAATATGGATGAAATTTTAACATTTAATCTTTTGACTCTAAATGGCTGTTGGATGTGAATTATGACTTTGTCAACTAAAATAAGTGTGTTTAAAGTCATTTCTGTGCCTGGAACGGGTCAAAATTGAAGCTTTTGAGTAAGCAAAACTCTGTAAAAATGGCAATTTTGGTCACTGTGAGGGTTTAAAAAGTGGTTATTCAACATGAGGCACGATCCAATTGACATTTTGAATCATTTTTGGTACAGTCCAAAAAATCAATTTTCGGATGAAAAACGATGACTCCGGACATGTCGAACTATCCCAAAATGGTCAATATGGATGAAATTTTAACATTTAATCTTTTGACTGTAAATGACTGTTGGATATGAATTATGACTTTGTCAACTAAAATAAGTGTGTTTAAAGTCATTTCTGTGCCTGAAACGGGTCAAAATTGAAGCTTTTGAGTAAGCAAAACTCTGTAAAAATGGCAATTTTGGTCACTCTGAGGGTTTAAAAAGTGGTTATTCAACATGAGGCACGATCCAATTGACATTTTGAATCATTTTTGGTACAGTCCAAAAAATCAATTTTCAGATGAAAAACGATGACTCCGGACATGTCGAACTATCCCAAAATGGTCAATATGGATGAAATTTTAACATTTAATCTTTTGACTCTAAATGGCTGTTGGATGTGAATTATGACTTTGTCAACTAAAATAAGTGTGTTTAAAGTCATTTCTGTGCCTCAAAGGGGTCAAAATTGAAGCTTTTGAGTAAGCAAAACTCTGTAAAAATGGCAATTTTAGTCACTGTGAGGGTTTAAAAAGTGGTTATTCAACATGAGGCACGACCCAATTGAAATTTTGAATCATTTTTGGTACAGTCCAAAAAATCAATTTTCGGATGAAAAACGATGACTCCGGACATGTCGAACGATCCCAAAATGGTCAATATGGATGAAATTTTAACATTTAATCTTTTGACTGTAAATGACTGTTGGATGTGAATTATGACTTTGTCAACTAAAATAAGTGTGTTTAAAGTCATTTCTGTGCCTGAAACGGGTCAAAATTGAAGCTTTTGAGTAAGCAAAACTCTGTAAAAATGGCAATTTTGGTCACTCTGAGGGTTTAAAAATTGGTTATTCAACATGAGGCACGATCCAATTGACATTTTGAATCATTTTTGGTACAGTCCAAAAAATCAATTTTCGAATGAAAAACGATGACTCCGGACATGTCGAACGATCCCAAAAAGGTCAAAATGGATGAAATTTTAACATTTAATCTTTTGACTGTAAATGACTGTTGGATGTGTATTATGACTTTGTCAACTAAAATAAGTGTGTTTAAAGTCATTTCTGTGCCTGAAACGGGTCAAAATTGAAGCTTTTGAGTAAGCAAAACTCTGTAAAAATGGCAATTTTGGTCACTGTGAGGGTTTAAAAAGTGGTTATTCAACATGAGGCACGATCCAATTGACATTTTGAATCATTTTTGGTACAGTCCAAAAAATCAATTTTCGGATGAAAAACGATGACTCCGGACATGTCGAACTATCCCAAAATGGTCAATATGGATGAAATTTTAACATTTAATCTTTTGACTGTAAATGACTGTTGGATGTGAATTATGACTTTGTCAACTAAAATAAGTGTGTTTAAAGTCATTTCTGTGCCTGAAACGGGTCAAAATTGAAGCTTTTGAGTAAGCAAAACTGTGTAAAAATGGCAATTTTGGTCACTCTGAGGGTTTAAAAAGTGGTTATTCAACATGAGGCATGATCCAATTGACATATTGAATCATTTTTGGTACAGTCCAAAAAATCAATTTTCGGATGAAAAACGATGACTCCGGACATGTCGAACGATCCCAAAGTGGTCAATATGGATAAAATTTTAACATTTAATCTTTTGACTGTAAATGACTGTTGGATGTGAATTATGACTTTGTCAACTAAAATAAGTGTGTTTAAAGTCATTTCTGTGCCTGAAACGGGTCAAAATTGAAGCTTTTGAGTAAGCAAAACTCTGTAAAAATGGCAATTTTGGTCACTCTGAGGGTTTAAAAAGTGGTTATTCAACATGAGGCACGATCCAATTGACATTTTGAATCATTTTTGGTACAGTCCAAAAAATCAATTTTCAGATGAAAAACAATGACTCCGGACATGTCGAACTATCCCAAAATGGTCAATATGGATGAAATTTTAACATTTAATCTTTTGACTCTAAATGGCTGTTGGATGTGAATTATGACTTTGTCAACTAAAATAAGTGTGTTTAAAGTCATTTCTGTGCCTGGAACGGGTCAAAATTGAAGCTTTTGAGTAAGCAAAACTCTGTAAAAATGGCAATTTTGGTCACTGTGAGGGTTTAAAAAGTGGTTATTCAACATGAGGCACGATCCAATTGACATTTTGAATCATTTTTGGTACAGTCCAAAAAATCAATTTTCGGATGAAAAACGATGACTCCGGACATGTCGAACTATCCCAAAATGGTCAATATGGATGAAATTTTAACATTTAATCTTTTGACTGTAAATGACTGTTGGATATGAATTATGACTTTGTCAACTAAAATAAGTGTGTTTAAAGTCATTTCTGTGCCTGAAACGGGTCAAAATTGAAGCTTTTGAGTAAGCAAAACTCTGTAAAAATGGCAATTTTGGTCACTCTGAGGGTTTAAAAAGTGGTTATTCAACATGAGGCACGATCCAATTGACATTTTGAATCATTTTTGGTACAGTCCAAAAAATCAATTTTCAGATGAAAAACGATGACTCCGGACATGTCGAACTATCCCAAAATGGTCAATATGGATGAAATTTTAACATTTAATCTTTTGACTCTAAATGGCTGTTGGATGTGAATTATGACTTTGTCAACTAAAATAAGTGTGTTTAAAGTCATTTCTGTGCCTCAAAGGGGTCAAAATTGAAGCTTTTGAGTAAGCAAAACTCTGTAAAAATGGCAATTTTAGTCACT
This sequence comes from Lissotriton vulgaris, assembly GCF_964263255.1. NCBI lineage: Eukaryota > Metazoa > Chordata > Amphibia > Caudata > Salamandridae > Lissotriton > Lissotriton vulgaris. The sequence goes on from NW_028253326.1 coordinate 943,398, forward strand.
GTGAGGGTTTAAAAAGTGGTTATTCAACATGAGGCACGACCCAATTGAAATTTTGAATCATTTTTGGTACAGTCCAAAAAATCAATTTTCGGATGAAAAACGATGACTCCGGACATGTCGAACGATCCCAAAATGGTCAATATGGATGAAATTTTAACATTTAATCTTTTGACTGTAAATGACTGTTGGATGTGAATTATGACTTTGTCAACTAAAATAAGTGTGTTTAAAGTCATTTCTGTGCCTGAAACGGGTCAAAATTGAAGCTTTTGAGTAAGCAAAACTCTGTAAAAATGGCAATTTTGGTCACTCTGAGGGTTTAAAAAGTGGTTATTCAACATGAGGCACGATCCAATTGACATTTTGAATCATTTTTGGTACAGTCCAAAAAATCAATTTTCGAATGAAAAACGATGACTCCGGACATGTCGAACGATCCCAAAAAGGTCAAAATGGATGAAATTTTAACATTTAATCTTTTGACTGTAAATGACTGTTGGATGTGAATTATGACTTTGTCAACTAAAATAAGTGTGTTTAAAGTCATTTCTGTGCCTGAAACGGGTCAAAATTGAAGCTTTTGAGTAAGCAAAACTCTGTAAAAATGGCAATTTTGGTCACTGTGAGGGTTTAAAAAGTGGTTATTCAACATGAGGCACGATCCAATTGACATTTTGAATCATTTTTGGTACAGTCCAAAAAATCAATTTTCGGATGAAAAACGATGACTCCGGACATGTCGAACTATCCCAAAATGGTCAATATGGATGAAATTTTAACATTTAATCTTTTGACTGTAAATGACTGTTGGATGTGAATTATGACTTTGTCAACTAAAATAAGTGTGTTTAAAGTCATTTCTGTGCCTGAAACGGGTCAAAATTGAAGCTTTTGAGTAAGCAAAACTGTGTAAAAATGGCAATTTTGGTCACTCTGAGGGTTTAAAAAGTGGTTATTCAACATGAGGCATGATCCAATTGACATATTGAATCATTTTTGGTACAGTCCAAAAAATCAATTTTCGGATGAAAAACGATGACTCCGGACATGTCGAACGATCCCAAAGTGGTCAATATGGATAAAATTTTAACATTTAATCTTTTGACTGTAAATGACTGTTGGATGTGAATTATGACTTTGTCAACTAAAATAAGTGTGTTTAAAGTCATTTCTGTGCCTGAAACGGGTCAAAATTGAAGCTTTTGAGTAAGCAAAACTCTGTAAAAATGGCAATTTTGGTCACTCTGAGGGTTTAAAAAGTGGTTATTCAACATGAGGCACGATCCAATTGACATTTTGAATCATTTTTGGTACAGTCCAAAAAAATCAATTTTCGGATGCAAACAATGACTCCGGACATGTCGAACAATCCCAAAAAGGTCAAAATGGATGAAATTTTAACATTTAATCTTTTGACTGTAAATGACTGTTGGATGTGAATTATGACTTTGTCAACTAAAATAAGTGTGTTTAAAGTCATTTCTGTGCCTGAAACGGGTCAAAATTGAAGCTTTTGAGTAAGCAAAACTCTGTAGAAATGGCAATTTTGGTCAATGTGAGGGTTTAAAAAGTGGTTATTCAACATGAGGCACGATCCAATTGACATTTTGAATCATTTTTGGTACAGTCTAAAAAATCAATTTTCGGATGAAAAACGATGACTCCGGACATGTCGAACTATCCCAAAATGGTCAATATGGATGAAATTTTAACATTTAATCTTTTGACTCTAAATGGCAGTTGGATGTGAATTATGACTTTGTCAACTGAAATAAGTGTGTTTAAAGTCATTTCTGTGCCTGAAACGGGTCAAAATTGAAGCTTTTGAGTAAGCAAAACTCTGTAAAAATGGCAATTTTGGTCACTCTGAGGGTTTAAAAAGTGGTTATTCAACATGAGGCACGATCCAATTGACATTTTGAATCATTTTTGGTACAGTCCAAAAAAATCAATTTTCGGATGCAAACGATGACTCCGGACATGTCGAACGGACCCAAAAAGGTCAAAATGGATGAAATTTTAACATTTAATCTTTTGACTGTAAATGACTGTTGGATGTGAATTATGACTTTGTCAACTAAAATAAGTGTGTTTAAAGTCATTTCTGTGCCTGAAACGGGTCAAAATTGAAGCTTTTGAGTAAGCAAAACTCTGTAGAAATGGCAATTTTGGTCAATGTGAGGGTTTAAAAAGTGGTTATTCAACATGAGGCACGATCCAATTGACATTTTGAATCATTTTTGGTACAGTCCAAAAAATCAATTTTCGGATGAAAAACGATGACTCCGGACATGTCGAACTATCCCAAAATGGTCAATATGGATGAAATTTTAACATTTAATCTTTTGACTCTAAATGGCTGTTGGATGTGAATTATGACTTTGTCAACTAAAATAAGTGTGTTTAAAGTCATTTCTGTGCCTCAAAGGGGTCAAAATTGAAGCTTTTGAGTAAGCAAAACTCTGTAAAAATGGCAATTTTGGTCACTCTGAGGGTTTAAAAAGTGGTTATTCAACATGAGGCACGATCCAATTGACATTTTGAATCATTTTTGGAACAGTCCAAAAAATCAATTTTCGGATGAAAAACGATGACTCCGGACATGTCGAACGATCCCAAAATGGTCAATATGGATGAAATTTTAACATTTAATCTTTTGACTGTAAATGACTGTTGGATGTGAATTTTGACTTTGTCAACTAAAATAAGTGTGTTTAAAGTCATTTCTGTGCCTGAAACGGGTCAAAATTGAAGCTTTTGAGTAAGCAAAACTCTGTAAAAATGGCAATTTTGGTCACTCTGAGGGTTTAAAAAGTGGTTATTCAACATGAGGCACGATCCAATTGACATTTTGAATCATTTTTGGTACAGTCCGAAAAATCAATTTTCGAATGAAAAACGATGACTCCGGACATGTCGAACGATCCCAAAAGGGTCAAAATGGATGAAATTTTAACATTTAATCTTTTGACTGTAAATGACTGTTGGATGTGAATTATGACTTTGTCAACTAAATAAGTGTGTTTAAAGTCATTTCTGTGCCTGAAACGGGTCAAAATTGAAGCTTTTGAGTAAGCAAAACTCTGTAAAAATGGCAATTTTGGTCACTGTGAGGGTTTAAAAAGTGGTTATTCAACATGAGGCACGATCCAATTGACATTTTGAATCATTTTTGGTACAGTCCAAAAAATCAATTTTCGGATGAAAAACGATGACTCCGGACATGTCGAACTATCCCAAAATGGTCAATATGGATGAAATTTTAACATTTAATCTTTTGACTGTAAATGACTGTTGGATATGAATTATGACTCAGTCAACTAAAATAAGTGTGTTTAAAGTCATTTCTGTGCCTGAAACGGGTCAAAATTGAAGCTTTTGAGTAAGCAAAACTCTGTAAAAATGGCAATTTTGGTCACTCTGAGGGTTTAAAAAGTGGTTATTCAACATGAGACACGATCCAATTGACATTTTGAATCATTTTTGGTACAGTCCAAAAAATCAATTTTCAGATGAAAAACGATGACTCCGGACATGTCGAACTATCCCAAAATGGTCAATATGGATGAAATTTTAACATTTAATCTTTTGACTCTAAATGGCTGTTGGATGTGAATTATGACTTTGTCAACTAAAATAAGTGTGTTTAAAGTCATTTCTGTGCCTCAAAGGGGTCAAAATTGAAGCTTTTGAGTAAGCAAAACTCTGTAAAAATGGCAATTTTAGTCACTGTGAGGGTTTAAAAAGTGGTTATTCAACATGAGGCACGATCCAATTGAAATTTTGAATCATTTTTGGTACAGTCCAAAAAATCAATTTTCGGATGAAAAACGATGACTCCGGACATGTCGAACGATCCCAAAAAGGTCAAAATGGATGAAATTTTAACATTTAATCTTTTGACTGTAAATGACTGTTGGATGTGAATTATGACTTTGCCAACTAAAATAAGTGTGTTTAAAGTCATTTCTGTGCCTGAAACGGGTCAAAATTGAAGCTTTTGAGTAAGCAAAACTCTGTAAAAATGGCAATTTTGGTCACTCTGAGGGTTTAAAAAGTGGTTATTCAACATGAGGCACGATCCAATTGACACTTTGAATCATTTTTGGTACAGTCCAAAAAATCAATTTTCGGATGAAAAACGATGACTCCGGACATGTCGAACGATCCCAAAATGGTCAATATGGATGAAATTTTAACATTTAATCTTTTGACTGTAAATGACTGTTGGATGTGAATTATGACTTTGTCAACTAAAATAAGTGTGTTTAAAGTCATTTCTGTGCCTGAAACGGGTCAAAATTGAAGCTTTTGAGTAAGCAAAACTCTGTAAAAATGGCAATTTTGGTCACTCTGAGGGTTTAAAAAGTGGTTATTCAACATGAGGCACGATCCAATTGACATTTTGAATCATTTTTGGTACAGTCCAAAAAATCAATTTTCGGATGAAAAACGATGAATCCGGACATGTCGAACTATCCCAAAATGGTCAATATGGATGAAATTTTAACATTTAATCTTTTGACTGTAAATGACTGTTGGATGTGAATTATGACTTTGTCAACTAAAATAAGTGTGTTTAAAGTCATTTCTGTGCCTGAAACGGGTCAAAATTGAAGCTTTTGAGTAAGCAAAACTCTGTAAAAATGGCAATTTTGGTCACTCTGAGGGTTTAAAAAGTGGTTATTCAACATGAGGCACGATCCAATTGACATTTTGAATCATTTTTGGTACAGTCCAAAAAATCAATTTTCAGATGAAAAACAATGACTCCGGACATGTCGAACTATCCCAAAATGGTCAATATGGATGAAATTTTAACATTTAATCTTTTGACTCTAAATGGCTGTTGGATGTGAATTATGACTTTGTCAACTAAAATAAGTGTGTTTAAAGTCATTTCTGTGCCTGGAACGGGTCAAAATTGAAGCTTTTGAGTAAGCAAAACTCTGTAAAAATGGCAATTTTGGTCACTGTGAGGGTTTAAAAAGTGGTTATTCAACATGAGGCACGATCCAATTGACATTTTGAATCATTTTTGGTACAGTCCAAAAAATCAATTTTCGGATGAAAAACGATGACTCCGGACATGTCGAACTATCCCAAAATGGTCAATATGGATGAAATTTTAACATTTAATCTTTTGACTGTAAATGACTGTTGGATATGAATTATGACTTTGTCAACTAAAATAAGTGTGTTTAAAGTCATTTCTGTGCCTGAAACGGGTCAAAATTGAAGCTTTTGAGTAAGCAAAACTCTGTAAAAATGGCAATTTTGGTCACTCTGAGGGTTTAAAAAGTGGTTATTCAACATGAGGCACGATCCAATTGACATTTTGAATCATTTTTGGTACAGTCCAAAAAATCAATTTTCAGATGAAAAACGATGACTCCGGACATGTCGAACTATCCCAAAATGGTCAATATGGATGAAATTTTAACATTTAATCTTTTGACTCTAAATGGCTGTTGGATGTGAATTATGACTTTGTCAACTAAAATAAGTGTGTTTAAAGTCATTTCTGTGCCTCAAAGGGGTCAAAATTGAAGCTTTTGAGTAAGCAAAACTCTGTAAAAATGGCAATTTTAGTCACTGTGAGGGTTTAAAAAGTGGTTATTCAACATGAGGCACGACCCAATTGAAATTTTGAATCATTTTTGGTACAGTCCAAAAAATCAATTTTCGGATGAAAAACGATGACTCCGGACATGTCGAACGATCCCAAAATGGTCAATATGGATGAAATTTTAACATTTAATCTTTTGACTGTAAATGACTGTTGGATGTGAATTATGACTTTGTCAACTAAAATAAGTGTGTTTAAAGTCATTTCTGTGCCTGAAACGGGTCAAAATTGAAGCTTTTGAGTAAGCAAAACTCTGTAAAAATGGCAATTTTGGTCACTCTGAGGGTTTAAAAATTGGTTATTCAACATGAGGCACGATCCAATTGACATTTTGAATCATTTTTGGTACAGTCCAAAAAATCAATTTTCGAATGAAAAACGATGACTCCGGACATGTCGAACGATCCCAAAAAGGTCAAAATGGATGAAATTTTAACATTTAATCTTTTGACTGTAAATGACTGTTGGATGTGAATTATGACTTTGTCAACTAAAATAAGTGTGTTTAAAGTCATTTCTGTGCCTGAAACGGGTCAAAATTGAAGCTTTTGAGTAAGCAAAACTCTGTAAAAATGGCAATTTTGGTCACTGTGAGGGTTTAAAAAGTGGTTATTCAACATGAGGCACGATCCAATTGACATTTTGAATCATTTTTGGTACAGTCCAAAAAATCAATTTTCGGATGAAAAACGATGACTCCGGACATGTCGAACTATCCCAAAATGGTCAATATGGATGAAATTTTAACATTTAATCTTTTGACTGTAAATGACTGTTGGATGTGAATTATGACTTTGTCAACTAAAATAAGTGTGTTTAAAGTCATTTCTGTGCCTGAAACGGGTCAAAATTGAAGCTTTTGAGTAAGCAAAACTGTGTAAAAATGGCAATTTTGGTCACTCTGAGGGTTTAAAAAGTGGTTATTCAACATGAGGCATGATCCAATTGACATATTGAATCATTTTTGGTACAGTCCAAAAAATCAATTTTCGGATGAAAAACGATGACTCCGGACATGTCGAACGATCCCAAAGTGGTCAATATGGATAAAATTTTAACATTTAATCTTTTGACTGTAAATGACTGTTGGATGTGAATTATGACTTTGTCAACTAAAATAAGTGTGTTTAAAGTCATTTCTGTGCCTGAAACGGGTCAAAATTGAAGCTTTTGAGTAAGCAAAACTCTGTAAAAATGGCAATTTTGGTCACTCTGAGGGTTTAAAAAGTGGTTATTCAACATGAGGCACGATCCAATTGACATTTTGAATCATTTTTGGTACAGTCCAAAAAAATCAATTTTCGGATGCAAACAATGACTCCGGACATGTCGAACAATCCCAAAAAGGTCAAAATGGATGAAATTTTAACATTTAATCTTTTGACTGTAAATGACTGTTGGATGTGAATTATGACTTTGTCAACTAAAATAAGTGTGTTTAAAGTCATTTCTGTGCCTGAAACGGGTCAAAATTGAAGCTTTTGAGTAAGCAAAACTCTGTAGAAATGGCAATTTTGGTCAATGTGAGGGTTTAAAAAGTGGTTATTCAACATGAGGCACGATCCAATTGACATTTTGAATCATTTTTGGTACAGTCTAAAAAATCAATTTTCGGATGAAAAACGATGACTCCGGACATGTCGAACTATCCCAAAATGGTCAATATGGATGAAATTTTAACATTTAATCTTTTGACTCTAAATGGCAGTTGGATGTGAATTATGACTTTGTCAACTAAAATAAGTGTGTTTAAAGTCATTTCTGTGCCTCAAAGGGGTCAAAATTGAAGCTTTTGAGTAAGCAAAACTCTGTAAAAATGGCAATTTTGGTCACTCTGAGGGTTTAAAAAGTGGTTATTCAACATGAGGCACGATCCAATTGACATTTTGAATCATTTTTGGTACAGTCCGAAAAATCAATTTTCGAATGAAAAACGATGACTCCGGACATGTCGAACGATCCCAAAAGGGTCAAAATGGATGAAATTTTAACATTTAATCTTTTGACTGTAAATGACTGTTGGATGTGAATTATGACTTTGTCAACTAAAATAAGTGTGTTTAAAGTCATTTCTGTGCCTGAAACGGGTCAAAATTGAAGCTTTTGAGTAAGCAAAACTCTGTAAAAATGGCAATTTTGGTCACTGTGAGGGTTTAAAAAGAGGTTATTCAACATGAGGCACGATCCAATTGACATTTTGAATCATTTTTGGTACAGTCCAAAAAATCAATTTTCGGATGAAAAACGATGACTCCGGACATGTCGAACTATCCCAAAATGGTCAATATGGATGAAATTTTAACATTTAATCTTTTGACTGTAAATGACTGTTGGATGTGAATTATGACTTTGTCAACTAAAATAAGTGTGTTTAAAGTCATTTCTGTGCCTGAAACGGGTCAAAATTGAAGCTTTTGAGTAAGCAAAACTGTGTAAAAATGGCAATTTTGGTCACTCTGAGGGTTTAAAAAGTGGTTATTCAACATGAGGCATGATCCAATTGACATATTGAATCATTTTTGGTACAGTCCAAAAAATCAATTTTCGGATGAAAAACGATGACTCCGGACATGTCGAACGATCCCAAAGTGGTCAATATGGATAAAATGTTAACATTTAATCTTTTGACTGTAAATGACTGTTGGATGTGAATTATGACTTTGTCAACTAAAATAAGTGTGTTTAAAGTCATTTCTGTGCCTGAAACGGGTCAAAATTGAAGCTTTTGAGTAAGCAAAACTCTGTAAAAATGGCAATTTTGGTCACTCTGAGGGTTTAAAAAGTGGTTATTCAACATGAGGCACGATCCAATTGACATTTTGAATCATTTTTGGTACAGTCCAAAAAATCAATTTTCAGATGAAAAACAATGACTCCGGACATGTCGAACTATCCCAAAATGGTCAATATGGATGAAATTTTAACATTTAATCTTTTGACTCTAAATGGCTGTTGGATGTGAATTATGACTTTGTCAACTAAAATAAGTGTGTTTAAAGTCATTTCTGTGCCTGGAACGGGTCAAAATTGAAGCTTTTGAGTAAGCAAAACTCTGTAAAAATGGCAATTTTGGTCACTGTGAGGGTTTAAAAAGTGGTTATTCAACATGAGGCACGATCCAATTGACATTTTGAATCATTTTTGGTACAGTCCAAAAAATCAATTTTCGGATGAAAAACGATGACTCCGGACATGTCGAACTATCCCAAAATGGTCAATATGGATGAAATTTTAACATTTAATCTTTTGACTGTAAATGACTGTTGGATATGAATTATGACTTTGTCAACTAAAATAAGTGTGTTTAAAGTCATTTCTGTGCCTGAAACGGGTCAAAATTGAAGCTTTTGAGTAAGCAAAACTCTGTAAAAATGGCAATTTTGGTCACTCTGAGGGTTTAAAAAGTGGTTATTCAACATGAGGCACGATCCAATTGACATTTTGAATCATTTTTGGTACAGTCCAAAAAATCAATTTTCAGATGAAAAACGATGACTCCGGACATGTCGAACTATCCCAAAATGGTCAATATGGATGAAATTTTAACATTTAATCTTTTGACTCTAAATGGCTGTTGGATGTGAATTATGACTTTGTCAACTAAAATAAGTGTGTTTAAAGTCATTTCTGTGCCTCAAAGGGGTCAAAATTGAAGCTTTTGAGTAAGCAAAACTCTGTAAAAATGGCAATTTTAGTCACTGTGAGGGTTTAAAAAGTGGTTATTCAACATGAGGCACGACCCAATTGAAATTTTGAATCATTTTTGGTACAGTCCAAAAAATCAATTTTCGGATGAAAAACGATGACTCCGGACATGTCGAACGATCCCAAAATGGTCAATATGGATGAAATTTTAACATTTAATCTTTTGACTGTAAATGACTGTTGGATGTGAATTATGACTTTGTCAACTAAAATAAGTGTGTTTAAAGTCATTTCTGTGCCTGAAACGGGTCAAAATTGAAGCTTTTGAGTAAGCAAAACTCTGTAAAAATGGCAATTTTGGTCACTCTGAGGGTTTAAAAAGTGGTTATTCAACATGAGGCACGATCCAATTGACATTTTGAATCATTTTTGGTACAGTCCAAAAAATCAATTTTCGAATGAAAAACGATGACTCCGGACATGTCGAACGATCCCAAAAAGGTCAAAATGGATGAAATTTTAACATTTAATCTTTTGACTGTAAATGACTGTTGGATGTGAATTATGACTTTGTCAACTAAAATAAGTGTGTTTAAAGTCATTTCTGTGCCTGAAACGGGTCAAAATTGAAGCTTTTGAGTAAGCAAAACTCTGTAAAAATGGCAATTTTGGTCACTGTGAGGGTTTAAAAAGTGGTTATTCAACATGAGGCACGATCCAATTGACATTTTGAATCATTTTTGGTACAGTCCAAAAAATCAATTTTCGGATGAAAAACGATGACTCCGGACATGTCGAACTATCCCAAAATGGTCAATATGGATGAAATTTTAACATTTAATCTTTTGACTGTAAATGACTGTTGGATGTGAATTATGACTTTGTCAACTAAAATAAGTGTGTTTAAAGTCATTTCTGTGCCTGAAACGGGTCAAAATTGAAGCTTTTGAGTAAGCAAAACTGTGTAAAAATGGCAATTTTGGTCACTCTGAGGGTTTAAAAAGTGGTTATTCAACATGAGGCATGATCCAATTGACATATTGAATCATTTTTGGTACAGTCCAAAAAATCAATTTTCGGATGAAAAACGATGACTCCGGACATGTCGAACGATCCCAAAGTGGTCAATATGGATAACATTTTAACATTTAATCTTTTGACTGTAAATGACTGTTGGATGTGAATTATGACTTTGTCAACTAAAATAAGTGTGTTTAAAGTCATTTCTGTGCCTGAAACGGGTCAAAATTGAAGCTTTTGAGTAAGCAAAACTCTGTAAAAATGGCAATTTTGGTCACTCTGAGGGTTTAAAAAGTGGTTATTCAACATGAGGCACGATCCAATTGACATTTTGAATCATTTTTGGTACAGTCCAAAAAAATCAATTTTCGGATGCAAACAATGACTCCGGACATGTCGAACAATCCCAAAAAGGTCAAAATGGATGAAATTTTAACATTTAATCTTTTGACTGTAAATGACTGTTGGATGTGAATTATGACTTTGTCAACTAAAATAAGTGTGTTTAAAGTCATTTCTGTGCCTGAAACGGGTCAAAATTGAAGCTTTTGAGTAAGCAAAACTCTGTAGAAATGGCAATTTTGGTCAATGTGAGGGTTTAAAAAGTGGTTATTCAACATGAGGCACGATCCAATTGACATTTTGAATCATTTTTGGTACAGTCTAAAAAATCAATTTTCGGATGAAAAACGATGACTCCGGACATGTCGAACTATCCCAAAATGGTCAATATGGATGAAATTTTAACATTTAATCTTTTGACTCTAAATGGCAGTTGGATGTGAATTATGACTTTGTCAACTAAAATAAGTGTGTTTAAAGTCATTTCTGTGCCTGAAACGGGTCAAAATTGAAGCTTTTGAGTAAGCAAAACTCTGTAAAAATGGCAATTTTGGTCACTCTGAGGGTTTAAAAAGTGGTTATTCAACATGAGGCACGATCCAATTGACATTTTGAATCATTTTTGGTACAGTCCAAAAAAATCAATTTTCGGATGCAAACGATGACTCCGGACATGTCGAACGGACCCAAAAAGGTCAAAATGGATGAAATTTTAACATTTAATCTTTTGACTGTAAATGACTGTTGGATGTGAATTATGACTTTGTCAACTAAAATAAGTGTGTTTAAAGTCATTTCTGTGCCTGAAACGGGTCAAAATTGAAGCTTTTGAGTAAGCAAAACTCTGTAGAAATGGCAATTTTGGTCAATGTGAGGGTTTAAAAAGTGGTTATTCAACATGAGGCACGATCCAATTGACATTTTGAATCATTTTTGGTACAGTCCAAAAAATCAATTTTCGGATGAAAAACGATGACTCCGGACATGTCGAACTATCCCAAAATGGTCAATATGGATGAAATTTTAACATTTAATCTTTTGACTCTAAATGGCTGTTGGATGTGAATTATGACTTTGTCAACTAAAATAAGTGTGTTTAAAGTCATTTCTGTGCCTCAAAGGGGTCAAAATTGAAGCTTTTGAGTAAGCAAAACTCTGTAAAAATGGCAATTTTGGTCACTCTGAGGGTTTAAAAAGTGGTTATTCAACATGAGGCACGATCCAATTGACATTTTGAATCATTTTTGGAACAGTCCAAAAAATCAATTTTCGGATGAAAAACGATGACTCCGGACATGTCGAACGATCCCAAAATGGTCAATATGGATGAAATTTTAACATTTAATCTTTTGACTGTAAATGACTGTTGGATGTGAATTTTGACTTTGTCAACTAAAATAAGTGTGTTTAAAGTCATTTCTGTGCCTGAAACGGGTCAAAATTGAAGCTTTTGAGTAAGCAAAACTCTGTAAAAATGGCAATTTTGGTCACTCTGAGGGTTTAAAAAGTGGTTATTCAACATGAGGCACGATCCAATTGACATTTTGAATCATTTTTGGTACAGTCCGAAAAATCAATTTTCGAATGAAAAACGATGACTCCGGACATGTCGAACGATCCCAAAAGGGTCAAAATGGATGAAATTTTAACATTTAATCTTTTGACTGTAAATGACTGTTGGATGTGAATTATGACTTTGTCAACTAAATAAGTGTGTTTAAAGTCATTTCTGTGCCTGAAACGGGTCAAAATTGAAGCTTTTGAGTAAGCAAAACTCTGTAAAAATGGCAATTTTGGTCACTGTGAGGGTTTAAAAAGTGGTTATTCAACATGAGGCACGATCCAATTGACATTTTGAATCATTTTTGGTACAGTCCAAAAAATCAATTTTCGGATGAAAAACGATGACTCCGGACATGTCGAACTATCCCAAAATGGTCAATATGGATGAAATTTTAACATTTAATCTTTTGACTGTAAATGACTGTTGGATATGAATTATGACTCAGTCAACTAAAATAAGTGTGTTTAAAGTCATTTCTGTGCCTGAAACGGGTCAAAATTGAAGCTTTTGAGTAAGCAAAACTCTGTAAAAATGGCAATTTTGGTCACTCTGAGGGTTTAAAAAGTGGTTATTCAACATGAGACAAGATCCAATTGACATTTTGAATCATTTTTGGTACAGTCCAAAAAATCAATTTTCAGATGAAAAACGATGACTCCGGACATGTCGAACTATCCCAAAATGGTCAATATGGATGAAATTTTAACATTTAATCTTTTGACTCTAAATGGCTGTTGGATGTGAATTATGACTTTGTCAACTAAAATAAGTGTGTTTAAAGTCATTTCTGTGCCTCAAAGGGGTCAAAATTGAAGCTTTTGAGTAAGCAAAACTCTGTAAAAATGGCAATTTTAGTCACTGTGAGGGTTTAAAAAGTGGTTATTCAACATGAGGCACGATCCAATTGAAATTTTGAATCATTTTTGGTACAGTCCAAAAAATCAATTTTCGGATGAAAAACGATGACTCCGGACATGTCGAACGATCCCAAAAAGGTCAAAATGGATGAAATTTTAACATTTAATCTTTTGACTGTAAATGACTGTTGGATGTGAATTATGACTTTGCCAACTAAAATAAGTGTGTTTAAAGTCATTTCTGTGCCTGAAACGGGTCAAAATTGAAGCTTTTGAGTAAGCAAAACTCTGTAAAAATGGCAATTTTGGTCACTCTGAGGGTTTAAAAAGTGGTTATTCAACATGAGGCACGATCCAATTGACACTTTGAATCATTTTTGGTACAGTCCAAAAAATCAATTTTCGGATGAAAAACGATGACTCCGGACATGTCGAACGATCCCAAAATGGTCAATATGGATGAAATTTTAACATTTAATCTTTTGACTGTAAATGACTGTTGGATGTGAATTATGACTTTGCCAACTAAAATAAGTGTGTTTAAAGTCATTTCTGTGCCTGAAACGGGTCAAAATTGAAGCTTTTGAGTAAGCAAAACTGTGTAAAAATGGCAATTTTGGTCACTCTGAGGGTTTAAAAAGTGGTTATTCAACATGAGGCACGATCCAATTGACATATTGAATCATTTTTGGTACAGTCCAAAAAATCAATTTTCGGATGAAAAACGATGACTCCGGACATGTCGAACGATCCCAAAGTGGTCAATATGGATAAAATTTTAACATTTAATCTTTTGACTGTAAATGACTGTTGGATGTGAATTATGACTTTGTCAACTAAAATAAGTGTGTTTAAAGTCATTTCTGTGCCTGAAACGGGTCAAAATTGAAGCTTTTGAGTAAGCAAAACTCTGTAAAAATGGCAATTTTGGTCACTCTGAGGGTTTAAAAAGTGGTTATTCAACATGAGGCACGATCCAATTGACATTTTGAATCATTTTTGGTACAGTCCAAAAAAATCAATTTTCGGATGCAAACAATGACTCCGGACATGTCGAACAATCCCAAAAAGGTCAAAATGGATGAAATTTTAACATTTAATCTTTTGACTGTAAATGACTGTTGGATGTGAATTATGACTTTGTCAACTAAAATAAGTGTGTTTAAAGTCATTTCTGTGCCTGAAACGGGTCAAAATTGAAGCTTTTGAGTAAGCAAAACTCTGTAGAAATGGCAATTTTGGTCAATGTGAGGGTTTAAAAAGTGGTTATTCAACATGAGGCACGATCCAATTGACATTTTGAATCATTTTTGGTACAGTCTAAAAAATCAATTTTCGGATGAAAAACGATGACTCCGGACATGTCGAACTATCCCAAAATGGTCAATATGGATGAAATTTTAACATTTAATCTTTTGACTCTAAATGGCAGTTGGATGTGAATTATGACTTTGTCAACTAAAATAAGTGTGTTTAAAGTCATTTCTGTGCCTCAAAGGGGTCAAAATTGAAGCTTTTGAGTAAGCAAAACTCTGTAAAAATGGCAATTTTGGTCACTCTGAGGGTTTAAAAAGTGGTTATTCAACATGAGGCACGATCCAATTGACATTTTGAATCATTTTTGGTACAGTCCGAAAAATCAATTTTCGAATGAAAAACGATGACTCCGGACATGTCGAACGATCCCAAAAGGGTCAAAATGGATGAAATTTTAACATTTAATCTTTTGACTGTAAATGACTGTTGGATGTGAATTATGACTTTGTCAACTAAAATAAGTGTGTTTAAAGTCATTTCTGTGCCTGAAACGGGTCAAAATTGAAGCTTTTGAGTAAGCAAAACTCTGTAAAAATGGCAATTTTGGTCACTGTGAGGGTTTAAAAAGAGGTTATTCAACATGAGGCACGATCCAATTGACATTTTGAATCATTTTTGGTACAGTCCAAAAAATCAATTTTCGGATGAAAAACGATGACTCCGGACATGTCGAACTATCCCAAAATGGTCAATATGGATGAAATTTTAACATTTAATCTTTTGACTGTAAATGACTGTTGGATGTGAATTATGACTTTGTCAACTAAAATAAGTGTGTTTAAAGTCATTTCTGTGCCTGAAACGGGTCAAAATTGAAGCTTTTGAGTAAGCAAAACTGTGTAAAAATGGCAATTTTGGTCACTCTGAGGGTTTAAAAAGTGGTTATTCAACATGAGGCATGATCCAATTGACATATTGAATCATTTTTGGTACAGTCCAAAAAATCAATTTTCGGATGAAAAACGATGACTCCGGACATGTCGAACGATCCCAAAGTGGTCAATATGGATAAAATGTTAACATTTAATCTTTTGACTGTAAATGACTGTTGGATGTGAATTATGACTTTGTCAACTAAAATAAGTGTGTTTAAAGTCATTTCTGTGCCTGAAACGGGTCAAAATTGAAGCTTTTGAGTAAGCAAAACTCTGTAAAAATGGCAATTTTGGTCACTCTGAGGGTTTAAAAAGTGGTTATTCAACATGAGGCACGATCCAATTGACATTTTGAATCATTTTTGGTACAGTCCAAAAAATCAATTTTCAGATGAAAAACAATGACTCCGGACATGTCGAACTATCCCAAAATGGTCAATATGGATGAAATTTTAACATTTAATCTTTTGACTCTAAATGGCTGTTGGATGTGAATTATGACTTTGTCAACTAAAATAAGTGTGTTTAAAGTCATTTCTGTGCCTGGAACGGGTCAAAATTGAAGCTTTTGAGTAAGCAAAACTCTGTAAAAATGGCAATTTTGGTCACTGTGAGGGTTTAAAAAGTGGTTATTCAACATGAGGCACGATCCAATTGACATTTTGAATCATTTTTGGTACAGTCCAAAAAATCAATTTTCGGATGAAAAACGATGACTCCGGACATGTCGAACTATCCCAAAATGGTCAATATGGATGAAATTTTAACATTTAATCTTTTGACTGTAAATGACTGTTGGATATGAATTATGACTTTGTCAACTAAAATAAGTGTGTTTAAAGTCATTTCTGTGCCTGAAACGGGTCAAAATTGAAGCTTTTGAGTAAGCAAAACTCTGTAAAAATGGCAATTTTGGTCACTCTGAGGGTTTAAAAAGTGGTTATTCAACATGAGGCACGATCCAATTGACATTTTGAATCATTTTTGGTACAGTCCAAAAAATCAATTTTCAGATGAAAAACGATGACTCCGGACATGTCGAACTATCCCAAAATGGTCAATATGGATGAAATTTTAACATTTAATCTTTTGACTCTAAATGGCTGTTGGATGTGAATTATGACTTTGTCAACTAAAATAAGTGTGTTTAAAGTCATTTCTGTGCCTGAAACGGGTCAAAATTGAAGCTTTTGAGTAAGCAAAACTCTGTAGAAATGGCAATTTTGGTCAATGTGAGGGTTTAAAAAGTGGTTATTCAACATGAGGCACGATCCAATTGACATTTTGAATCATTTTTGGTACAGTCTAAAAAATCAATTTTCGGATGAAAAACGATGACTCCGGACATGTCGAACTATCCCAAAATGGTCAATATGGATGAAATTTTAACATTTAATCTTTTGACTCTAAATGGCAGTTGGATGTGAATTATGACTTTGTCAACTAAAATAAGTGTGTTTAAAGTCATTTCTGTGCCTCAAAGGGGTCAAAATTGAAGCTTTTGAGTAAGCAAAACTCTGTAAAAATGGCAATTTTGGTCACTCTGAGGGTTTAAAAAGTGGTTATTCAACATGAGGCACGATCCAATTGACATTTTGAATCATTTTTGGTACAGTCCGAAAAATCAATTTTCGAATGAAAAACGATGACTCCGGACATGTCGAACGATCCCAAAAGGGTCAAAATGGATGAAATTTTAACATTTAATCTTTTGACTGTAAATGACTGTTGGATGTGAATTATGACTTTGTCAACTAAAATAAGTGTGTTTAAAGTCATTTCTGTGCCTGAAACGGGTCAAAATTGAAGCTTTTGAGTAAGCAAAACTCTGTAAAAATGGCAATTTTGGTCACTGTGAGGGTTTAAAAAGAGGTTATTCAACATGAGGCACGATCCAATTGACATTTTGAATCATTTTTGGTACAGTCCAAAAAATCAATTTTCGGATGAAAAACGATGACTCCGGACATGTCGAACTATCCCAAAATGGTCAATATGGATGAAATTTTAACATTTAATCTTTTGACTGTAAATGACTGTTGGATGTGAATTATGACTTTGTCAACTAAAATAAGTGTGTTTAAAGTCATTTCTGTGCCTGAAACGGGTCAAAATTGAAGCTTTTGAGTAAGCAAAACTCTGTAAAAATGGCAATTTTGGTCACTCTGAGGGTTTAAAAAGTGGTTATTCAACATGAGGCACGATCCAATTGACATTTTGAATCATTTTTGGTACAGTCCAAAAAATCAATTTTCAGATGAAAAACGATGACTCCGGACATGTCGAACTATCCCAAAATGGTCAATATGGATGAAATTTTAACATTTAATCTTTTGACTCTAAATGGCTGTTGGATGTGAATTATGACTTTGTCAACTAAAATAAGTGTGTTTAAAGTCATTTCTGTGCCTGAAACGGGTCAAAATTGAAGCTTTTGAGTAAGCAAAACTCTGTAAAAATGGCAATTTTGGTCACTGTGAGGGTTTAAAAAGTGGTTATTCAACATGAGGCACGATCCAATTGACATTTTGAATCATTTTTGGTACAGTCCAAAAAATCAATTTTCGGATGAAAAACGATGACTCCGGACATGTCGAACTATCCCAAAATGGTCAATATGGATGAAATTTTAACATTTAATCTTTTGACTGTAAATGACTGTTGGATGTGAATTATGACTTTGTCAACTAAAATAAGTGTGTTTAAAGTCATTTCTGTGCCTGAAACGGGTCAAAATTGAAGCTTTTGAGTAAGCAAAACTCTGTAAAAATGGCAATTTTGGTCACTCTGAGGGTTTAAAAAGTGGTTATTCAACATGAGGCACGATCCAATTGACATTTTGAATCATTTTTGGTACAGTCCAAAAAATCAATTTTCAGATGAAAAACGATGACTCCGGACATGTCGAACTATCCCAAAATGGTCAATATGGATGAAATTTTAACATTTAATCTTTTGACTCTAAATGGCTGTTGGATGTGAATTATGACTTTGTCAACTAAAATAAGTGTGTTTAAAGTCATTTCTGTGCCTGAAACGGGTCAAAATTGAAGCTTTTGAGTAAGCAAAACTCTGTAAAAATGGCAATTTTGGTCACTCTGAGGGTTTAAAAAGTGGTTATTCAACATGAGGCACGATCCAATTGACATTTTGAATCATTTTTGGTACAGTCCAAAAAATCAATTTTCGAATGAAAAACGATGACTCCGGACATGTCGAACGATCCCAAAAAGGTCAAAATGGATGAAATTTTAACATTTAATCTTTTGACTGTAAATGACTGTTGGATGTGAATTATGACTTTGTCAACTAAAATAAGTGTGTTTAAAGTCATTTCTGTGCCTGAAACGGGTCAAAATTGAAGCTTTTGAGTAAGCAAAACTCTGTAAAAATGGCAATTTTGGTCACTGTGAGGGTTTAAAAAGTGGTTATTCAACATGAGGCACGATCCAATTGACACTTTGAATCATTTTTGGTACAGTCCAAAAAATCAATTTTCGGATGAAAAACGATGACTCCGGACATGTCGAACGATCCCAAAATGGTCAATATGGATGAAATTTTAACATTTAATCTTTTGACTGTAAATTACTGTTGGATGTGAATTATGACTTTGTCAACTAAAATAAGTGTGTTTAAAGTCATTTCTGTGCCTGAAACGGGTCAAAATTGAAGCTTTTGAGTAAGCAAAACTCTGTAAAAATGGCAATTTTGGTCACTCTGAGGGTTTAAAAAGTGGTTATTCAACATGAGGCACGATCCAATTGACATTTTGAATCATTTTTGGTACAGTCCAAAAAATCAATTTTCGGATGAAAAACGATGAATCCGGACATGTCGAACTATCCCAAAATGGTCAATATGGATGAAATTTTAACATTTAATCTTTTGACTGTAAATGACTGTTGGATGTGAATTATGACTTTGTCAACTAAAATAAGTGTGTTTAAAGTCATTTCTGTGCCTGAAACGGGTCAAAATTGAAGCTTTTGAGTAAGCAAAACTCTGTAAAAATGGCAATTTTGGTCACTCTGAGGGTTTAAAAAGTGGTTATTCAACATGAGGCACGATCCAATTGACATTTTGAATCATTTTTGGTACAGTCCAAAAAAATCAATTTTCAGATGAAAAACAATGACTCCGGACATGTCGAACTATCCCAAAATGGTCAATATGGATGAAATTTTAACATTTAATCTTTTGACTCTAAATGGCTGTTGGATGTGAATTATGACTTTGTCAACTAAAATAAGTGTGTTTAAAGTCATTTCTGTGCCTGGAACGGGTCAAAATTGAAGCTTTTGAGTAAGCAAAACTCTGTAAAAATGGCAATTTTGGTCACTGTGAGGGTTTAAAAAGTGGTTATTCAACATGAGGCACGATCCAATTGACATTTTGAATCATTTTTGGTACAGTCCAAAAAATCAATTTTCGGATGAAAAACGATGACTCCGGACATGTCGAACTATCCCAAAATGGTCAATATGGATGAAATTTTAACATTTAATCTTTTGACTGTAAATGACTGTTGGATATGAATTATGACTTTGTCAACTAAAATAAGTGTGTTTAAAGTCATTTCTGTGCCTGAAACGGGTCAAAATTGAAGCTTTTGAGTAAGCAAAACTCTGTAAAAATGGCAATTTTGGTCACTCTGAGGGTTTAAAAAGTGGTTATTCAACATGAGGCACGATCCAATTGACATTTTGAATCATTTTTGGTACAGTCCAAAAAATCAATTTTCAGATGAAAAACGATGACTCCGGACATGTCGAACTATCCCAAAATGGTCAATATGGATGAAATTTTAACATTTAATCTTTTGACTCTAAATGGCTGTTGGATGTGAATTATGACTTTGTCAACTAAAATAAGTGTGTTTAAAGTCATTTCTGTGCCTCAAAGGGGTCAAAATTGAAGCTTTTGAGTAAGCAAAACTCTGTAAAAATGGCAATTTTAGTCACTGTGAGGGTTTAAAAAGTGGTTATTCAACATGAGGCACGACCCAATTGAAATTTTGAATCATTTTTGGTACAGTCCAAAAAATCAATTTTCGGATGAAAAACGATGACTCCGGACATGTCGAACGATCCCAAAATGGTCAATATGGATGAAATTTTAACATTTAATCTTTTGACTGTAAATGACTGTTGGATGTGAATTATGACTTTGTCAACTAAAATAAGTGTGTTTAAAGTCATTTCTGTGCCTGAAACGGGTCAAAATTGAAGCTTTTGAGTAAGCAAAACTCTGTAAAAATGGCAATTTTGGTCACTCTGAGGGTTTAAAAAGTGGTTATTCAACATGAGGCACGATCCAATTGACATTTTGAATCATTTTTGGTACAGTCCAAAAAATCAATTTTCGAATGAAAAACGATGACTCCGGACATGTCGAACGATCCCAAAAAGGTCAAAATGGATGAAATTTTAACATTTAATCTTTTGACTGTAAATGACTGTTGGATGTGAATTATGACTTTGTCAACTAAAATAAGTGTGTTTAAAGTCATTTCTGTGCCTGAAACGGGTCAAAATTGAAGCTTTTGAGTAAGCAAAACTCTGTAAAAATGGCAATTTTGGTCACTGTGAGGGTTTAAAAAGTGGGTATTCAACATGAGGCACGATCCAATTGACATTTTGAATCATTTTTGGTACAGTCCAAAAAATCAATTTTCGGATGAAAAACGATGACTCCGGACATGTCGAACTATCCCAAAATGGTCAATATGGATGAAATTTTAACATTTAATCTTTTGACTGTAAATGACTGTTGGATGTGAATTATGACTTTGTCAACTAAAATAAGTGTGTTTAAAGTCATTTCTGTGCCTGAAACGGGTCAAAATTGAAGCTTTTGAGTAAGCAAAACTGTGTAAAAATGGCAATTTTGGTCACTCTGAGGGTTTAAAAAGTGGTTATTCAACATGAGGCATGATCCAATTGACATATTGAATCATTTTTGGTACAGTCCAAAAAATCAATTTTCGGATGAAAAACGATGACTCCGGACATGTCGAACGATCCCAAAGTGGTCAATATGGATAAAATTTTAACATTTAATCTTTTGACTGTAAATGACTGTTGGATGTGAATTATGACTTTGTCAACTAAAATAAGTGTGTTTAAAGTCATTTCTGTGCCTGAAACGGGTCAAAATTGAAGCTTTTGAGTAAGCAAAACTCTGTAAAAATGGCAATTTTGGTCACTCTGAGGGTTTAAAAAGTGGTTATTCAACATGAGGCACGATCCAATTGACATTTTGAATCATTTTTGGTACAGTCCAAAAAAATCAATTTTCGGATGCAAACAATGACTCCGGACATGTCGAACAATCCCAAAAAGGTCAAAATGGATGAAATTTTAACATTTAATCTTTTGACTGTAAATGACTGTTGGATGTGAATTATGACTTTGTCAACTAAAATAAGTGTGTTTAAAGTCATTTCTGTGCCTGAAACGGGTCAAAATTGAAGCTTTTGAGTAAGCAAAACTCTGTAGAAATGGCAATTTTGGTCAATGTGAGGGTTTAAAAAGTGGTTATTCAACATGAGGCACGATCCAATTGACATTTTGAATCATTTTTGGTACAGTCTAAAAAATCAATTTTCGGATGAAAAACGATGACTCCGGACATGTCGAACTATCCCAAAATGGTCAATATGGATGAAATTTTAACATTTAATCTTTTGACTCTAAATGGCAGTTGGATGTGAATTATGACTTTGTCAACTAAAATAAGTGTGTTTAAAGTCATTTCTGTGCCTCAAAGGGGTCAAAATTGAAGCTTTTGAGTAAGCAAAACTCTGTAAAAATGGCAATTTTGGTCACTCTGAGGGTTTAAAAAGTGGTTATTCAACATGAGGCACGATCCAATTGACATTTTGAATCATTTTTGTTACAGTCCAAAAAATCAATTTTCGGATGAAAAACGATGACTCCGGAGATGTCGAACTATCCCAAAATGGTCAATATGGATGAAATTTTAACATTTAATCTTTTGACTGTAAATGACTGTTGGATGTGAATTATGACTTTGTCAACTAAAATAAGTGTGTTTAAAGTCATTTCTGTGCCTGAAACGGGTCAAAATTGAAGCTTTTGAGTAAGCAAAACTCTGTAAAAATGGCAATTTTGGTCACTCTGAGGGTTTAAAAAGTGGTTATTTAACATGAGGCACGATCCAATTGACATTTTGAATCATTTTTGGTACAGTCCAAAAAATCAATTTTCAGATGAAAAACGATGACTCCGGACATGTCGAACTATCCCAAAATGGTCAATATGGATGAAATTTTAACATTTAATCTTTTGACTCTAAATGGCTGTTGGATGTGAATTATGACTTTGTCAACTAAAATAAGTGTGTTTAAAGTCATTTCTGTGCCTGAAACGGGTCAAAATTGAAGCTTTTGAGTAAGCAAAACTCTGTAAAAATGGCAATTTTGGTCACTGTGAGGGTTTAAAAAGTGGTTATTCAACATGAGGCACGATCCAATTGACATTTTGAATCATTTTTGGTACAGTCCAAAAAATCAATTTTCGGATGAAAAACGATGACTCCGGACATGTCGAACTATCCCAAAATGGTCAATATGGATGAAATTTTAACATTTAATCTTTTGACTGTAAATGACTGTTGGATGTGAATTATGACTTTGTCAACTAAAATAAGTGTGTTTAAAGTCATTTCTGTGCCTGAAACGGGTCAAAATTGAAGCTTTTGAGTAAGCAAAACTCTGTAAAAATGGCAATTTTGGTCACTCTGAGGGTTTAAAAAGTGGTTATTCAACATGAGGCACGATCCAATTGACATTTTGAATCATTTTTGGTACAGTCTAAAAAATCAATTTTCGGATGAAAAACGATGACTCCGGACATGTCGAACTATCCCAAAATGGTCAATATGGATGAAATTTTAACATTTAATCTTTTGACTCTAAATGGCAGTTGGATGTGAATTATGACTTTGTCAACTAAAATAAGTGTGTTTAAAGTCATTTCTGTGCCTGAAACGGGTCAAAATTGAAGCTTTTGAGTAAGCAAAACTCTGTAAAAATGGCAATTTTGGTCACTCTGAGGGTTTAAAAAGTGGTTATTCAACATGAGGCACGATCCAATTGACATTTTGAATCATTTTTGGTACAGTCCGAAAAATCAATTTTCGAATGAAAAACGATGACTCCGGACATGTCGAACGATCCCAAAAGGGTCAAAATG
Organism: Lissotriton vulgaris; assembly: GCF_964263255.1. Lineage (NCBI taxonomy): Eukaryota > Metazoa > Chordata > Amphibia > Caudata > Salamandridae > Lissotriton > Lissotriton vulgaris. The sequence goes on from NW_028253326.1 coordinate 966,866, forward strand.
GATGAAATTTTAACATTTAATCTTTTGACTGTAAATGACTGTTGGATGTGAATTATGACTTTGTCAACTAAAATAAGTGTGTTTAAAGTCATTTCTGTGCCTGAAACGGGTCAAAATTGAAGCTTTTGAGTAAGCAAAACTCTGTAAAAATGGCAATTTTGGTCACTGTGAGGGTTTAAAAAGTGGTTATTCAACATGAGGCACGATCCAATTGACATTTTGAATCATTTTTGGTACAGTCCAAAAAATCAATTTTCGGATGAAAAACGATGACTCCGGACATGTCGAACTATCCCAAAATGGTCAATATGGATGAAATTTTAACATTTAATCTTTTGACTGTAAATGACTGTTGGATGTGAATTATGACTTTGTCAACTAAAATAAGTGTGTTTAAAGTCATTTCTGTGCCTGAAACGGGTCAAAATTGAAGCTTTTGAGTAAGCAAAACTCTGTAAAAATGGCAATTTTGGTCACTCTGAGGGTTTAAAAAGTGGTTATTCAACATGAGGCACGATCCAATTGACATTTTGAATCATTTTTGGTACAGTCCAAAAAATCAATTTTCAGATGAAAAACGATGACTCCGGACATGTCGAACTATCCCAAAATGGTCAATATGGATGAAATTTTAACATTTAATCTTTTGACTCTAAATGGCTGTTGGATGTGAATTATGACTTTGTCAACTAAAATAAGTGTGTTTAAAGTCATTTCTGTGCCTGAAACGGGTCAAAATTGAAGCTTTTGAGTAAGCAAAACTCTGTAAAAATGGCAATTTTGGTCACTGTGAGGGTTTAAAAAGTGGTTATTCAACATGAGGCACGATCCAATTGACATTTTGAATCATTTTTGGTACAGTCCAAAAAATCAATTTTCGGATGAAAAACGATGACTCCGGACATGTCGAACTATCCCAAAATGGTCAATATGGATGAAATTTTAACATTTAATCTTTTGACTGTAAATGACTGTTGGATGTGAATTATGACTTTGTCAACTAAAATAAGTGTGTTTAAAGTCATTTCTGTGCCTGAAACGGGTCAAAATTGAAGCTTTTGAGTAAGCAAAACTCTGTAAAAATGGCAATTTTGGTCACTCTGAGGGTTTAAAAAGTGGTTATTCAACATGAGGCACGATCCAATTGACATTTTGAATCATTTTTGGTACAGTCCAAAAAATCAATTTTCAGATGAAAAACGATGACTCCGGACATGTCGAACTATCCCAAAATGGTCAATATGGATGAAATTTTAACATTTAATCTTTTGACTCTAAATGGCTGTTGGATGTGAATTATGACTTTGTCAACTAAAATAAGTGTGTTTAAAGTCATTTCTGTGCCTGAAACGGGTCAAAATTGAAGCTTTTGAGTAAGCAAAACTCTGTAAAAATGGCAATTTTGGTCACTCTGAGGGTTTAAAAAGTGGTATTCAACATGAGGCACGATCCAATTGACATTTTGAATCATTTTTGGTACAGTCCAAAAAATCAATTTTCGAATGAAAAACGATGACTCCGGACATGTCGAACGATCCCAAAAAGGTCAAAATGGATGAAATTTTAACATTTAATCTTTTGACTGTAAAAGACTGTTGGATGTGAATTATGACTTTGTCAACTAAAATAAGTGTGTTTAAAGTCATTTCTGTGCCTGAAACGGGTCAAAATTGAAGCTTTTGAGTAAGCAAAACTCTGTAAAAATGGCAATTTTGGTCACTCTGAGGGTTTAAAAAGTGGTTATTCAACATGAGGCACGATCCAATTGACATTTTGAATCATTTTTGGTACAGTCCAAAAAATCAATTTTCGAATGAAAAACGATGACTCCGGACATGTCGAACGATCCCAAAAAGGTCAAAATGGATGAAATTTTAACATTTAATCTTTTGACTGTAAATGACTGTTGGATGTGAATTATGACTTTGTCAACTAAAATAAGTGTGTTTAAAGTCATTTCTGTGCCTGAAACGGGTCAAAATTGAAGCTTTTGAGTAAGCAAAACTCTGTAAAAATGGCAATTTTGGTCACTCTGAGGGTTTAAAAAGTGGTTATTCAACATGAGGCACGATCCAATTGACATTTTGAATCATTTTTGGTACAGTCCAAAAAATCAATTTTCGGATGAGAAACGATGACTCCGGACATGTCGAACTATCCCAAAATGGTCAATATGGATGAAATTTTAACATTTAATCTTTTGACTGTAAATGACTGTTGGATGTGAATTATGACTTTGTCAACTAAAATAAGTGTGTTTAAAGTCATTTCTGTGCCTGAAACGGGTCAAAATTGAAGCTTTTGAGTAAGCAAAACTCTGTAAAAATGGCAATTTTGGTCACTCTGAGGGTTTAAAAAGTGGTTATTCAACATGAGGCATGATCCAATTGACATATTGAATCATTTTTGGTACAGTCCAAAAAATCAATTTTCGGATGAAAAACGATGACTCCGGACATGTCGAACGATCCCAAAATGGTCAATATGGATGAAATTTTAACATTTAATCTTTTGACTGTAAATGACTGTTGGATGTTAATTATGACTTTGTCAACTAAAATAAGTGTGTTTAAAGTCATTTCTGTGCCTGAAACGGGTCAAAATTGAAGCTTTTGAGTAAGCAAAACTCTGTAAAAATGGCAATTTTGGTCACTCTGAGGGTTTAAAAAGTGGTTATTCAACATGAGGCACGATCCAATTGACATTTTGAATCATTTTTGGTACAGTCCAAAAAAATCAATTTTCGGATGCAAACGATGACTCCGGACATGTCGAACGATCCCAAAAAGGTCAAAATGGATGAAATTTTAACATTTAATCTTTTGACTGTAAATGACTGTTGGATGTGAATTATGACTTTGTCAACTAAAATAAGTGTGTTTAAAGTCATTTCTGTGCCTGAAACGGGTCAAAATTGAAGCTTTTGAGTAAGCAAAACTCTGTAGAAATGGCAATTTTGGTCAATGTGAGGGTTTAAAAAGTGGTTATTCAACATGAGGCACGATCCAATTGACATTTTGAATCATTTTTGGTACAGTCCAAAAAATCAATTTTCGGATGAAAAACGATGACTCCGGACATGTCGAACTATCCCAAAATGGTCAATATGGATGAAATTTTAACATTTAATCTTTTGACTCTAAATGGCTGTTGGATGTGAATTATGACTTTGTCAACTAAAATAAGTGTGTTTAAAGTCATTTCTGTGCCTCAAAGGGGTCAAAATTGAAGCTTTTGAGTAAGCAAAACTCTGTAAAAATGGCAATTTTGGTCACTCTGAGGGTTTAAAAAGTGGTTATTAAACATGAGGCACGATCCAAATGACATTTTGAATCATTTTTGGAACAGTCCAAAAAATCAATTTTCATATGAAAAACGATGACTCCGGACATGTCGAACGATCCCAAAATGGTCAATATGGATGAAATTTTAACATTTAATCTTTTGACTGTAAATGACTGTTGGATGTGAATTATGACTTTGTCAACTAAAATAAGTGTGTTTAAAGTCATTTCTGTGCCTGAAACGGGTCAAAATTGAAGCTTTTGAGTAAGCAAAACTCTGTAAAAATGGCAATTTTGGTCACTCTGAGGGTTTAAAAAGTGGTTATTCAACATGAGGCATGATCCAATTGACATATTGAATCATTTTTGGTACAGTCCAAAAAATCAATTTTCGGATGAAAAACGATGACTCCGGACATGTCGAACGATCCCAAAATGGTCAATATGGATGAAATTTTAACATTTAATCTTTTGACTGTAAATGACTGTTGGATGTTAATTATGACTTTGTCAACTAAAATAAGTGTGTTTAAAGTCATTTCTGTGCCTGAAACGGGTCAAAATTGAAGCTTTGAGTAAGCAAAACTCTGTAAAAATGGCAATTTTGGTCACTCTGAGGGTTTAAAAAGTGGTTATTCAACATGAGGCATGATCCAATTGACATATTGAATCATTTTTGGTACAGTCCAAAAAATCAATTTTCGGATGAAAAACGATGACTCCGGACATGTCGAACGATCCCAAAATGGTCAATATGGATGAAATTTTAACATTTAATCTTTTGACTGTAAATGACTGTTGGATGTGAATTATGACTTTGTCAACTAAAATAAGTGTGTTTAAAGTCATTTCTGTGCCTGAAACGGGTCAAAATTGAAGCTTTTGAGTAAGCAAAACTCTGTAAAAATGGCAATTTTGGTCACTCTGAGGGTTTAAAAAGTGGTTATTCAACATGAGGCACGATCCAATTGACATTTTGAATAATTTTTGGTACAGTCCAAAAAAATCAATTTTCGGATGCAAACGATGACTCCGGACATGTCGAACGGACCCAAAAAGGTCAAAATGGATGAAATTTTAACATTTAATCTTTTGACTGTAAATGACTGTTGGATGTGAATTATGACTTTGTCAACTAAAATAAGTGTGTTTAAAGTCATTTCTGTGCCTGAAACGGGTCAAAATTGAAGCTTTTGAGTAAGCAAAACTCTGTAGAAATGGCAATTTTGGTCAATGTGAGGGTTTAAAAAGTGGTTATTCAACATGAGGCACGATCCAATTGACATTTTGAATCATTTTTGGTACAGTCCAAAAAATCAATTTTCGGATGAAAAACGATGACTCCGGACATGTCGAACTATCCCAAAATGGTCAATATGGATGAAATTTTAACATTTAATCTTTTGACTCTAAATGGCTGTTGGATGTGAATTATGACTTTGTCAACTAAAATAAGTGTGTTTAAAGTCATTTCTGTGCCTCAAAGGGGTCAAAATTGAAGCTTTTGAGTAAGCAAAACTCTGTAAAAATGGCAATTTTGGTCACTCTGAGGGTTTAAAAAGTGGTTATTCAACATGAGGCACGATCCAATTGACACTTTGAATCATTTTTGGTACAGTCCAAAAAATCAATTTTCGGATGAAAAACGATGACTCCGGACATGTCGAACGATCCCAAAATGGTCAATATGGATGAAATTTTAACATTTAATCTTTTGACTGTAAATGACTGTTGGATGTGAATTATGACTTTGTCAACTAAAATAAGTGTGTTTAAAGTCATTTCTGTGCCTGAAACGGGTCAAAATTGTAGCTTTTGAGTAAGCAAAACTCTGTAAAAATGGCAATTTTGGTCACTCTGAGGGTTTAAAAAGTGGTTATTCAACATGAGGCACGATCCAATTGACATTTTGAATCATTTTTGGTACAGTCCAAAAAAATCAATTTTCGGATGCAAACAATGACTCCGGACATGTCGAACAATCCCAAAAAGGTCAAAATGGATGAAATTTTAACATTTAATCTTTTGACTGTAAATGACTGTTGGATGTGAATTATGACTTTGTCAACTAAAATAAGTGTGTTTAAAGTCATTTCTGTGCCTGAAACGGGTCAAAATTGAAGCTTTTGAGTAAGCAAAACTCTGTAGAAATGGCAATTTTGGTCAATGTGAGGGTTTAAAAAGTGGTTATTCAACATGAGGCACGATCCAATTGACATTTTGAATCATTTTTGGTACAGTCTAAAAAATCAATTTTCGGATGAAAAACAATGACTCCGGACATGTCGAACTATCCCAAAATGGTCAATATGGATGAAATTTTAACATTTAATCTTTTGACTCTAAATGGCAGTTGGATGTGAATTATGACTTTGTCAACTAAAATAAGTGTGTTTAAAGTCATTTCTGTGCCTCAAAGGGGTCAAAATTGAAGCTTTTGAGTAAGCAAAACTCTGTAAAAATGGCAATTTTGGTCACTCTGAGGGTTTAAAAAGTGGTTATTCAACATGAGGCACGATCCAATTGACATTTTGAATCATTTTTGGTACAGTCCAAAAAATCAATTTTCGGATGAAAAACGATGACTCCGGAGATGTCGAACTATCCCAAAATGGTCAATATGGATGAAATTTTAACATTTAATCTTTTGACTGTAAATGACTGTTGGATGTGAATTATGACTTTGTCAACTAAAATAAGTGTGTTTAAAGTCATTTCTGTGCCTGAAACGGGTCAAAATTGAAGCTTTTGAGTAAGCAAAACTCTGTAAAAATGGCAATTTTGGTCACTCTGAGGGTTTAAAAAGTGGTTATTCAACATGAGGCACGATCCAATTGACATTTTGAATCATTTTTGGTACAGTCCAAAAAATCAATTTTCAGATGAAAAACGATGACTCCGGACATGTCGAACTATCCCAAAATGGTCAATATGGATGAAATTTTAACATTTAATCTTTTGACTCTAAATGGCTGTTGGATGTGAATTATGACTTTGTCAACTAAAATAAGTGTGTTTAAAGTCATTTCTGTGCCTGAAACGGGTCAAAATTGAAGCTTTTGAGTAAGCAAAACTCTGTAAAAATGGCAATTTTGGTCACTGTGAGGGTTTAAAAAGTGGTTATTCAACATGAGGCACGATCCAATTGACATTTTGAATCATTTTTGGTACAGTCCAAAAAATCAATTTTCGGATGAAAAACGATGACTCCGGACATGTCGAACTATCCCAAAATGGTCAATATGGATGAAATTTTAACATTTAATCTTTTGACTGTAAATGACTGTTGGATGTGAATTATGACTTTGTCAACTAAAATAAGTGTGTTTAAAGTCATTTCTGTGCCTGAAACGGGTCAAAATTGAAGCTTTTGAGTAAGCAAAACTCTGTAAAAATGGCAATTTTGGTCACTCTGAGGGTTTAAAAAGTGGTTATTCAACATGAGGCACGATCCAATTGACATTTTGAATCATTTTTGGTACAGTCCGAAAAATCAATTTTCGAATGAAAAACGATGACTCCGGACATGTCGAACGATCCCAAAAGGGTCAAAATGGATGAAATTTTAACATTTAATCTTTTGACTGTAAATGACTGTTGGATGTGAATTATGACTTTGTCAACTAAAATAAGTGTGTTTAAAGTCATTTCTGTGCCTGAAACGGGTCAAAATTGAAGCTTTTGAGTAAGCAAAACTCTGTAAAAATGGCAATTTTGGTCACTCTGAGGGTTTAAAAAGTGGTTATTCAACATGAGGCACGATCCAATTGACATTTTGAATCATTTTTGGTACAGTCCAAAAAATCAATTTTCGGATGAAAAACGATGACTCCGGACATGTCGAACTATCCCAAAATGGTCAATATGGATGAAATTTTAACATTTAATCTTTTGACTGTAAATGACTGTTGGATGTGAATTATGACTTTGTCAACTAAAATAAGTGTGTTTAAAGTCATTTCTGTGCCTGAAACGGGTCAAAATTGAAGCTTTTGAGTAAGCAAAACTCTGTAAAAATGGCAATTTTGGTCACTCTGAGGGTTTAAAAAGTGGTTATTCAACATGAGGCACGATCCAATTGACATTTTGAATCATTTTTGGTACAGTCCAAAAAATCAATTTTCAGATGAAAAACGATGACTCCGGACATGTCGAACTATCCCAAAATGGTCAATATGGATGAAATTTTAACATTTAATCTTTTGACTCTAAATGGCTGTTGGATGTGAATTATGACTTTGTCAACTAAAATAAGTGTGTTTAAAGTCATTTCTGTGCCTGAAACGGGTCAAAATTGAAGCTTTTGAGTAAGCAAAACTCTGTAAAAATGGCAATTTTGGTCACTGTGAGGGTTTAAAAAGTGGTTATTCAACATGAGGCACGATCCAATTGACATTTTGAATCATTTTTGGTACAGTCCAAAAAATCAATTTTCGGATGAAAAACGATGACTCCGGACATGTCGAACTATCCCAAAATGGTCAATATGGATGAAATTTTAACATTTAATCTTTTGACTGTAAATGACTGTTGGATGTGAATTATGACTTTGTCAACTAAAATAAGTGTGTTTAAAGTCATTTCTGTGCCTGAAACGGGTCAAAATTGAAGCTTTTGAGTAAGCAAAACTCTGTAAAAATGGCAATTTTGGTCACTCTGAGGGTTTAAAAAGTGGTTATTCAACATGAGGCACGATCCAATTGACATTTTGAATCATTTTTGGTACAGTCCAAAAAATCAATTTTCAGATGAAAAACGATGACTCCGGACATGTCGAACTATCCCAAAATGGTCAATATGGATGAAATTTTAACATTTAATCTTTTGACTCTAAATGGCTGTTGGATGTGAATTATGACTTTGTCAACTAAAATAAGTGTGTTTAAAGTCATTTCTGTGCCTGAAACGGGTCAAAATTGAAGCTTTTGAGTAAGCAAAACTCTGTAAAAATGGCAATTTTGGTCACTCTGAGGGTTTAAAAAGTGGTATTCAACATGAGGCACGATCCAATTGACATTTTGAATCATTTTTGGTACAGTCCAAAAAATCAATTTTCGAATGAAAAACGATGACTCCGGACATGTCGAACGATCCCAAAAAGGTCAAAATGGATGAAATTTTAACATTTAATCTTTTGACTGTAAAAGACTGTTGGATGTGAATTATGACTTTGTCAACTAAAATAAGTGTGTTTAAAGTCATTTCTGTGCCTGAAACGGGTCAAAATTGAAGCTTTTGAGTAAGCAAAACTCTGTAAAAATGGCAATTTTGGTCACTCTGAGGGTTTAAAAAGTGGTTATTCAACATGAGGCACGATCCAATTGACATTTTGAATCATTTTTGGTACAGTCCAAAAAATCAATTTTCGAATGAAAAACGATGACTCCGGACATGTCGAACGATCCCAAAAAGGTCAAAATGGATGAAATTTTAACATTTAATCTTTTGACTGTAAATGACTGTTGGATGTGAATTATGACTTTGTCAACTAAAATAAGTGTGTTTAAAGTCATTTCTGTGCCTGAAACGGGTCAAAATTGAAGCTTTTGAGTAAGCAAAACTCTGTAAAAATGGCAATTTTGGTCACTCTGAGGGTTTAAAAAGTGGTTATTCAACATGAGGCACGATCCAATTGACATTTTGAATCATTTTTGGTACAGTCCAAAAAATCAATTTTCGGATGAGAAACGATGACTCCGGACATGTCGAACTATCCCAAAATGGTCAATATGGATGAAATTTTAACATTTAATCTTTTGACTGTAAATGACTGTTGGATGTGAATTATGACTTTGTCAACTAAAATAAGTGTGTTTAAAGTCATTTCTGTGCCTGAAACGGGTCAAAATTGAAGCTTTTGAGTAAGCAAAACTCTGTAAAAATGGCAATTTTGGTCACTCTGAGGGTTTAAAAAGTGGTTATTCAACATGAGGCATGATCCAATTGACATATTGAATCATTTTTGGTACAGTCCAAAAAATCAATTTTCGGATGAAAAACGATGACTCCGGACATGTCGAACGATCCCAAAATGGTCAATATGGATGAAATTTTAACATTTAATCTTTTGACTGTAAATGACTGTTGGATGTTAATTATGACTTTGTCAACTAAAATAAGTGTGTTTAAAGTCATTTCTGTGCCTGAAACGGGTCAAAATTGAAGCTTTTGAGTAAGCAAAACTCTGTAAAAATGGCAATTTTGGTCACTCTGAGGGTTTAAAAAGTGGTTATTCAACATGAGGCACGATCCAATTGACATTTTGAATCATTTTTGGTACAGTCCAAAAAAATCAATTTTCGGATGCAAACGATGACTCCGGACATGTCGAACGATCCCAAAAAGGTCAAAATGGATGAAATTTTAACATTTAATCTTTTGACTGTAAATGACTGTTGGATGTGAATTATGACTTTGTCAACTAAAATAAGTGTGTTTAAAGTCATTTCTGTGCCTGAAACGGGTCAAAATTGAAGCTTTTGAGTAAGCAAAACTCTGTAGAAATGGCAATTTTGGTCAATGTGAGGGTTTAAAAAGTGGTTATTCAACATGAGGCACGATCCAATTGACATTTTGAATCATTTTTGGTACAGTCCAAAAAATCAATTTTCGGATGAAAAACGATGACTCCGGACATGTCGAACTATCCCAAAATGGTCAATATGGATGAAATTTTAACATTTAATCTTTTGACTCTAAATGGCTGTTGGATGTGAATTATGACTTTGTCAACTAAAATAAGTGTGTTTAAAGTCATTTCTGTGCCTCAAAGGGGTCAAAATTGAAGCTTTTGAGTAAGCAAAACTCTGTAAAAATGGCAATTTTGGTCACTCTGAGGGTTTAAAAAGTGGTTATTAAACATGAGGCACGATCCAATTGACATTTTGAATCATTTTTGGAACAGTCCAAAAAATCAATTTTCATATGAAAAACGATGACTCCGGACATGTCGAACGATCCCAAAATGGTCAATATGGATGAAATTTTAACATTTAATCTTTTGACTGTAAATGACTGTTGGATGTGAATTATGACTTTGTCAACTAAAATAAGTGTGTTTAAAGTCATTTCTGTGCCTGAAACGGGTCAAAATTGAAGCTTTTGAGTAAGCAAAACTCTGTAAAAATGGCAATTTTGGTCACTCTGAGGGTTTAAAAAGTGGTTATTCAACATGAGGCATGATCCAATTGACATATTGAATCATTTTTGGTACAGTCCAAAAAATCAATTTTCGGATGAAAAACGATGACTCCGGACATGTCGAACGATCCCAAAATGGTCAATATGGATGAAATTTTAACATTTAATCTTTTGACTGTAAATGACTGTTGGATGTTAATTATGACTTTGTCAACTAAAATAAGTGTGTTTAAAGTCATTTCTGTGCCTGAAACGGGTCAAAATTGAAGCTTTGAGTAAGCAAAACTCTGTAAAAATGGCAATTTTGGTCACTCTGAGGGTTTAAAAAGTGGTTATTCAACATGAGGCATGATCCAATTGACATATTGAATCATTTTTGGTACAGTCCAAAAAATCAATTTTCGGATGAAAAACGATGACTCTGGACATGTCGAACGATCCCAAAATGGTCAATATGGATGAAATTTTAACATTTAATCTTTTGACTGTAAATGACTGTTGGATGTGAATTATGACTTTGTCAACTAAAATAAGTGTGTTTAAAGTCATTTCTGTGCCTGAAACGGGTCAAAATTGAAGCTTTTGAGTAAGCAAAACTCTGTAAAAATGGCAATTTTGGTCACTCTGAGGGTTTAAAAAGTGGTTATTCAACATGAGGCACGATCCAATTGACATTTTGAATCATTTTTGGTACAGTCCAAAAAAATCAATTTTCGGATGCAAACGATGACTCCGGACATGTCGAACGGACCCAAAAAGGTCAAAATGGATGAAATTTTAACATTTAATCTTTTGACTGTAAATGACTGTTGGATGTGAATTATGACTTTGTCAACTAAAATAAGTGTGTTTAAAGTCATTTCTGTGCCTGAAACGGGTCAAAATTGAAGCTTTTGAGTAAGCAAAACTCTGTAGAAATGGCAATTTTGGTCAATGTGAGGGTTTAAAAAGTGGTTATTCAACATGAGGCACGATCCAATTGACATTTTGAATCATTTTTGGTACAGTCCAAAAAATCAATTTTCGGATGAAAAACGATGACTCCGGACATGTCGAACTATCCCAAAATGGTCAATATGGATGAAATTTTAACATTTAATCTTTTGACTCTAAATGGCTGTTGGATGTGAATTATGACTTTGTCAACTAAAATAAGTGTGTTTAAAGTCATTTCTGTGCCTCAAAGGGGTCAAAATTGAAGCTTTTGAGTAAGCAAAACTCTGTAAAAATGGCAATTTTGGTCACTCTGAGCGTTTAAAAAGTGGTTATTCAACATGAGGCACGATCCAATTGACACTTTGAATCATTTTTGGTACAGTCCAAAAAATCAATTTTCGGATGAAAAACGATGACTCCGGACATGTCGAACGATCCCAAAATGGTCAATATGGATGAAATTTTAACATTTAATCTTTTGACTGTAAATGACTGTTGGATGTGAATTATGACTTTGTCAACTAAAATAAGTGTGTTTAAAGTCATTTCTGTGCCTGAAACGGGTCAAAATTGAAGCTTTTGAGTAAGCAAAACTCTGTAAAAATGGCAATTTTGGTCACTGTGAGGGTTTAAAAAGTGGTTATTCAACATGAGGCACGATCCAATTGACATTTTGAATCATTTTTGGTACAGTCCAAAAAATCAATTTTCGGATAAAAAAAACGATGACTCCGGACATGTCGAACGATCCCAAAATGGTCAATATGGATGAAATTTTAACATTTAATCTTTTGACTGTAAATGACTGTTGGATGTGAATTATGACTTTGTCAACTAAAATAAGTGTGTTTAAAGTCATTTCTGTGCCTGAAACGGGTCAAAATTGAAGCTTTTGAGTAAGCAAAACTCTGTAAAAATGGCAATTTTGGTCACTCTGAGGGTTTAAAAAGTGGTTATTCAACATGAGGCACGATCCAATTGACATTTTGAATCATTTTTGGTACAGTCCAAAAAAATCAATTTTCGGATGCAAACGATGACTCCGGACATGTCGAACGAACCCAAAAAGGTCAAAATGGATGAAATTTTAACATTTAATCTTTTGACTGTAAATGACTGTTGGATGTGAATTATGACTTTGTCAACTAAAATAAGTGTGTTTAAAGTCATTTCTGTGCCTGAAACGGGTCAAAATTGAAGCTTTTGAGTAAGCAAAACTCTGTAGAAATGGCAATTTTGGTCAATGTGAGGGTTTAAAAAGTGGTTATTCAACATGAGGCACGATCCAATTGACATTTTGAATCATTTTTGGTACAGTCCAAAAAATCAATTTTCTGATGAAAAACGATGACTCCGGACATGTCGAACGATCCCAAAATGGTCAATATGGATGAAATTTTAACATTTAATCTTTTGACTGTAAAAGACTGTTGGATGTGAATTATGACTTTGTCAACTAAAATAAGTGTGTTTAAAGTCATTTCTGTGCCTGAAACGGGTCAAAATTGAAGCTTTTGAGTAAGCAAAACTCTGTAAAAATGGCAATTTTGGTCACTCTGAGGGTTTAAAAAGTGGTTATTCAACATGAGGCACGATCCAATTGACATTTTGAATCATTTTTGGTACAGTCCAAAAAATCAATTTTCGAATGAAAAACGATGACTCCGGACATGTCGAACGATCCCAAAAAGGTCAAAATGGATGAAATTTTAACATTTAATCTTTTGACTGTAAATGACTGTTGGATGTGAATTATGACTTTGTCAACTAAAATAAGTGTGTTTAAAGTCATTTCTGTGCCTGAAACGGGTCAAAATTGAAGCTTTTGAGTAAGCAAAACTCTGTAAAAATGGCAATTTTGGTCACTCTGAGGGTTTAAAAAGTGGTTATTCAACATGAGGCACGATCCAATTGACATTTTGAATCATTTTTGGTACAGTCCAAAAAATCAATTTTCGGATGAGAAACAATGACTCCGGACATGTCGAACTATCCCAAAATGGTCAATATGGATGAAATTTTAACATTTAATCTTTTGACTGTAAATGACTGTTGGATGTGAATTATGACTTTGTCAACTAAAATAAGTGTGTTTAAAGTCATTTCTGTGCCTGAAACGGGTCAAAATTGAAGCTTTTGAGTAAGCAAAACTCTGTAAAAATGGCAATTTTGGTCACTCTGAGGGTTTAAAAAGTGGTTATTCAACATGAGGCATGATCCAATTGACATATTGAATCATTTTTGGTACAGTCCAAAAAATCAATTTTCGGATGAAAAACGATGACTCCGGACATGTCGAACGATCCCAAAATGGTCAATATGGATGAAATTTTAACATTTAATCTTTTGACTGTAAATGACTGTTGGATGTTAATTATGACTTTGTCAACTAAAATAAGTGTGTTTAAAGTCATTTCTGTGCCTGAAACGGGTCAAAATTGAAGCTTTTGAGTAAGCAAAACTCTGTAAAAATGGCAATTTTGGTCACTCTGAGGGTTTAAAAAGTGGTTATTCAACATGAGGCACGATCCAATTGACATTTTGAATCATTTTTGGTACAGTCCAAAAAAATCAATTTTCGGATGCAAACGATGACTCCGGACATGTCGAACGATCCCAAAAAGGTCAAAATGGATGAAATTTTAACATTTAATCTTTTGACTGTAAATGACTGTTGGATGTGAATTATGACTTTGTCAACTAAAATAAGTGTGTTTAAAGTCATTTCTGTGCCTGAAACGGGTCAAAATTGAAGCTTTTGAGTAAGCAAAACTCTGTAAAAATGGCAATTTTGGTCACTGTGAGGGTTTAAAAAGTGGTTATTCAACATGAGGCACGATCCAATTGACATTTTGAATCATTTTTGGTACAGTCCAAAAAATCAATTTTCAGATGAAAAACGATGACTCCGGACATGTCGAACTATCCCAAAATGGTCAATATGGATGAAATTTTAACATTTAATCTTTTGACTCTAAATGGCTGTTGGATGTGAATTATGACTTTGTCAACTAAAATAAGTGTGTTTAAAGTCATTTCTGTGCCTGAAACGGGTCAAAATTGAAGCTTTTGAGTAAGCAAAACTCTGTAAAAATGGCAATTTTGGTCACTCTGAGGGTTTAAAAAGTGGTATTCAACATGAGGCACGATCCAATTGACATTTTGAATCATTTTTGGTACAGTCCAAAAAATCAATTTTCGAATGAAAAACGATGACTCCGGACATGTCGAACGATCCCAAAAAGGTCAAAATGGATGAAATTTTAACATTTAATCTTTTGACTGTAAAAGACTGTTGGATGTGAATTATGACTTTGTCAACTAAAATAAGTGTGTTTAAAGTCATTTCTGTGCCTGAAACGGGTCAAAATTGAAGCTTTTGAGTAAGCAAAACTCTGTAAAAATGGCAATTTTGGTCACTCTGAGGGTTTAAAAAGTGGTTATTCAACATGAGGCACGATCCAATTGACATTTTGAATCATTTTTGGTACAGTCCAAAAAATCAATTTTCGAATGAAAAACGATGACTCCGGACATGTCGAACGATCCCAAAAAGGTCAAAATGGATGAAATTTTAACATTTAATCTTTTGACTGTAAATGACTGTTGGATGTGAATTATGACTTTGTCAACTAAAATAAGTGTGTTTAAAGTCATTTCTGTGCCTGAAACGGGTCAAAATTGAAGCTTTTGAGTAAGCAAAACTCTGTAAAAATGGCAATTTTGGTCACTCTGAGGGTTTAAAAAGTGGTTATTCAACATGAGGCACGATCCAATTGACATTTTGAATCATTTTTGGTACAGTCCAAAAAATCAATTTTCGGATGAGAAACGATGACTCCGGACATGTCGAACTATCCCAAAATGGTCAATATGGATGAAATTTTAACATTTAATCTTTTGACTGTAAATGACTGTTGGATGTGAATTATGACTTTGTCAACTAAAATAAGTGTGTTTAAAGTCATTTCTGTGCCTGAAACGGGTCAAAATTGAAGCTTTTGAGTAAGCAAAACTCTGTAAAAATGGCAATTTTGGTCACTCTGAGGGTTTAAAAAGTGGTTATTCAACATGAGGCATGATCCAATTGACATATTGAATCATTTTTGGTACAGTCCAAAAAATCAATTTTCGGATGAAAAACGATGACTCCGGACATGTCGAACGATCCCAAAATGGTCAATATGGATGAAATTTTAACATTTAATCTTTTGACTGTAAATGACTGTTGGATGTTAATTATGACTTTGTCAACTAAAATAAGTGTGTTTAAAGTCATTTCTGTGCCTGAAACGGGTCAAAATTGAAGCTTTTGAGTAAGCAAAACTCTGTAAAAATGGCAATTTTGGTCACTCTGAGGGTTTAAAAAGTGGTTATTCAACATGAGGCACGATCCAATTGACATTTTGAATCATTTTTGGTACAGTCCAAAAAAATCAATTTTCGGATGCAAACGATGACTCCAGACATGTCGAACGATCCCAAAAAGGTCAAAATGGATGAAATTTTAACATTTAATCTTTTGACTGTAAATGACTGTTGGATGTGAATTATGACTTTGTCAACTAAAATAAGTGTGTTTAAAGTCATTTCTGTGCCTGAAACGGGTCAAAATTGAAGCTTTTGAGTAAGCAAAACTCTGTAGAAATGGCAATTTTGGTCAATGTGAGGGTTTAAAAAGTGGTTATTCAACATGAGGCACGATCCAATTGACATTTTGAATCATTTTTGGTACAGTCCAAAAAATCAATTTTCGGATGAAAAACGATGACTCCGGACATGTCGAACTATCCCAAAATGGTCAATATGGATGAAATTTTAACATTTAATCTTTTGACTCTAAATGGCTGTTGGATGTGAATTATGACTTTGTCAACTAAAATAAGTGTGTTTAAAGTCATTTCTGTGCCTCAAAGGGGTCAAAATTGAAGCTTTTGAGTAAGCAAAACTCTGTAAAAATGGCAATTTTGGTCACTCTGAGGGTTTAAAAAGTGGTTATTAAACATGAGGCACGATCCAATTGACATTTTGAATCATTTTTGGAACAGTCCAAAAAATCAATTTTCATATGAAAAACGATGACTCCGGACATGTCGAACGATCCCAAAATGGTCAATATGGATGAAATTTTAACATTTAATCTTTTGACTGTAAATGACTGTTGGATGTGAATTATGACTTTGTCAACTAAAATAAGTGTGTTTAAAGTCATTTCTGTGCCTGAAACGGGTCAAAATTGAAGCTTTTGAGTAAGCAAAACTCTGTAAAAATGGCAATTTTGGTCACTCTGAGGGTTTAAAAAGTGGTTATTCAACATGAGGCATGATCCAATTGACATATTGAATCATTTTTGGTACAGTCCAAAAAATCAATTTTCGGATGAAAAACGATGACTCCGGACATGTCGAACGATCCCAAAATGGTCAATATGGATGAAATTTTAACATTTAATCTTTTGACTGTAAATGACTGTTGGATGTTAATTATGACTTTGTCAACTAAAATAAGTGTGTTTAAAGTCATTTCTGTGCCTGAAACGGGTCAAAATTGAAGCTTTGAGTAAGCAAAACTCTGTAAAAATGGCAATTTTGGTCACTCTGAGGGTTTAAAAAGTGGTTATTCAACATGAGGCATGATCCAATTGACATATTGAATCATTTTTGGTACAGTCCAAAAAATCAATTTTCGGATGAAAAACGATGACTCCGGACATGTCGAACGATCCCAAAATGGTCAATATGGATGAAATTTTAACATTTAATCTTTTGACTGTAAATGACTGTTGGATGTGAATTATGACTTTGTCAACTAAAATAAGTGTGTTTAAAGTCATTTCTGTGCCTGAAACGGGTCAAAATTGAAGCTTTTGAGTAAGCAAAACTCTGTAAAAATGGCAATTTTGGTCACTCTGAGGGTTTAAAAAGTGGTTATTCAACATGAGGCACGATCCAATTGACATTTTGAATCATTTTTGGTACAGTCCAAAAAAATCAATTTTCGGATGCAAACGATGACTCCGGACATGTCGAACGGACCCAAAAAGGTCAAAATGGATGAAATTTTAACATTTAATCTTTTGACTGTAAATGACTGTTGGATGTGAATTATGACTTTGTCAACTAAAATAAGTGTGTTTAAAGTCATTTCTGTGCCTGAAACGGGTCAAAATTGAAGCTTTTGAGTAAGCAAAACTCTGTAGAAATGGCAATTTTGGTCAATGTGAGGGTTTAAAAAGTGGTTATTCAACATGAGGCACGATCCAATTGACATTTTGAATCATTTTTGGTACAGTCCAAAAAATCAATTTTCGGATGAAAAACGATGACTCCGGACATGTCGAACTATCCCAAAATGGTCAATATGGATGAAATTTTAACATTTAATCTTTTGACTCTAAATGGCTGTTGGATGTGAATTATGACTTTGTCAACTAAAATAAGTGTGTTTAAAGTCATTTCTGTGCCTCAAAGGGGTCAAAATTGAAGCTTTTGAGTAAGCAAAACTCTGTAAAAATGGCAATTTTGGTCACTCTGAGGGTTTAAAAAGTGGTTATTCAACATGAGGCACGATCCAATTGACACTTTGAATCATTTTTGGTACAGTCCAAAAAATCAATTTTCGGATGAAAAACGATGACTCCGGACATGTCGAACGATCCCAAAATGGTCAATATGGATGAAATTTTAACATTTAATCTTTTGACTGTAAATGACTGTTGGATGTGAATTATGACTTTGTCAACTAAAATAAGTGTGTTTAAAGTCATTTCTGTGCCTGAAACGGGTCAAAATTGAAGCTTTTGAGTAAGCAAAACTCTGTAAAAATGGCAATTTTGGTCACTGTGAGGGTTTAAAAAGTGGTTATTCAACATGAGGCACGATCCAATTGACATTTTGAATCATTTTTGGTACAGTCCAAAAAATCAATTTTCGGATAAAAAAAACGATGACTCCGGACATGTCGAACGATCCCAAAATGGTCAATATGGATGAAATTTTAACATTTAATCTTTTGACTGTAAATGACTGTTGGATGTGAATTATGACTTTGTCAACTAAAATAAGTGTGTTTAAAGTCATTTCTGTGCCTGAAACGGGTCAAAATTGAAGCTTTTGAGTAAGCAAAACTCTGTAAAAATGGCAATTTTGGTCACTCTGAGGGTTTAAAAAGTGGTTATTCAACATGAGGCACGATCCAATTGACATTTTGAATCATTTTTGGTACAGTCCAAAAAAATCAATTTTCGGATGCAAACGATGACTCCGGACATGTCGAACGAACCCAAAAAGGTCAAAATGGATGAAATTTTAACATTTAATCTTTTGACTGTAAATGACTGTTGGATGTGAATTATGACTTTGTCAACTAAAATAAGTGTGTTTAAAGTCATTTCTGTGCCTGAAACGGGTCAAAATTGAAGCTTTTGAGTAAGCAAAACTCTGTAGAAATGGCAATTTTGGTCAATGTGAGGGTTTAAAAAGTGGTTATTCAACATGAGGCACGATCCAATTGACATTTTGAATCATTTTTGGTACAGTCCAAAAAATCAATTTTCTGATGAAAAACGATGACTCCGGACATGTCGAACGATCCCAAAATGGTCAATATGGATGAAATTTTAACATTTAATCTTTTGACTGTAAAAGACTGTTGGATGTGAATTATGACTTTGTCAACTAAAATAAGTGTGTTTAAAGTCATTTCTGTGCCTGAAACGGGTCAAAATTGAAGCTTTTGAGTAAGCAAAACTCTGTAAAAATGGCAATTTTGGTCACTCTGAGGGTTTAAAAAGTGGTTATTCAACATGAGGCACGATCCAATTGACATTTTGAATCATTTTTGGTACAGTCCAAAAAATCAATTTTCGAATGAAAAACGATGACTCCGGACATGTCGAACGATCCCAAAAAGGTCAAAATGGATGAAATTTTAACATTTAATCTTTTGACTGTAAATGACTGTTGGATGTGAATTATGACTTTGTCAACTAAAATAAGTGTGTTTAAAGTCATTTCTGTGCCTGAAACGGGTCAAAATTGAAGCTTTTGAGTAAGCAAAACTCTGTAAAAATGGCAATTTTGGTCACTCTGAGGGTTTAAAAAGTGGTTATTCAACATGAGGCATGATCCAATTGACATATTGAATCATTTTTGGTACAGTCCAAAAAATCAATTTTCGGATGAAAAACGATGACTCCGGACATGTCGAACGATCCCAAAATGGTCAATATGGATGAAATTTTAACATTTAATCTTTTGACTGTAAATGACTGTTGGATGTTAATTATGACTTTGTCAACTAAAATAAGTGTGTTTAAAGTCATTTCTGTGCCTGAAACGGGTCAAAATTGAAGCTTTTGAGTAAGCAAAACTCTGTAAAAATGGCAATTTTGGTCACTCTGAGGGTTTAAAAAGTGGTTATTCAACATGAGGCACGATCCAATTGACATTTTGAATCATTTTTGGTACAGTCCAAAAAAATCAATTTTCGGATGCAAACGATGACTCCGGACATGTCGAACGATCCCAAAAAGGTCAAAATGGATGAAATTTTAACATTTAATCTTTTGACTGTAAATGACTGTTGGATGTGAATTATGACTTTGTGAACTAAAATAAGTGTGTTTAAAGTCATTTCTGTGCCTGAAACGGGTCAAAATTGAAGCTTTTGAGTAAGCAAAACTCTGTAGAAATGGCAATTTTGGTCAATGTGAGGGTTTAAAAAGTGGTTATTCAACATGAGGCACGATCCAATTGACATTTTGAATCATTTTTGGTACAGTCCAAAAAATCAATTTTCGGATGAAAAACGATGACTCCGGACATGTCGAACTATCCCAAAATGGTCAATATGGATGAAATTTTAACATTTAATCTTTTGACTCTAAATGGCTGTTGGATGTGAATTATGACTTTGTCAACTAAAATAAGTGTGTTTAAAGTCATTTCTGTGCCTCAAAGGGGTCAAAATTGAAGCTTTTGAGTAAGCAAAACTCTGTAAAAATGGCAATTTTGGTCACTCTGAGGGTTTAAAAAGTGGTTATTAAACATGAGGCACGATCCAATTGACATTTTGAATCATTTTTGGAACAGTCCAAAAAATCAATTTTCATATGAAAAACGATGACTCCGGACATGTCGAACGATCCCAAAATGGTCAATATGGATGAAATTTTAACATTTAATCTTTTGACTGTAAATGACTGTTGGATGTGAATTATGACTTTGTCAACTAAAATAAGTGTGTTTAAAGTCATTTCTGTGCCTGAAACGGGTCAAAATTGAAGCTTTTGAGTAAGCAAAACTCTGTAAAAATGGCAATTTTGGTCACTCTGAGGGTTTAAAAAGTGGTTATTCAACATGAGGCATGATCCAATTGACATATTGAATCATTTTTGGTACAGTCCAAAAAATCAATTTTCGGATGAAAAACGATGACTCCGGACATGTCGAACGATCCCAAAATGGTCAATATGGATGAAATTTTAACATTTAATCTTTTGACTGTAAATGACTGTTGGATGTTAATTATGACTTTGTCAACTAAAATAAGTGTGTTTAAAGTCATTTCTGTGCCTGAAACGGGTCAAAATTGAAGCTTTGAGTAAGCAAAACTCTGTAAAAATGGCAATTTTGGTCACTCTGAGGGTTTAAAAAGTGGTTATTCAACATGAGGCATGATCCAATTGACATATTGAATCATTTTTGGTACAGTCCAAAAAATCAATTTTCGGATGAAAAACGATGACTCCGGACATGTCGAACGATCCCAAAATGGTCAATATGGATGAAATTTTAACATTTAATCTTTTGACTGTAAATGACTGTTGGATGTGAATTATGACTTTGTCAACTAAAATAAGTGTGTTTAAAGTCATTTCTGTGCCTGAAACGGGTCAAAATTGAAGCTTTTGAGTAAGCAAAACTCTGTAAAAATGGCAATTTTGGTCACTCTGAGGGTTTAAAAAGTGGTTATTCAACATGAGGCACGATCCAATTGACATTTTGAATCATTTTTGGTACAGTCCAAAAAAATCAATTTTCGGATGCAAACGATGACTCCGGACATGTCGAACGGACCCAAAAAGGTCAAAATGGATGAAATTTTAACATTTAATCTTTTGACTGTAAATGACTGTTGGATGTGAATTATGACTTTGTCAACTAAAATAAGTGTGTTTAAAGTCATTTCTGTGCCTGAAACGGGTCAAAATTGAAGCTTTTGAGTAAGCAAAACTCTGTAGAAATGGCAATTTTGGTCAATGTGAGGGTTTAAAAAGTGGTTATTCAACATGAGGCACGATCCAATTGACATTTTGAATCATTTTTGGTACAGTCCAAAAAATCAATTTTCGGATGAAAAACGATGACTCCGGACATGTCGAACTATCCCAAAATGGTCAATATGGATGAAATTTTAACATTTAATCTTTTGACTCTAAATGGCTGTTGGATGTGAATTATGACTTTGTCAACTAAAATAAGTGTGTTTAAAGTCATTTCTGTGCCTCAAAGGGGTCAAAATTGAAGCTTTTGAGTAAGCAAAACTCTGTAAAAATGGCAATTTTGGTCACTCTGAGGGTTTAAAAAGTGGTTATTCAACATGAGGCACGATCCAATTGACACTTTGAATCATTTTTGGTACAGTCCAAAAAATCAATTTTCGGATGAAAAACGATGACTCCGGACATGTCGAACGATCCCAAAATGGTCAATATGGATGAAATTTTAACATTTAATCTTTTGACTGTAAATGACTGTTGGATGTGAATTATGACTTTGTCAACTAAAATAAGTGTGTTTAAAGTCATTTCTGTGCCTGAAACGGGTCAAAATTGAAGCTTTTGAGTAAGCAAAACTCTGTAAAAATGGCAATTTTGGTCACTGTGAGGGTTTAAAAAGTGGTTATTCAACATGAGGCACGATCCAATTGACATTTTGAATCATTTTTGGTACAGTCCAAAAAATCAATTTTCGGATAAAAAAAACGATGACTCCGGACATGTCGAACGATCCCAAAATGGTCAATATGGATGAAATTTTAACATTTAATCTTTTGACTGTAAATGACTGTTGGATGTGAATTATGACTTTGTCAACTAAAATAAGTGTGTTTAAAGTCATTTCTGTGCCTGAAACGGGTCAAAATTGAAGCTTTTGAGTAAGCAAAACTCTGTAAAAATGGCAATTTTGGTCACTCTGAGGGTTTAAAAAGTGGTTATTCAACATGAGGCACGATCCAATTGACATTTTGAATCATTTTTGGTACAGTCCAAAAAAATCAATTTTCGGATGCAAACGATGACTCCGGACATGTCGAACGAACCCAAAAAGGTCAAAATGGATGAAATTTTAACATTTAATCTTTTGACTGTAAATGACTGTTGGATGTGAATTATGACTTTGTCAACTAAAATAAGTGTGTTTAAAGTCATTTCTGTGCCTGAAACGGGTCAAAATTGAAGCTTTTGAGTAAGCAAAACTCTGTAGAAATGGCAATTTTGGTCAATGTGAGGGTTTAAAAAGTGGTTATTCAACATGAGGCACGATCCAATTGACATTTTGAATCATTTTTGGTACAGTCCAAAAAATCAATTTTCTGATGAAAAACGATGACTCCGGACATGTCGAACGATCCCAAAATGGTCAATATGGATGAAATTTTAACATTTAATCTTTTGACTGTAAAAGACTGTTGGATGTGAATTATGACTTTGTCAACTAAAATAAGTGTGTTTAAAGTCATTTCTGTGCCTGAAACGGGTCAAAATTGAAGCTTTTGAGTAAGCAAAACTCTGTAAAAATGGCAATTTTGGTCACTCTGAGGGTTTAAAAAGTGGTTATTCAACATGAGGCACGATCCAATTGACATTTTGAATCATTTTTGGTACAGTCCAAAAAATCAATTTTCGAATGAAAAACGATGACTCCGGACATGTCGAACGATCCCAAAAAGGTCAAAATGGATGAAATTTTAACATTTAATCTTTTGACTGTAAATGACTGTTGGATGTGAATTATGACTTTGTCAACTAAAATAAGTGTGTTTAAAGTCATTTCTGTGCCTGAAACGGGTCAAAATTGAAGCTTTTGAGTAAGCAAAACTCTGTAAAAATGGCAATTTTGGTCACTCTGAGGGTTTAAAAAGTGGTTATTCAACATGAGGCACGATCCAATTGACATTTTGAATCATTTTTGGTACAGTCCAAAAAATCAATTTTCGGATGAGAAACGATGACTCCGGACATGTCGAACTATCCCAAAATGGTCAATATGGATGAAATTTTAACATTTAATCTTTTGACTGTAAATGACTGTTGGATGTGAATTATGACTTTGTCAACTAAAATAAGTGTGTTTAAAGTCATTTCTGTGCCTGAAACGGGTCAAAATTGAAGCTTTTGAGTAAGCAAAACTCTGTAAAAATGGCAATTTTGGTCACTCTGAGGGTTTAAAAAGTGGTTATTCAACATGAGGCATGATCCAATTGACATATTGAATCATTTTTGGTACAGTCCAAAAAATCAATTTTCGGATGAAAAACGATGACTCCGGACATGTCGAACGATCCCAAAATGGTCAATATGGATGAAATTTTAACATTTAATCTTTTGACTGTAAATGACTGTTGGATGTTAATTATGACTTTGTCAACTAAAATAAGTGTGTTTAAAGTCATTTCTGTGCCTGAAACGGGTCAAAATTGAAGCTTTTGAGTAAGCAAAACTCTGTAAAAATGGCAATTTTGGTCACTCTGAGGGTTTAAAAAGTGGTTATTCAACATGAGGCACGATCCAATTGACATTTTGAATCATTTTTGGTACAGTCCAAAAAAATCAATTTTCGGATGCAAACGATGACTCCGGACATGTCGAACGATCCCAAAAAGGTCAAAATGGATGAAATTTTAACATTTAATCTTTTGACTGTAAATGACTGTTGGATGTGAATTATGACTTTGTCAACTAAAATAAGTGTGTTTAAAGTCATTTCTGTGCCTGAAACGGGTCAAAATTGAAGCTTTTGAGTAAGCAAAACTCTGTAGAAATGGCAATTTTGGTCAATGTGAGGGTTTAAAAAGTGGTTATTCAACATGAGGCACGATCCAATTGACATTTTGAATCATTTTTGGTACAGTCCAAAAAATCAATTTTCGGATGAAAAACGATGACTCCGGACATGTCGAACTATCCCAAAATGGTCAATATGGATGAAATTTTAACATTTAATCTTTTGACTGTAAATGACTGTTG
Source organism: Lissotriton vulgaris (assembly GCF_964263255.1). Lineage (NCBI taxonomy): Eukaryota > Metazoa > Chordata > Amphibia > Caudata > Salamandridae > Lissotriton > Lissotriton vulgaris. The sequence goes on from NW_028253326.1 coordinate 991,478, forward strand.
GATGTGAATTATGACTTTGTCAACTAAAATAAGTGTGTTTAAAGTCATTTCTGTGCCTGAAACGGGTCAAAATTGAAGCTTTTGAGTAAGCAAAACTCTGTAAAAATGGCAATTTTGGTCACTCTGAGGGTTTAAAAAGTGGTTATTCAACATGAGGCATGATCCAATTGACATATTGAATCATTTTTGGTACAGTCCAAAAAATCAATTTTCGGATGAAAAACGATGACTCCGGACATGTCGAACGATCCCAAAATGGTCAATATGGATGAAATTTTAACATTTAATCTTTTGACTGTAAATGACTGTTGGATGTTAATTATGACTTTGTCAACTAAAATAAGTGTGTTTAAAGTCATTTCTGTGCCTGAAACGGGTCAAAATTGAAGCTTTGAGTAAGCAAAACTCTGTAAAAATGGCAATTTTGGTCACTCTGAGGGTTTAAAAAGTGGTTATTCAACATGAGGCATGATCCAATTGACATATTGAATCATTTTTGGTACAGTCCAAAAAATCAATTTTCGGATGAAAAACGATGACTCCGGACATGTCGAACGATCCCAAAATGGTCAATATGGATGAAATTTTAACATTTAATCTTTTGACTGTAAATGACTGTTGGATGTGAATTATGACTTTGTCAACTAAAATAAGTGTGTTTAAAGTCATTTCTGTGCCTGAAACGGGTCAAAATTGAAGCTTTTGAGTAAGCAAAACTCTGTAAAAATTGCAATTTTGGTCACTCTGAGGGTTTAAAAAGTGGTTATTCAACATGAGGCACGATCCAATTGACATTTTGAATCATTTTTGGTACAGTCCAAAAAAATTCAATTTTCGGATGCAAACGATGACTCCGGACATGTCGAACGGACCCAAAAAGGTCAAAATGGATGAAATTTTAACATTTAATCTTTTGACTGTAAATGACTGTTGGATGTGAATTATGACTTTGTCAACTAAAATAAGTGTGTTTAAAGTCATTTCTGTGCCTGAAACGGGTCAAAATTGAAGCTTTTGAGTAAGCAAAACTCTGTAGAAATGGCAATTTTGGTCAATGTGAGGGTTTAAAAAGTGGTTATTCAACATGAGGCACGATCCAATTGACATTTTGAATCATTTTTGGTACAGTCCAAAAAATCAATTTTCGGATGAAAAACGATGACTCCGGACATGTCGAACTATCCCAAAATGGTCAATATGGATGAAATTTTAACATTTAATCTTTTGACTCTAAATGGCTGTTGGATGTGAATTATGACTTTGTCAACTAAAATAAGTGTGTTTAAAGTCATTTCTGTGCCTCAAAGGGGTCAAAATTGAAGCTTTTGAGTAAGCAAAACTCTGTAAAAATGGCAATTTTGGTCACTCTGAGGGTTTAAAAAGTGGTTATTCAACATGAGGCATGATCCAATTGACATATTGAATCATTTTTGGTACAGTCCAAAAAATCAATTTTCGGATGAAAAACGATGACTCCGGACATGTCGAACGATCCCAAAATGGTCAATATGGATGAAATTTTAACATTTAATCTTTTGACTGTAAATGACTGTTGGATGTTAATTATGACTTTGTCAACTAAAATAAGTGTGTTTAAAGTCATTTCTGTGCCTGAAACGGGTCAAAATTGAAGCTTTGAGTAAGCAAAACTCTGTAAAAATGGCAATTTTGGTCACTCTGAGGGTTTAAAAAGTGGTTATTCAACATGAGGCATGATCCAATTGACATATTGAATCATTTTTGGTACAGTCCAAAAAATCAATTTTCGGATGAAAAACGATGACTCCGGACATGTCGAACGATCCCAAAATGGTCAATATGGATGAAATTTTAACATTTAATCTTTTGACTGTAAATGACTGTTGGATGTGAATTATGACTTTGTCAACTAAAATAAGTGTGTTTAAAGTCATTTCTGTGCCTGAAACGGGTCAAAATTGAAGCTTTTGAGTAAGCAAAACTCTGTAAAAATTGCAATTTTGGTCACTCTGAGGGTTTAAAAAGTGGTTATTCAACATGAGGCACGATCCAATTGACATTTTGAATCATTTTTGGTACAGTCCAAAAAAATTCAATTTTCGGATGCAAACGATGACTCCGGACATGTCGAACGGACCCAAAAAGGTCAAAATGGATGAAATTTTAACATTTAATCTTTTGACTGTAAATGACTGTTGGATGTGAATTATGACTTTGTCAACTAAAATAAGTGTGTTTAAAGTCATTTCTGTGCCTGAAACGGGTCAAAATTGAAGCTTTTGAGTAAGCAAAACTCTGTAGAAATGGCAATTTTGGTCAATGTGAGGGTTTAAAAAGTGGTTATTCAACATGAGGCACGATCCAATTGACATTTTGAATCATTTTTGGTACAGTCCAAAAAATCAATTTTCGGATGAAAAACGATGACTCCGGACATGTCGAACTATCCCAAAATGGTCAATATGGATGAAATTTTAACATTTAATCTTTTGACTCTAAATGGCTGTTGGATGTGAATTATGACTTTGTCAACTAAAATAAGTGTGTTTAAAGTCATTTCTGTGCCTCAAAGGGGTCAAAATTGAAGCTTTTGAGTAAGCAAAACTCTGTAAAAATGGCAATTTTGGTCACTCTGAGGGTTTAAAAAGTGGTTATTCAACATGAGGCACGATCCAATTGACACTTTGAATCATTTTTGGTACAGTCCAAAAAATCAATTTTCGGATGAAAAACGATGACTCCGGACATGTCGAACGATCCCAAAATGGTCAATATGGATGAAATTTTAACATTTAATCTTTTGACTGTAAATGACTGTTGGATGTGAATTATGACTTTGTCAACTAAAATAAGTGTGTTTAAAGTCATTTCTGTGCCTGAAACGGGTCAAAATTGAAGCTTTTGAGTAAGCAAAACTCTGTAAAAATGGCAATTTTGGTCACTGTGAGGGTTTAAAAAGTGGTTATTCAACATGAGGCACGATCCAATTGACATTTTGAATCATTTTTGGTACAGTCCAAAAAATCAATTTTCGGATAAAAAAAACGATGACTCCGGACATGTCGAACGATCCCAAAATGGTCAATATGGATGAAATTTTAACATTTAATCTTTTGACTGTAAATGACTGTTGGATGTGAATTATGACTTTGTCAACTAAAATAAGTGTGTTTAAAGTCATTTCTGTGCCTGAAACGGGTCAAAATTGAAGCTTTTGAGTAAGCAAAACTCTGTAAAAATGGCAATTTTGGTCACTCTGAGGGTTTAAAAAGTGGTTATTCAACACGAGGCACGATCCAATTGACATTTTGAATCATTTTTGGTACAGTCCAAAAAAATCAATTTTCGGATGCAAACGATGACTCCGGACATGTCGAACGAACCCAAAAAGGTCAAAATGGATGAAATTTTAACATTTAATCTTTTGACTGTAAATGACTGTTGGATGTGAATTATGACTTTGTCAACTAAAATAAGTGTGTTTAAAGTCATTTCTGTGCCTGAAACGGGTCAAAATTGAAGCTTTTGAGTAAGCAAAACTCTGTAAAAATGGCAATTTTGGTCACTCTGAGGGTTTAAAAAGTGGTTATTCAACATGAGGCATGATCCAATTGACATATTGAATCATTTTTGGTACAGTCCAAAAAATCAATTTTCGGATGAAAAACGATGACTCCGGACATGTCGAACAATCCCAAAATGGTCAATATGGATGAAATTTTAACATTTAATCTTTTGACTGTAAATGACTGTTGGATGTTAATTATGACTTTGTCAACTAAAATAAGTGTGTTTAAAGTCATTTCTGTGCCTGAAACGGGTCAAAATTGAAGCTTTTGAGTAAGCAAAACTCTGTAAAAATGGCAATTTTGGTCACTCTGAGGGTTTAAAAAGTGGTTATTCAACATGAGGCACGATCCAATTGACATTTTGAATCATTTTTGGTACAGTCCAAAAAAATCAATTTTCGGATGCAAACGATGACTCCGGACATGTCGAACGATCCCAAAAAGGTCAAAATGGATGAAATTTTAACATTTAATCTTTTGACTGTAAATGACTGTTGGATGTGAATTATGACTTTGTCAACTAAAATAAGTGTGTTTAAAGTCATTTCTGTGCCTGAAACGGGTCAAAATTGAAGCTTTTGAGTAAGCAAAACTCTGTAGAAATGGCAATTTTGGTCAATGTGAGGGTTTAAAAAGTGGTTATTCAACATGAGGCACGATCCAATTGACATTTTGAATCATTTTTGGTACAGTCCAAAAAATCAATTTTCGGATGAAAAACGATGACTCCGGACATGTCGAACTATCCCAAAATGGTCAATATGGATGAAATTTTAACATTTAATCTTTTGACTGTAAATGACTGTTGGATGTGAATTATGACTTTGTCAACTAAAATAAGTGTGTTTAAAGTCATTTCTGTGCCTGAAACGGGTCAAAATTGAAGCTTTTGAGTAAGCAAAACTCTGTAAAAATGGCAATTTTGGTCACTCTGAGGGTTTAAAAAGTGGTTATTCAACATGAGGCATGATCCAATTGACATATTGAATCATTTTTGGTACAGTCCAAAAAATCAATTTTCGGATGAAAAACGATGACTCCGGACATGTCGAACGATCCCAAAATGGTCAATATGGATGAAATTTTAACATTTAATCTTTTGACTGTAAATGACTGTTGGATGTTAATTATGACTTTGTCAACTAAAATAAGTGTGTTTAAAGTCATTTCTGTGCCTGAAACGGGTCAAAATTGAAGCTTTGAGTAAGCAAAACTCTGTAAAAATGGCAATTTTGGTCACTCTGAGGGTTTAAAAAGTGGTTATTCAACATGAGGCATGATCCAATTGACATATTGAATCATTTTTGGTACAGTCCAAAAAATCAATTTTCGGATGAAAAACGATGACTCCGGACATGTCGAACGATCCCAAAATGGTCAATATGGATGAAATTTTAACATTTAATCTTTTGACTGTAAATGACTGTTGGATGTGAATTATGACTTTGTCAACTAAAATAAGTGTGTTTAAAGTCATTTCTGTGCCTGAAACGGGTCAAAATTGAAGCTTTTGAGTAAGCAAAACTCTGTAAAAATGGCAATTTTGGTCACTCTGAGGGTTTAAAAAGTGGTTATTCAACATGAGGCACGATCCAATTGACATTTTGAATCATTTTTGGTACAGTCCAAAAAAATTCAATTTTCGGATGCAAACGATGACTCCGGACATGTCGAACGGACCCAAAAAGGTCAAAATGGATGAAATTTTAACATTTAATCTTTTGACTGTAAATGACTGTTGGATGTGAATTATGACTTTGTCAACTAAAATAAGTGTGTTTAAAGTCATTTCTGTGCCTGAAACGGGTCAAAATTGAAGCTTTTGAGTAAGCAAAACTCTGTAGAAATGGCAATTTTGGTCAATGTGAGGGTTTAAAAAGTGGTTATTCAACATGAGGCACGATCCAATTGACATTTTGAATCATTTTTGGTACAGTCCAAAAAATCAATTTTCGGATGAAAAACGATGACTCCGGACATGTCGAACTATCCCAAAATGGTCAATATGGATGAAATTTTAACATTTAATCTTTTGACTCTAAATGGCTGTTGGATGTGAATTATGACTTTGTCAACTAAAATAAGTGTGTTTAAAGTCATTTCTGTGCCTCAAAGGGGTCAAAATTGAAGCTTTTGAGTAAGCAAAACTCTGTAAAAATGGCAATTTTGGTCACTCTGAGGGTTTAAAAAGTGGTTATTCAACATGAGGCACGATCCAATTGACACTTTGAATCATTTTTGGTACAGTCCAAAAAATCAATTTTCGGATGAAAAACGATGACTCCGGACATGTCGAACGATCCCAAAATGGTCAATATGGATGAAATTTTAACATTTAATCTTTTGACTGTAAATGACTGTTGGATGTGAATTATGACTTTGTCAACTAAAATAAGTGTGTTTAAAGTCATTTCTGTGCCTGAAACGGGTCAAAATTGAAGCTTTTGAGTAAGCAAAACTCTGTAAAAATGGCAATTTTGGTCACTGTGAGGGTTTAAAAAGTGGTTATTCAACATGAGGCACGATCCAATTGACATTTTGAATCATTTTTGGTACAGTCCAAAAAATCAATTTTCGGATAAAAAAAACGATGACTCCGGACATGTCGAACGATCCCAAAATGGTCAATATGGATGAAATTTTAACATTTAATCTTTTGACTGTAAATGACTGTTGGATGTGAATTATGACTTTGTCAACTAAAATAAGTGTGTTTAAAGTCATTTCTGTGCCTGAAACGGGTCAAAATTGAAGCTTTTGAGTAAGCAAAACTCTGTAAAAATGGCAATTTTGGTCACTCTGAGGGTTTAAAAAGTGGTTATTCAACACGAGGCACGATCCAATTGACATTTTGAATCATTTTTGGTACAGTCCAAAAAAATCAATTTTCGGATGCAAACGATGACTCCGGACATGTCGAACGAACCCAAAAAGGTCAAAATGGATGAAATTTTAACATTTAATCTTTTGACTGTAAATGACTGTTGGATGTGAATTATGACTTTGTCAACTAAAATAAGTGTGTTTAAAGTCATTTCTGTGCCTGAAACGGGTCAAAATTGAAGCTTTTGAGTAAGCAAAACTCTGTAGAAATGGCAATTTTGGTCAATGTGAGGGTTTAAAAAGTGGTTATTCAACATGAGGCACGATCCAATTGACATTTTGAATCATTTTTGGTACAGTCCAAAAAATCAATTTTCTGATGAAAAACGATGACTCCGGACATGTCGAACGATCCCAAAATGGTCAATATGGATGAAATTTTAACATTTAATCTTTTGACTGTAAAAGACTGTTGGATGTGAATTATGACTTTGTCAACTAAAATAAGTGTGTTTAAAGTCATTTCTGTGCCTGAAACGGGTCAAAATTGAAGCTTTTGAGTAAGCAAAACTCTGTAAAAATGGCAATTTTGGTCACTCTGAGGGTTTAAAAAGTGGTTATTCAACATGAGGCACGATCCAATTGACATTTTGAATCATTTTTGGTACAGTCCAAAAAATCAATTTTCGAATGAAAAACGATGACTCCGGACATGTCGAACGATCCCAAAAAGGTCAAAATGGATGAAATTTTAACATTTAATCTTTTGACTGTAAATGACTGTTGGATGTGAATTATGACTTTGTCAACTAAAATAAGTGTGTTTAAAGTCATTTCTGTGCCTGAAACGGGTCAAAATTGAAGCTTTTGAGTAAGCAAAACTCTGTAAAAATGGCAATTTTGGTCACTCTGAGGGTTTAAAAAGTGGTTATTCAACATGAGGCACGATCCAATTGACATTTTGAATCATTTTTGGTACAGTCCAAAAAATCAATTTTCGGATGAGAAACGATGACTCCGGACATGTCGAACTATCCCAAAATGGTCAATATGGATGAAATTTTAACATTTAATCTTTTGACTGTAAATGACTGTTGGATGTGAATTATGACTTTGTCAACTAAAATAAGTGTGTTTAAAGTCATTTCTGTGCCTGAAACGGGTCAAAATTGAAGCTTTTGAGTAAGCAAAACTCTGTAAAAATGGCAATTTTGGTCACTCTGAGGGTTTAAAAAGTGGTTATTCAACATGAGGCATGATCCAATTGACATATTGAATCATTTTTGGTACAGTCCAAAAAATCAATTTTCGGATGAAAAACGATGACTCCGGACATGTCGAACGATCCCAAAATGGTCAATATGGATGAAATTTTAACATTTAATCTTTTGACTGTAAATGACTGTTGGATGTTAATTATGACTTTGTCAACTAAAATAAGTGTGTTTAAAGTCATTTCTGTGCCTGAAACGGGTCAAAATTGAAGCTTTTGAGTAAGCAAAACTCTGTAAAAATGGCAATTTTGGTCACTCTGAGGGTTTAAAAAGTGGTTATTCAACATGAGGCACGATCCAATTGACATTTTGAATCATTTTTGGTACAGTCCAAAAAAATCAATTTTCGGATGCAAACGATGACTCCGGACATGTCGAACGATCCCAAAAAGGTCAAAATGGATGAAATTTTAACATTTAATCTTTTGACTGTAAATGACTGTTGGATGTGAATTATGACTTTGTCAACTAAAATAAGTGTGTTTAAAGTCATTTCTGTGCCTGAAACGGGTCAAAATTGAAGCTTTTGAGTAAGCAAAACTCTGTAGAAATGGCAACTTTGGTCAATGTGAGGGTTTAAAAAGTGGTTATTCAACATGAGGCATGATCCAATTGACATTTTGAATCATTTTTGGTACAGTCCAAAAAATCAATTTTCGGATGAAAAACGATGACTCCGGACATGTCGAACTATCCCAAAATGGTCAATATGGATGAAATTTTAACATTTAATCTTTTGACTCTAAATGGCTGTTGGATGTGAATTATGACTTTGTCAACTAAAATAAGTGTGTTTAAAGTCATTTCTGTGCCTCAAAGGGGTCAAAATTGAAGCTTTTGAGTAAGCAAAACCCTGTAAAAATGGCAATTTTGGTCACTCTGAGGGTTTAAAAAGTGGTTATTAAACATGAGGCACGATCCAATTGACATTTTGAATCATTTTTGGAACAGTCCAAAAAATCAATTTTCATATGAAAAACGATGACTCCGGACATGTCGAACGATCCCAAAATGGTCAATATGGATGAAATTTTAACATTTAATCTTTTGACTGTAAATGACTGTTGGATGTGAATTATGACTTTGTCAACTAAAATAAGTGTGTTTAAAGTCATTTCTGTGCCTGAAACGGGTCAAAATTGAAGCTTTTGAGTAAGCAAAACTCTGTAAAAATGGCAATTTTGGTCACTCTGAGGGTTTAAAAAGTGGTTATTCAACATGAGGCATGATCCAATTGACATATTGAATCATTTTTGGTACAGTCCAAAAAATCAATTTTCGGATGAAAAACGATGACTCCGGACATGTCGAACGATCCCAAAATGGTCAATATGGATGAAATTTTAACATTTAATCTTTTGACTGTAAATGACTGTTGGATGTGAATTATGACTTTGTCAACTAAAATAAGTGTGTTTAAAGTCATTTCTGTGCCTGAAACGGGCCAAAATTGAAGCTTTTGAGTAAGCAAAACTCTGTAAAAATGGCAATTTTGGTCACTCTGAGGGTTTAAAAAGTGGTTATTCAACATGAGGCACGATCCAATTGACATTTTGAATCATTTTTGGTACAGTCCAAAAAAATCAATTTTCGGATGCAAACGATGACTCCGGACATGTCGAACGGACCCAAAAAGGTCAAAATGGATGAAATTTTAACATTTAATCTTTTGACTGTAAATGACTGTTGGATGTGAATTATGACTTTGTCAACTAAAATAAGTGTGTTTAAAGTCATTTCTGTGCCTGAAACGGGTCAAAATTGAAGCTTTTGAGTAAGCAAAACTCTGTAGAAATGGCAATTTTGGTCAATGTGAGGGTTTAAAAAGTGGTTATTCAACATGAGGCACGATCCAATTGACATTTTGAATCATTTTTGGTACAGTCCAAAAAATCAATTTTCGGATGAAAAACGATGACTCCGGACATGTCGAACTATCCCAAAATGGTCAATATGGATGAAATTTTAACATTTAATCTTTTGACTCTAAATGGCTGTTGGATGTGAATTATGACTTTGTCAACTAAAATAAGTGTGTTTAAAGTCATTTCTGTGCCTCAAAGGGGTCAAAATTGAAGCTTTTGAGTAAGCAAAACTCTGTAAAAATGGCAATTTTGGTCACTCTGAGGGTTTAAAAAGTGGTTATTCAACATGAGGCACGATCCAATTGACACTTTGAATCATTTTTGGTACAGTCCAAAAAATCAATTTTCGGATGAAAAACGATGACTCCGGACATGTCGAACGATCCCAAAATGGTCAATATGGATGAAATTTTAACATTTAATCTTTTGACTGTAAATGACTGTTGGATGTGAATTATGACTTTGTCAACTAAAATAAGTGTGTTTAAAGTCATTTCTGTGCCTGAAACGGGTCAAAATTGAAGCTTTTGAGTAAGCAAAACTCTGTAAAAATGGCAATTTTGGTCACTCTGAGGGTTTAAAAAGTGGTTATTCAACATGAGGCACGATCCAATTGACATTTTGAATCATTTTTGGTACAGTCCAAAAAATCAATTTTCGGATAAAAAAAACGATGACTCCGGACATGTCGAACGATCCCAAAATGGTCAATATGGATGAAATTTTAACATTTAATCTTTTGACTGTAAATGACTGTTGGATGTGAATTATGACTTTGTCAACTAAAATAAGTGTGTTTAAAGTCATTTCTGTGCCTGAAACGGGTCAAAATTGAAGCTTTTGAGTAAGCAAAACTCTGTAAAAATGGCAATTTTGGTCACTCTGAGGGTTTAAAAAGTGGTTATTAAACATGAGGCACGATCCAATTGACATTTTGAATCATTTTTGGAACAGTCCAAAAAATCAATTTTCATATGAAAAACGATGACTCCGGACATGTCGAACGATCCCAAAATGGTCAATATGGATGAAATTTTAACATTTAATCTTTTGACTGTAAATGACTGTTGGATGTGAATTATGACTTTGTCAACTAAAATAAGTGTGTTTAAAGTCATTTCTGTGCCTGAAACGGGTCAAAATTGAAGCTTTTGAGTAAGCAAAACTCTGTAAAAATGGCAATTTTGGTCACTCTGAGGGTTTAAAAAGTGGTTATTCAACATGAGGCATGATCCAATTGACATATTGAATCATTTTTGGTACAGTCCAAAAAATCAATTTTCGGATGAAAAACGATGACTCCGGACATGTCGAACGATCCCAAAATGGTCAATATGGATGAAATTTTAACATTTAATCTTTTGACTGTAAATGACTGTTGGATGTTAATTATGACTTTGTCAACTAAAATAAGTGTGTTTAAAGTCATTTCTGTGCCTGAAACGGGTCAAAATTGAAGCTTTGAGTAAGCAAAACTCTGTAAAAATGGCAATTTTGGTCACTCTGAGGGTTTAAAAAGTGGTTATTCAACATGAGGCATGATCCAATTGACATATTGAATCATTTTTGGTACAGTCCAAAAAATCAATTTTCGGATGAAAAACGATGACTCCGGACATGTCGAACGATCCCAAAATGGTCAATATGGATGAAATTTTAACATTTAATCTTTTGACTGTAAATGACTGTTGGATGTGAATTATGACTTTGTCAACTAAAATAAGTGTGTTTAAAGTCATTTCTGTGCCTGAAACGGGTCAAAATTGAAGCTTTTGAGTAAGCAAAACTCTGTAAAAATGGCAATTTTGGTCACTCTGAGGGTTTAAAAAGTGGTTATTCAACATGAGGCACGATCCAATTGACATTTTGAATCATTTTTGGTACAGTCCAAAAAAATCAATTTTCGGATGCAAACGATGACTCCGGACATGTCGAACGGACCCAAAAAGGTCAAAATGGATGAAATTTTAACATTTAATCTTTTGACTGTAAATGACTGTTGGATGTGAATTATGACTTTGTCAACTAAAATAAGTGTGTTTAAAGTCATTTCTGTGCCTGAAACGGGTCAAAATTGAAGCTTTTGAGTAAGCAAAACTCTGTAGAAATGGCAATTTTGGTCAATGTGAGGGTTTAAAAAGTGGTTATTCAACATGAGGCACGATCCAATTGACATTTTGAATCATTTTTGGTACAGTCCAAAAAATCAATTTTCGGATGAAAAACGATGACTCCGGACATGTCGAACTATCCCAAAATGGTCAATATGGATGAAATTTTAACATTTAATCTTTTGACTCTAAATGGCTGTTGGATGTGAATTATGACTTTGTCAACTAAAATAAGTGTGTTTAAAGTCATTTCTGTGCCTCAAAGGGGTCAAAATTGAAGCTTTTGAGTAAGCAAAACTCTGTAAAAATGGCAATTTTGGTCACTCTGAGGGTTTAAAAAGTGGTTATTCAACATGAGGCACGATCCAATTGACACTTTGAATCATTTTTGGTACAGTCCAAAAAATCAATTTTCGGATGAAAAACGATGACTCCGGACATGTCGAACGATCCCAAAATGGTCAATATGGATGAAATTTTAACATTTAATCTTTTGACTGTAAATGACTGTTGGATGTGAATTATGACTTTGTCAACTAAAATAAGTGTGTTTAAAGTCATTTCTGTGCCTGAAACGGGTCAAAATTGAAGCTTTTGAGTAAGCAAAACTCTGTAAAAATGGCAATTTTGGTCACTGTGAGGGTTTAAAAAGTGGTTATTCAACATGAGGCACGATCCAATTGACATTTTGAATCATTTTTGGTACAGTCCAAAAAATCAATTTTCGGATAAAAAAAACGATGACTCCGGACATGTCGAACGATCCCAAAATGGTCAATATGGATGAAATTTTAACATTTAATCTTTTGACTGTAAATGACTGTTGGATGTGAATTATGACTTTGTCAACTAAAATAAGTGTGTTTAAAGTCATTTCTGTGCCTGAAACGGGTCAAAATTGAAGCTTTTGAGTAAGCAAAACTCTGTAAAAATGGCAATTTTGGTCACTCTGAGGGTTTAAAAAGTGGTTATTCAACACGAGGCACGATCCAATTGACATTTTGAATCATTTTTGGTACAGTCCAAAAAAATCAATTTTCGGATGCAAACGATGACTCCGGACATGTCGAACGAACCCAAAAAGGTCAAAATGGATGAAATTTTAACATTTAATCTTTTGACTGTAAATGACTGTTGGATGTGAATTATGACTTTGTCAACTAAAATAAGTGTGTTTAAAGTCATTTCTGTGCCTGAAACGGGTCAAAATTGAAGCTTTTGAGTAAGCAAAACTCTGTAGAAATGGCAATTTTGGTCAATGTGAGGGTTTAAAAAGTGGTTATTCAACATGAGGCACGATCCAATTGACATTTTGAATCATTTTTGGTACAGTCCAAAAAATCAATTTTCTGATGAAAAACGATGACTCCGGACATGTCGAACGATCCCAAAATGGTCAATATGGATGAAATTTTAACATTTAATCTTTTGACTGTAAAAGACTGTTGGATGTGAATTATGACTTTGTCAACTAAAATAAGTGTGTTTAAAGTCATTTCTGTGCCTGAAACGGGTCAAAATTGAAGCTTTTGAGTAAGCAAAACTCTGTAAAAATGGCAATTTTGGTCACTCTGAGGGTTTAAAAAGTGGTTATTCAACATGAGGCACGATCCAATTGACATTTTGAATCATTTTTGGTACAGTCCAAAAAATCAATTTTCGAATGAAAAACGATGACTCCGGACATGTCGAACGATCCCAAAAAGGTCAAAATGGATGAAATTTTAACATTTAATCTTTTGACTGTAAATGACTGTTGGATGTGAATTATGACTTTGTCAACTAAAATAAGTGTGTTTAAAGTCATTTCTGTGCCTGAAACGGGTCAAAATTGAAGCTTTTGAGTAAGCAAAACTCTGTAAAAATGGCAATTTTGGTCACTCTGAGGGTTTAAAAAGTGGTTATTCAACATGAGGCACGATCCAATTGACATTTTGAATCATTTTTGGTACAGTCCAAAAAATCAATTTTCGGATGAGAAACGATGACTCCGGACATGTCGAACTATCCCAAAATGGTCAATATGGATGAAATTTTAACATTTAATCTTTTGACTGTAAATGACTGTTGGATGTGAATTATGACTTTGTCAACTAAAATAAGTGTGTTTAAAGTCATTTCTGTGCCTGAAACGGGTCAAAATTGAAGCTTTTGAGTAAGCAAAACTCTGTAAAAATGGCAATTTTGGTCACTCTGAGGGTTTAAAAAGTGGTTATTCAACATGAGGCATGATCCAATTGACATATTGAATCATTTTTGGTACAGTCCAAAAAATCAATTTTCGGATGAAAAACGATGACTCCGGACATGTCGAACGATCCCAAAATGGTCAATATGGATGAAATTTTAACATTTAATCTTTTGACTGTAAATGACTGTTGGATGTTAATTATGACTTTGTCAACTAAAATAAGTGTGTTTAAAGTCATTTCTGTGCCTGAAACGGGTCAAAATTGAAGCTTTTGAGTAAGCAAAACTCTGTAAAAATGGCAATTTTGGTCACTCTGAGGGTTTAAAAAGTGGTTATTCAACATGAGGCACGATCCAATTGACATTTTGAATCATTTTTGGTACAGTCCAAAAAAATCAATTTTCGGATGCAAACGATGACTCCGGACATGTCGAACGATCCCAAAAAGGTCAAAATGGATGAAATTTTAACATTTAATCTTTTGACTGTAAATGACTGTTGGATGTGAATTATGACTTTGTCAACTAAAATAAGTGTGTTTAAAGTCATTTCTGTGCCTGAAACGGGTCAAAATTGAAGCTTTTGAGTAAGCAAAACTCTGTAGAAATGGCAATTTTGGTCAATGTGAGGGTTTAAAAAGTGGTTATTCAACATGAGGCACGATCCAATTGACATTTTGAATCATTTTTGGTACAGTCCAAAAAATCAATTTTCGGATGAAAAACGATGACTCCGGACATGTCGAACTATCCCAAAATGGTCAATATGGATGAAATTTTAACATTTAATCTTTTGACTCTAAATGGCTGTTGGATGTGAATTATGACTTTGTCAACTAAAATAAGTGTGTTTAAAGTCATTTCTGTGCCTCAAAGGGGTCAAAATTGAAGCTTTTGAGTAAGCAAAACTCTGTAAAAATGGCAATTTTGGTCACTCTGAGGGTTTAAAAAGTGGTTATTAAACATGAGGCACGATCCAATTGACATTTTGAATCATTTTTGGAACAGTCCAAAAAATCAATTTTCATATGAAAAACGATGACTCCGGACATGTCGAACGATCCCAAAATGGTCAATATGGATGAAATTTTAACATTTAATCTTTTGACTGTAAATGACTGTTGGATGTGAATTATGACTTTGTCAACTAAAATAAGTGTGTTTAAAGTCATTTCTGTGCCTGAAACGGGTCAAAATTGAAGCTTTTGAGTAAGCAAAACTCTGTAAAAATGGCAATTTTGGTCACTCTGAGGGTTTAAAAAGTGGTTATTCAACATGAGGCATGATCCAATTGACATATTGAATCATTTTTGGTACAGTCCAAAAAATCAATTTTCGGATGAAAAACGATGACTCCGGACATGTCGAACGATCCCAAAATGGTCAATATGGATGAAATTTTAACATTTAATCTTTTGACTGTAAATGACTGTTGGATGTTAATTATGACTTTGTCAACTAAAATAAGTGTGTTTAAAGTCATTTCTGTGCCTGAAACGGGTCAAAATTGAAGCTTTGAGTAAGCAAAACTCTGTAAAAATGGCAATTTTGGTCACTCTGAGGGTTTAAAAAGTGGTTATTCAACATGAGGCATGATCCAATTGACATATTGAATCATTTTTGGTACAGTCCAAAAAATCAATTTTCGGATGAAAAACGATGACTCCGGACATGTCGAACGATCCCAAAATGGTCAATATGGATGAAATTTTAACATTTAATCTTTTGACTGTAAATGACTGTTGGATGTGAATTATGACTTTGTCAACTAAAATAAGTGTGTTTAAAGTCATTTCTGTGCCTGAAACGGGTCAAAATTGAAGCTTTTGAGTTAGCAAAACTCTGTAAAAATGGCAATTTTGGTCACTCTGAGGGTTTAAAAAGTGGTTATTCAACATGAGGCACGATCCAATTGACATTTTGAATCATTTTTGGTACAGTCCAAAAAAATCAATTTTCGGATGCAAACGATGACTCCGGACATGTCGAACGGACCCAAAAAGGTCAAAATGGATGAAATTTTAACATTTAATCTTTTGACTGTAAATGACTGTTGGATGTGAATTATGACTTTGTCAACTAAAATAAGTGTGTTTAAAGTCATTTCTGTGCCTGAAACGGGTCAAAATTGAAGCTTTTGAGTAAGCAAAACTCTGTAGAAATGGCAATTTTGGTCAATGTGAGGGTTTAAAAAGTGGTTATTCAACATGAGGCACGATCCAATTGACACTTTGAATCATTTTTGGTACAGTCCAAAAAATCAATTTTCGGATGAAAAACGATGACTCCGGACATGTCGAACGATCCCAAAATGGTCAATATGGATGAAATTTTAACATTTAATCTTTTGACTGTAAATGACTGTTGGATGTGAATTATGACTTTGTCAACTAAAATAAGTGTGTTTAAAGTCATTTCTGTGCCTGAAACGGGTCAAAATTGAAGCTTTTGAGTAAGCAAAACTCTGTAAAAATGGCAATTTTGGTCACTGTGAGGGTTTAAAAAGTGGTTATTCAACATGAGGCACGATCCAATTGACATTTTGAATCATTTTTGGTACAGTCCAAAAAATCAATTTTCGGATAAAAAAAACGATGACTCCGGACATGTCGAACGATCCCAAAATGGTCAATATGGATGAAATTTTAACATTTAATCTTTTGACTGTAAATGACTGTTGGATGTGAATTATGACTTTGTCAACTAAAATAAGTGTGTTTAAAGTCATTTCTGTGCCTGAAACGGGTCAAAATTGAAGCTTTTGAGTAAGCAAAACTCTGTAAAAATGGCAATTTTGGTCACTCTGAGGGTTTAAAAAGTGGTTATTCAACATGAGGCACGATCCAATTGACATTTTGAATCATTTTTGGTACAGTCCAAAAAAATCAATTTTCGGATGCAAACGATGACTCCGGACATGTCGAACGAACCCAAAAAGGTCAAAATGGATGAAATTTTAACATTTAATCTTTTGACTGTAAATGACTGTTGGATGTGAATTATGACTTTGTCAACTAAAATAAGTGTGTTTAAAGTCATTTCTGTGCCTGAAACGGGTCAAAATTGAAGCTTTTGAGTAAGCAAAACTCTGTAGAAATGGCAATTTTGGTCAATGTGAGGGTTTAAAAAGTGGTTATTCAACATGAGGCACGATCCAATTGACATTTTGAATCATTTTTGGTACAGTCCAAAAAATCAATTTTCTGATGAAAAACGATGACTCCGGACATGTCGAACGATCCCAAAATGGTCAATATGGATGAAATTTTAACATTTAATCTTTTGACTGTAAAAGACTGTTGGATGTGAATTATGACTTTGTCAACTAAAATAAGTGTGTTTAAAGTCATTTCTGTGCCTGAAACGGGTCAAAATTGAAGCTTTTGAGTAAGCAAAACTCTGTAAAAATGGCAATTTTGGTCACTCTGAGGGTTTAAAAAGTGGTTATTCAACATGAGGCACGATCCAATTGACATTTTGAATCATTTTTGGTACAGTCCAAAAAATCAATTTTCGAATGAAAAACGATGACTCCGGACATGTCGAACGATCCCAAAAAGGTCAAAATGGATGAAATTTTAACATTTATCTTTTGACTGTAAATGACTGTTGGATGTGAATTATGACTTTGTCAACTAAAATAAGTGTGTTTAAAGTCATTTCTGTGCCTGAAACGGGTCAAAATTGAAGCTTTTGAGTAAGCAAAACTCTGTAAAAATGGCAATTTTGGTCACTCTGAGGGTTTAAAAAGTGGTTATTCAACATGAGGCACGATCCAATTGACATTTTGAATCATTTTTGGTACAGTCCAAAAAATCAATTTTCGGATGAGAAACGATGACTCCGGACATGTCGAACTATCCCAAAATGGTCAATATGGATGAAATTTTAACATTTAATCTTTTGACTGTAAATGACTGTTGGATGTGAATTATGACTTTGTCAACTAAAATAAGTGTGTTTAAAGTCATTTCTGTGCCTGAAACGGGTCAAAATTGAAGCTTTTGAGTAAGCAAAACTCTGTAAAAATGGCAATTTTGGTCACTCTGAGGGTTTAAAAAGTGGTTATTCAACATGAGGCATGATCCAATTGACATATTGAATCATTTTTGGTACAGTCCAAAAAATCAATTTTCGGATGAAAAACGATGACTCCGGACATGTCGAACGATCCCAAAATGGTCAATATGGATGAAATTTTAACATTTAATCTTTTGACTGTAAATGACTGTTGGATGTTAATTATGACTTTGTCAACTAAAATAAGTGTGTTTAAAGTCATTTCTGTGCCTGAAACGGGTCAAAATTGAAGCTTTTGAGTAAGCAAAACTCTGTAAAAATGGCAATTTTGGTCACTCTGAGGGTTTAAAAAGTGGTTATTCAACATGAGGCACGATCCAATTGACATTTTGAATCATTTTTGGTACAGTCCAAAAAAATCAATTTTCGGATGCAAACGATGACTCCGGACATGTCGAACGATCCCAAAAAGGTCAAAATGGATGAAATTTTAACATTTAATCTTTTGACTGTAAATGACTGTTGGATGTGAATTATGACTTTGTCAACTAAAATAAGTGTGTTTAAAGTCATTTCTGTGCCTGAAACGGGTCAAAATTGAAGCTTTTGAGTAAGCAAAACTCTGTAGAAATGGCAATTTTGGTCAATGTGAGGGTTTAAAAAGTGGTTATTCAACATGAGGCACGATCCAATTGACATTTTGAATCATTTTTGGTACAGTCCAAAAAATCAATTTTCGGATGAAAAACGATGACTCCGGACATGTCGAACTATCCCCAAATGGTCAATATGGATGAAATTTTAACATTTAATCTTTTGACTCTAAATGGCTGATGGATGTGAATTATGACTTTGTCAACTAAAATAAGTGTGTTTAAAGTCATTTCTGTGCCTCAAAGGGGTCAAAATTGAAGCTTTTGAGTAAGCAAAACTCTGTAAAAATGGCAATTTTGGTCACTCTGAGGGTTTAAAAAGTGGTTATTAAACATGAGGCACGATCCAATTGACATTTTGAATCATTTTTGGAACAGTCCAAAAAATCAATTTTCATATGAAAAACGATGACTCCGGACATGTCGAACGATCCCAAAATGGTCAATATGGATGAAATTTTAACATTTAATCTTTTGACTGTAAATGACTGTTGGATGTGAATTATGACTTTGTCAACTAAAATAAGTGTGTTTAAAGTCATTTCTGTGCCTGAAACGGGTAAAAATTGAAGCTTTGAGTAAGCAAAACTCTGTAAAAATGGCAATTTTGGTCACTCTGAGGGTTTAAAAAGTGGTTATTCAACATGAGGCACGATCCAATTGACATTTTGAATCATTTTTGGTACAGTCCAAAAAAATCAATTTTCGGATGCAAACGATGACTCCGGACATGTCGAACGATCCCAAAAAGGTCAAAATGGATGAAATTTTAACATTTAATCTTTTGACTGTAAATGACTGTTGGATGTGAATTATGACTTTGTCAACTAAAATAAGTGTGTTTAAAGTCATTTCTGTGCCTGAAACGGGTCAAAATTGAAGCTTTTGAGTAAGCAAAACTCTGTAGAAATGGCAATTTTGGTCAATGTGAGGGTTTAAAAAGTGGTTATTCAACATGAGGCACGATCCAATTGACATTTTGAATAATTTTTGGTACAGTCCAAAAAATCAATTTTCGGATGAAAAACGATGACTCCGGACATGTCGAACTATCCCAAAATGGTCAATATGGATGAAATTTTAACATTTAATCTTTTGACTCTAAATGGCTGTTGGATGTGAATTATGACTTTGTCAACTAAAATAAGTGTGTTTAAAGTCATTTCTGTGCCTCAAAGGGGTCAAAATTGAAGCTTTTGAGTAAGCAAAACTCTGTAAAAATGGCAATTTTGGTCACTCTGAGGGTTTAAAAAGTGGTTATTAAACATGAGGCACGATCCAATTGACATTTTGAATCATTTTTGGAACAGTCCAAAAAATCAATTTTCATATGAAAAACGATGACTCCGGACATGTCGAACGATCCCAAAATGGTCAATATGGATGAAATTTTAACATTTAATCTTTTGACTGTAAATGACTGTTGGATGTGAATTATGACTTTGTCAACTAAAATAAGTGTGTTTAAAGTCATTTCTGTGCCTGAAACGGGTCAAAATTGAAGCTTTTGAGTAAGCAAAACTCTGTAAAAATGGCAATTTTGGTCACTCTGAGGGTTTAAAAAGTGGTTATTCAACATGAGGCACGATCCAATTGACATTTTGAATCATTTTTGGTAGAGTCCAAAAAATCAATTTTCGGATGAAAAACGATGACTCCGGACATGTCGAACTATCCCAAAATGGTCAATATGGATGAAATTTTAACATTTAATCTTTTGACTGTAAATGACTGTTGGATGTGAATTATGACTTTGCCAACTAAAATAAGTGTGTTTAAAGTCATTTCTGTGCCTGAAACGGGTCAAAATTGAAGCTTTTGAGTAAGCAAAACTCTGTAAAAATGGCAATTTTGGTCACTCTGAGGGTTTAAAAAGTGGTTATTCAACATGAGGCAGGATCCAATTGACACTTTGAATCATTTTTGGTCCAGTCCAAAAAATCAATTTTCGGATGAAAAACGATGACTCCGGACATGTCGAACGATCCCAAAATGGTCAATATGGATGAAATTTTAACATTTAATCTTTTGACTGTAAATGACTGTTGGATGTGAATTATGACTTTGTCAACTAAAATAAGTGTGTTTAAATTCATTTCTGTGCCTGAAACGGGTCAAAATTGAAGCTTTTGAGTAAGCAAAACTCTGTAAAAATGGCAATTTTGGTCACTCTGAGGGTTTAAAAAGTGGTTATTCAACATGAGGCACGATCCAATTGACATTTTGAATCATTTTTGGTACAGTCCAAAAAATCAATTTTCGAATGAAAAACGATGACTCCGGACATGTCGAACGATCCCAAAAAGGTCAAAATGGATGAAATTTTAACATTTAATCTTTTGACTGTAAATGACTGTTGGATGTGAATTATGACTTTGTCAACTAAAATAAGTGTGTTTAAAGTCATTTCTGTGCCTGAAACGGGTCAAAATTGAAGCTTTTGAGTAAGCAAAACTCTGTAAAAATGGCAATTTTGGTCACTGTGAGGGTTTAAAAAGTGGTTATTCAACATGAGGCACGATCCAATTGACATTTTGAATCATTTTTGGTACAGTCCAAAAAATCAATTTTCGGATGAAAAACGATGACTCCGGACATGTCGAACGATCCCAAAATGGTCAATATGGATGAAATTTTAACATTTAATCTTTTGACTGTAAATGACTGTTGGATGTGAATTATGACTTTGTCAACTAAAATAAGTGTGTTTAAAGTCATTTCTGTGCCTGAAACGGGTCAAAATTGAAGCTTTTGAGTAAGCAAAACTCTGTAAAAATGGCAATTTTGGTCACTCTGAGGGTTTAAAAAGTGGTTATTCAACATGAGGCACGATCCAATTGACATTTTGAATCATTTTTGGTACAGTCCAAAAAAATCAATTTTCGGATGCAAACGATGACTCCGGACATGTCGAACGATCCCAAAAAGGTCAAAATGGATGAAATTTTAACATTTAATCTTTTGACTGTAAATGACTGTTGGATGTGAATTATGACTTTGTCAACTAAAATAAGTGTGTTTAAAGTCATTTCTGTGCCTGAAACGGGTCAAAATTGAAGCTTTTGAGTAAGCAAAACTCTGTAGAAATGGCAATTTTGGTCAATGTGAGGGTTTAAAAAGTGGTTATTCAACATGAGGCACGATCCAATTGACATTTTGAATCATTTTTGGTACAGTCCAAAAAATCAATTTTCGGATGAAAAACGATGACTCCGGACATGTCGAACTATCCCAAAATGGTCAATATGGATGAAATTTTAACATTTAATCTTTTGACTCTAAATGGCTGATGGATGTGAATTATGACTTTGTCAACTAAAATAAGTGTGTTTAAAGTCATTTCTGTGCCTCAAAGGGGTCAAAATTGAAGCTTTTGAGTAAGCAAAACTCTGTAAAAATGGCAATTTTGGTCACTCTGAGGGTTTAAAAAGTGGTTATTAAACATGAGGCACGATCCAATTGACATTTTGAATCATTTTTGGAACAGTCCAAAAAATCAATTTTCATATGAAAAACGATGACTCCGGACATGTCGAACGATCCCAAAATGGTCAATATGGATGAAATTTTAACATTTAATCTTTTGACTGTAAATGACTGTTGGATGTGAATTATGACTTTGTCAACTAAAATAAGTGTGTTTAAAGTCATTTCTGTGCCTGAAACGGGTAAAAATTGAAGCTTTGAGTAAGCAAAACTCTGTAAAAATGGCAATTTTGGTCACTCTGAGGGTTTAAAAAGTGGTTATTCAACATGAGGCACGATCCAATTGACATTTTGAATCATTTTTGGTACAGTCCAAAAAAATCAATTTTCGGATGCAAACGATGACTCCGGACATGTCGAACGATCCCAAAAAGGTCAAAATGGATGAAATTTTAACATTTAATCTTTTGACTGTAAATGACTGTTGGATGTGAATTATGACTTTGTCAACTAAAATAAGTGTGTTTAAAGTCATTTCTGTGCCTGAAACGGGTCAAAATTGAAGCTTTTGAGTAAGCAAAACTCTGTAGAAATGGCAATTTTGGTCAATGTGAGGGTTTAAAAAGTGGTTATTCAACATGAGGCACGATCCAATTGACATTTTGAATAATTTTTGGTACAGTCCAAAAAATCAATTTTCGGATGAAAAACGATGACTCCGGACATGTCGAACTATCCCAAAATGGTCAATATGGATGAAATTTTAACATTTAATCTTTTGACTCTAAATGGCTGTTGGATGTGAATTATGACTTTGTCAACTAAAATAAGTGTGTTTAAAGTCATTTCTGTGCCTCAAAGGGGTCAAAATTGAAGCTTTTGAGTAAGCAAAACTCTGTAAAAATGGCAATTTTGGTCACTCTGAGGGTTTAAAAAGTGGTTATTAAACATGAGGCACGATCCAATTGACATTTTGAATCATTTTTGGAACAGTCCAAAAAATCAATTTTCATATGAAAAACGATGACTCCGGACATGTCGAACGATCCCAAAATGGTCAATATGGATGAAATTTTAACATTTAATCTTTTGACTGTAAATGACTGTTGGATGTGAATTATGACTTTGTCAACTAAAATAAGTGTGTTTAAAGTCATTTCTGTGCCTGAAACGGGTCAAAATTGAAGCTTTTGAGTAAGCAAAACTCTGTAAAAATGGCAATTTTGGTCACTCTGAGGGTTTAAAAAGTGGTTATTCAACATGAGGCACGATCCAATTGACATTTTGAATCATTTTTGGTAGAGTCCAAAAAATCAATTTTCGGATGAAAAACGATGACTCCGGACATGTCGAACTATCCCAAAATGGTCAATATGGATGAAATTTTAACATTTAATCTTTTGACTGTAAATGACTGTTGGATGTGAATTATGACTTTGCCAACTAAAATAAGTGTGTTTAAAGTCATTTCTGTGCCTGAAACGGGTCAAAATTGAAGCTTTTGAGTAAGCAAAACTCTGTAAAAATGGCAATTTTGGTCACTCTGAGGGTTTAAAAAGTGGTTATTCAACATGAGGCAGGATCCAATTGACACTTTGAATCATTTTTGGTCCAGTCCAAAAAATCAATTTTCGGATGAAAAACGATGACTCCGGACATGTCGAACGATCCCAAAATGGTCAATATGGATGAAATTTTAACATTTAATCTTTTGACTGTAAATGACTGTTGGATGTGAATTATGACTTTGTCAACTAAAATAAGTGTGTTTAAATTCATTTCTGTGCCTGAAACGGGTCAAAATTGAAGCTTTTGAGTAAGCAAAACTCTGTAAAAATGGCAATTTTGGTCACTCTGAGGGTTTAAAAAGTGGTTATTCAACATGAGGCACGATCCAATTGACATTTTGAATCATTTTTGGTACAGTCCAAAAAATCAATTTTCGAATGAAAAACGATGACTCCGGACATGTCGAACGATCCCAAAAAGGTCAAAATGGATGAAATTTTAACATTTAATCTTTTGACTGTAAATGACTGTTGGATGTGAATTATGACTTTGTCAACTAAAATAAGTGTGTTTAAAGTCATTTCTGTGCCTGAAACGGGTCAAAATTGAAGCTTTTGAGTAAGCAAAACTCTGTAAAAATGGCAATTTTGGTCACTGTGAGGGTTTAAAAAGTGGTTATTCAACATGAGGCACGATCCAATTGACATTTTGAATCATTTTTGGTACAGTCCAAAAAATCAATTTTCGGATGAAAAACGATGACTCCGGACATGTCGAACGATCCCAAAATGGTCAATATGGATGAAATTTTAACATTTAATCTTTTGACTGTAAATGACTGTTGGATGTGAATTATGACTTTGTCAACTAAAATAAGTGTGTTTAAAGTCATTTCTGTGCCTGAAACGGGTCAAAATTGAAGCTTTTGAGTAAGCAAAACTCTGTAAAAATGGCAATTTTGGTCACTCTGAGGGTTTAAAAAGTGGTTATTCAACATGAGGCACGATCCAATTGACATTTTGAATCATTTTTGGTACAGTCCAAAAAAATCAATTTTCGGATGCAAACGATGACTCCGGACATGTCGAACGATCCCAAAATGGTCAAAATGGATGAAATTTTAACATTTAATCTTTTGACTGTAAATGACTGTTGGATGTGAATTATGACTTTGTCAACTAAAATAAGTGTGTTTAAAGTCATTTCTGTGCCTGAAACGGGTCAAAATTGAAGCTTTTGAGTAAGCAAAACTCTGTAGAAATGGCAATTTTGGTCAATGTGAGGGTTTAAAAAGTGGTTATTCAACATGAGGCACGATCCAATTGACATTTTGAATCATTTTTGGTACAGTCCAAAAAATCAATTTTCGGATGAAAAACGATGACTCCGGACATGTCGAACTATCCCAAAATGGTCAATATGGATGAAATTTTAACATTTAATCTTTTGACTCTAAATGGCTGTTGGATGTGAATTATGACTTTGTCAACTAAAATAAGTGTGTTTAAAGTCATTTCTGTGCCGCAAAGGGGTCAAAATTGAAGCTTTTGAGTAAGCAAAACTCTGTAAAAATGGCAATTTTGGTCACTCTGAGGGTTTAAAAAGTGGTTATTAAACATGAGGCACGATCCAATTGACATTTTGAATCATTTTTGGAACAGTCCAAAAAATCAATTTTCATATGAAAAACGATGACTCCGGACATGTCGAACGATCCCAAAATGGTCAATATGGATGAAATTTTAACATTTAATCTTTTGACTGTAAATGACTGTTGGATGTGAATTATGACTTTGTCAACTAAAATAAGTGTGTTTAAAGTCATTTCTGTGCCTGAAACGGGTCAAAATTGAAGCTTTTGAGTAAGCAAAACTCTGTAAAAATGGCAATTTTGGTCACTGTGAGGGTTTAAAAAGTGGTTATTCAACATGAGGCACGATCCAATTGACATTTTGAATCATTTTTGGTACAGTCCAAAAAATCAATTTTTGGATGAAAAACGATGACTCCGGACATGTCGAACTATCCCAAAATGGTCAATATGGATGAAATTTTTACATTTAATCTTTTGACTGTAAATGACTGTTGGATGTGAATTATGACTTTGTCAACTAAAATAAGTGTGTTTAAAGTCATTTCTGTGCCTGAAACGGGTCAAAATTGAAGCTTTTGAGTAAGCAAAACTCTGTAAAAATGGCAATTTTGGTCACTCTGAGGGTTTAAAAAGTGGTTATTCAACATGAGGCACGATCCAATTGACATTTTGAATCATTTTTGGTAGAGTCCAAAAAATCAATTTTCGGATGAAAAACGATGACTCCGGACATGTCGAACTATCCCAAAATGGTCAATATGGATGAAATTTTAACATTTAATCTTTTGACTGTAAATGACTGTTGGATGTGAATTATGACTTTGCCAACTAAAATAAGTGTGTTTAAAGTCATTTCTGTGCCTGAAACGGGTCAAAATTGAAGCTTTTGAGTAAGCAAAACTCTGTAAAAATGGCAATTTTGGTCACTCTGAGGGTTTAAAAAGTGGTTATTCAACATGAGGCAGGATCCAATTGACACTTTGAATCATTTTTGGTCCAGTCCAAAAAATCAATTTTCGGATGAAAAACGATGACTCCGGACATGTCGAACGATCCCAAAATGGTCAATATGGATGAAATTTTAACATTTAATCTTTTGACTGTAAATGACTGTTGGATGTGAATTATGACTTTGTCAACTAAAATAAGTGTGTTTAAATTCATTTCTGTGCCTGAAACGGGTCAAAATTGAAGCTTTTGAGTAAGCAAAACTCTGTAAAAATGGCAATTTTGGTCACTCTGAGGGTTTAAAAAGTGGTTATTCAACATGAGGCACGATCCAATTGACATTTTGAATCATTTTTGGTACAGTCCAAAAAATCAATTTTCGAATGAAAAACGATGACTCCGGACATGTCGAACGATCCCAAAAAGGTCAAAATGGATGAAATTTTAACATTTAATCTTTTGACTGTAAATGACTGTTGGATGTGAATTATGACTTTGTCAACTAAAATAAGTGTGTTTAAAGTCATTTCTGTGCCTGAAACGGGTCAAAATTGAAGCTTTTGAGTAAGCAAAACTCTGTAAAAATGGCAATTTTGGTCACTGTGAGGGTTTAAAAAGTGGTTATTCAACATGAGGCACGATCCAATTGACATTTTGAATCATTTTTGGTACAGTCCAAAAAATCAATTTTCGGATGAAAAACGATGACTCCGGACATGTCGAACGATCCCAAAATGGTCAATATGGATGAAATTTTAACATTTAATCTTTTGACTGTAAATGACTGTTGGATGTGAATTATGACTTTGTCAACTAAAATAAGTGTGTTTAAAGTCATTTCTGTGCCTGAAACGGGTCAAAATTGAAGCTTTTGAGTAAGCAAAACTCTGTAAAAATGGCAATTTTGGTCACTCTGAGGGTTTAAAAAGTGGTTATTCAACATGAGGCACGATCCAATTGACATTTTGAATCATTTTTGGTACAGTCCAAAAAAATCAATTTTCGGATGCAAACGATGACTCCGGACATGTCGAACGATCCCAAAATGGTCAAAATGGATGAAATTTTAACATTTAATCTTTTGACTGTAAATGACTGTTGGATGTGAATTATGACTTTGTCAACTAAAATAAGTGTGTTTAAAGTCATTTCTGTGCCTGAAACGGGTCAAAATTGAAGCTTTTGAGTAAGCAAAACTCTGTAGAAATGGCAATTTTGGTCAATGTGAGGGTTTAAAAAGTGGTTATTCAACATGAGGCACGATCCAATTGACATTTTGAATCATTTTTGGTACAGTCCAAAAAATCAATTTTCGGATGAAAAACGATGACTCCGGACATGTCGAACTATCCCAAAATGGTCAATATGGATGAAATTTTAACATTTAATCTTTTGACTCTAAATGGCTGTTGGATGTGAATTATGACTTTGTCAACTAAAATAAGTGTGTTTAAAGTCATTTCTGTGCCTCAAAGGGGTCAAAATTGAAGCTTTTGAGTAAGCAAAACTCTGTAAAAATGGCAATTTTGGTCACTCTGAGGGTTTAAAAAGTGGTTATTCAACATGAGGCACGATCCAATTGACATTTTGAATCATTTTTGGAACAGTCCAAAAAATCAATTTTCATATGAAAAACGATGACTCCGGACATGTCGAACGATCCCAAAATGGTCAATATGGATGAAATTTTAACATTTAATCTTTTGACTGTAAATGACTGTTGGATGTGAATTATGACTTTGTCAACTAAAATAAGTGTGTTTAAAGTCATTTCTGTGCCTGAAACGGGTCAAAATTGAAGCTTTTGAGTAAGGAAAACTCTGTAAAAATGGCAATTTTGGTCACTCTGAGGGTTTAAAAAGTGGTTACTCAACATGAGGCACGATCCAATTGACATTTTGAATCATTTTTGGTACAGTCCGAAAAATCAATTTTCGAATGAAAAACGATGACTCCGGACATGTCGAACGATCCCAAAAGGGTCAAAATGGATGAAATTTTAACATTTAATCTTTTGACTGTAAATGACTGTTGGATGTGAATTATGACTTTGTCAACTAAAATAAGTGTGTTTAAAGTCATTTCTGTGCCTGAAACGGGTCAAAATTGAAGCTTTTGAGTAAGCAAAACTCTGTAAAAATGGCAATTTTGGTCACTGTGAGGGTTTAAAAAGTGGTTATTCAACATGAGGCACGATCCAATTGACATTTTGAATCATTTTTGGTACAGTCAAAAAATCAATTTTCGGATGAAAAACGATGACTCCGGACATGTCGAACTATCCCAAAATGGTCAATATGGATGAAATTTTAACATTTAATCTTTTGACTGTAAATGACTGTTGGATGTGAATTATGACTTTGTCAACTAAAATAAGTGTGTTTAAAGTCATTTCTGTGCCTGAAACGGGTCAAAATTGAAGCTTTTGAGTAAGCAAAACTCTGTAAAAATGGCAATTTTGGTCACTCTGAGGGTTTAAAAAGTGGTTATTCAACATGAGGCACGATCCAATTGACATTTTGAATCATTTTTGGTACAGTCCAAAAAATCAATTTTCGGATGAAAAACGATGACTCCGGACATGTCGAACTATCCCAAAATGGTCAATATGGATGAAATTTTAACATTTAATCTTTTGACTGTAAATGACTGTTGGATGTGAATTATGACTTTGTCAACTAAAATAAGTGTGTTTAAAGTCATTTCTGTGCCTGAAACGGGTCAAAATTGAAGCTTTTGAGTAAGCAAAACTCTGTAAAAATGGCAATTTTGGTCACTCTGAGGGTTTAAAAAGTGGTTATTCAACATGAGGCACGATCCAATTGACATTTTGAATCATTTTTGGTACAGTCCAAAAAATCAATTTTCAGATGAAAAACAATGACTCCGGACATGTCGAACTATCCCAAAATGGTCAATATGGATGAAATTTTAACATTTAATCTTTTGACTCTAAATGGCTGTTGGATGTGAATTATGACTTTGTCAACTAAAATAAGTGTGTTTAAAGTCATTTCTGTGCCTGAAACGGGTCAAAATTGAAGCTTTTGAGTAAGCAAAACTCTGTAAAAATGGCAATTTTGGTCACTGTGAGGGTTTAAAAAGTGGTTATTCAACATGAGGCACGATCCAATTGACATTTTGAATCATTTTTGGTACAGTCCAATAAATCAATTTTCGGATGAAAAACGATGACTCCGGACATGTCGAACTATCCCAAAATGGTCAATATGGATGAAATTTTAACATTTAATCTTTTGACTGTAAATGACTGTTGGATATGAATTATGACTTTGTCAACTAAAATAAGTGTGTTTAAAGTCATTTCTGTGCCTGAAACGGGTCAAAATTGAAGCTTTTGAGTAAGCAAAACTCTGTAAAAATGGCAATTTTGGTCACTCTGAGGGTTTAAAAAGTGGTTATTCAACATGAGGCACGATCCAATTGACATTTTGAATCATTTTTGGTACAGTCCAAAAAATCAATTTTCAGATGAAAAACGATGACTCCGGACATGTCGAACTATCCCAAAATGGTCAATATGGATGAAATTTTAACATTTAATCTTTTGACTCTAAATGGCTGTTGGATGTGAATTATGACTTTGTCAACTAAAATAAGTGTGTTTAAAGTCATTTCTGTGCCTCAAAGGGGTCAAAATTGAAGCTTTTGAGTAAGCAAAACTCTGTAAAAATGGCAATTTTAGTCACTGTGAGGGTTTAAAAAGTGGTTATTCAACATGAGGCACGATCCAATTGAAATTTTGAATCATTTTTGGTACAGTCCAAAAAATCAATTTTCGGATGAAAAACGATGACTCCGGACATGTCGAACGATCCCAAAAAGGTCAAAATGGATGAAATTTTAACATTTAATCTTTTGACTGTAAATGACTGTTGGATGTGAATTATGACTTTGTCAACTAAAATAAGTGTGTTTAAAGTCATTTCTGTGCCTGAAACGGGTCAAAATTGAAGCTTTTGAGTAAGCAAAACTCTGTAAAAATGGCAATTTTGGTCACTCTGAGGGTTTAAAAAGTGGTTATTCAACATGAGGCACGATCCAATTGACATTTTGAATCATTTTTGGTACAGTCCAAAAAATCAATTTTCGAATGAAAAACGATGACTCCGGACATGTCGAACGATCCCAAAAAGGTCAAAATGGATGAAATTTTAACATTTAATCTTTTGACTGTAAATGACTGTTGGATGTGAATTATGACTTTGTCAACTAAAATAAGTGTGTTTAAAGTCATTTCTGTGCCTGAAACGGGTCAAAATTGAAGCTTTTGAGTAAGCAAAACTCTGTAAAAATGGCAATTTTGGTCACTGTGAGGGTTTAAAAAGTGGTTATTCAACATGAGGCACGATCCAATTGACATTTTGAATCATTTTTGGTACAGTCCAAAAAATCAATTTTCGGATGAAAAACGATGACTCCGGACATGTCGAACTATCCCAAAATGGTCAATATGGATGAAATTTTAACATTTAATCTTTTGACTGTAAATGACTGTTGGATGTGAATTATGACTTTGTCAACTAAAATAAGTGTGTTTAAAGTCATTTCTGTGCCTGAAACGGGTCAAAATTGAAGCTTTTGAGTAAGCAAAACTGTGTAAAAATGGCAATTTTGGTCACTCTGAGGGTTTAAAAAGTGGTTATTCAACATGAGGCATGATCCAATTGACATATTGAATCATTTTTGGTACAGTCCAAAAAATCAATTTTCGGATGAAAAACGATGACTCCGGACATGTCGAACGATCCCAAAATGGTCAATATGGATGAAATTTTAACATTTAATCTTTTGACTGTAAATGACTGTTGGATGTGAATTATGACTTTGTCAACTAAAATAAGTGTGTTTAAAGTCATTTCTGTGCCTGAAACGGGTCAAAATTGAAGCTTTTGAGCAAGCAAAACTCTGTAAAAATGGCAATTTTGGTCACTGTGAGGGTTTAAAAAGTGGTTATTCAACATGAGGCACGATCCAATTGACATTTTGAATCATTTTTGGTACAGTCCAAAAAATCAATTTTCGGATGAAAAACGATGACTCCGGACATGTCGAACTATCCCAAAATGGTCAATATGGATGAAATTTTAACATTTAATCTTTTGACTGTAAATGACTGTTGGATATGAATTATGACTTTGTCAACTAAAATAAGTGTGTTTAAAGTCATTTCTGTGCCTGAAACGGGTCAAAATTGAAGCTTTTGAGTAAGCAAAACTCTGTAAAAATGGCAATTTTGGTCACTCTGAGGGTTTAAAAAGTGGTTATTCAACATGAGGCACGATCCAATTGACATTTTGAATCATTTTTGGTACAGTCCAAAAAATCAATTTTCAGATGAAAAACGATGACTCCGGACATGTCGAACTATCCCAAAATGGTCAATATGGATGAAATTTTAACATTTAATCTTTTGACTCTAAATGGCTGTTGGATGTGAATTATGTCTTTGTCAACTAAAATAAGTGTGTTTAAAGTCATTTCTGTGCCTCAAAGGGGTCAAAATTGAAGCTTTTGAGTAAGCAAAACTCTGTAAAAATGGCAATTTTAGTCACTGTGAGGGTTTAAAAAGTGGTTATTCAACATGAGGCACGATCCAATTGAAATTTTGAATCATTTTTGGTACAGTCCAAAAAATCAATTTTCGGATGAAAAACGATGACTCCGGACATGTCGAACGATCCCAAAAAGGTCAAAATGGATGAAATTTTAACATTTAATCTTTTGACTGTAAATGACTGTTGGATGTGAATTATGACTTTGTCAACTAAAATAAGTGTGTTTAAAGTCATTTCTGTGCCTGAAACGGGTCAAAATTGAAGCTTTTGAGTAAGCAAAACTGTGTAAAAATGGCAATTTTGGTCACTCTGAGGGTTTAAAAAGTGGTTATTCAACATGAGGCATGATCCAATTGACATATTGAATCATTTTTGGTACAGTCCAAAAAATCAATTTTCGGATGAAAAACGATGACTCCGGACATGTCGAACGATCCCAAAATGGTCAATATGGATGAAATTTTAACATTTAATCTTTTGACTGTAAATGACTGTTGGATGTGAATTATGACTTTGTCAATTAAAATAAGTGTGTTTAAAGTCATTTCTGTGCCTGAAACGGGTCAAAATTGAAGCTTTTGAGTAAGCAAAACTCTGTAAAAATGGCAATTTTGGTCACTCTGAGGGTTTAAAAAGTGGTTATTCAACATGAGGCACGATCCAATTGACATTTTGAATCATTTTTGGTACAGTCCAAAAAAATCAATTTTCGGATGCAAACGATGACTCCGGACATGTCGAACGATCCCAAAAAGGTCAATATGGATGAAATTTTAACATTTAATCTTTTGACTCTAAATGGCTGTTGGATGTGAATTATGACTTTGTCAACTAAAATAAGTGTGTTTAAAGTCATTTCTGTGCCTGAAACGGGTCAAAATTGAAGCTTTTGAGTAAGCAAAACTCTGTAAAAATGGCAATTTTGGTCACTGTGAGGGTTTAAAAAGTGGTTATTCAACATGAGGCACGATCCAATTGACATTTTGAATCATTTTTGGTACAGTCCAAAAAATCAATTTTCGGATGAAAAACGATGACTCCGGACATGTCGAACTATCCCAAAATGGTCAATATGGATGAAATTTTAACATTTAATCTTTTGACTGTAAATGACTGTTGGATATGAATTATGACTTTGTCAACTAAAATAAGTGTGTTTAAAGTCATTTCTGTGCCTGAAACGGGTCAAAATTGAAGCTTTTGAGTAAGCAAAACTCTGTAAAAATGGCAATTTTGGTCACTCTGAGGGTTTAAAAAGTGGTTATTCAACATGAGGCACGATCCAATTGACATTTTGAATCATTTTTGGTACAGTCCAAAAAATCAATTTTCAGATGAAAAACGATGACTCCGGACATGTCGAACTATCCCAAAATGGTCAATATGGATGAAATTTTAACATTTAATCTTTTGACTCTAAATGGCTGTTGGATGTGAATTATGACTTTGTCAACTAAAATAAGTGTGTTTAAAGTCATTTCTGTGCCTCAAAGGGGTCAAAATTGAAGCTTTTGAGTAAGCAAAACTCTGTAAAAATGGCAATTTTAGTCACTGTGAGGGTTTAAAAAGTGGTTATTCAACATGAGGCACGATCCAATTGAAATTTTGAATCATTTTTGGTACAGTCCAAAAAATCAATTTTCGGATGAAAAACGATGACTCCGGACATGTCGAACGATCCCAAAAAGGTCAAAATGGATGAAATTTTAACATTTAATCTTTTGACTGTAAATGACTGTTGGATGTGAATTATGACTTTGTCAACTAAAATAAGTGTGTTTAAAGTCATTTCTGTGCCTGAAACGGGTCAAAATTGAAGCTTTTGAGTAAGCAAAACTCTGTAAAAATGGCAATTTTGGTCACTCTGAGGGTTTAAAAAGTGGTTATTCAACATGAGGCACGATCCAATTGACATTTTGAATCATTTTTGGTACAGTCCAAAAAATCAATTTTCGAATGAAAAACGATGACTCCGGACATGTCGAACGATCCCAAAAAGGTCAAAATGGATGAAATTTTAACATTTAATCTTTTGACTGTAAATGACTGTTGGATGTGAATTATGACTTTGTCAACTAAAATAAGTGTGTTTAAAGTCATTTCTGTGCCTGAAACGGGTCAAAATTGAAGCTTTTGAGTAAGCAAAACTCTGTAAAAATGGCAATTTTGGTCACTGTGAGGGTTTAAAAAGTGGTTATTCAACATGAGGCACGATCCAATTGACATTTTGAATCATTTTTGGTACAGTCCAAAAAATCAATTTTCGGATGAAAAACGATGACTCCGGACATGTCGAACGATCCCAAAATGGTCAATATGGATGAAATTTTAACATTTAATCTTTTGACTGTAAATGACTGTTGGATGTGAATTATGACTTTGTCAACTAAAATAAGTGTGTTTAAAGTCATTTCTGTGCCTGAAACGGGTCAAAATTGAAGCTTTTGAGTAAGCAAAACTGTGTAAAAATGGCAATTTTGGTCACTCTGAGGGTTTAAAAAGTGGTTATTCAACATGAGGCACGATCCAATTGACATTTTGAATCATTTTTGGTACAGTCCAAAAAATCAATTTTCGGATGAAAAACGATGACTCCGGACATGTCGAACTATCCTAAAATAGTCAATATGGATGAAATTTTAACATTTAATCTTTTGACTGTAAATGACTGTTGGATATGAATTATGACTTTGTCAACTAAAATAAGTGTGTTTAAAGTCATTTCTGTGCCTGAAACGGGTCAAAATTGAAGCTTTTGAGTAAGCAAAACTCTGTAAAAATGGCAATTTTGGTCACTCTGAGGGTTTAAAAAGTGGTTATTCAACATGAGGCACGATCCAATTGACATTTTGAATCATTTTTGGTACAGTCCAAAAAATCAATTTTCAGATGAAAAACGATGACTCCGGACATGTCGAACTATCCCAAAATGGTCAATATGGATGAAATTTTAACATTTAATCTTTTGACTCTAAATGGCTGTTGGATG
Organism: Lissotriton vulgaris; assembly: GCF_964263255.1. Classification (NCBI taxonomy): domain Eukaryota; kingdom Metazoa; phylum Chordata; class Amphibia; order Caudata; family Salamandridae; genus Lissotriton; species Lissotriton vulgaris. The sequence continues at coordinate 1,026,007 of NW_028253326.1, forward strand.
TGAATTATGACTTTGTCAACTAAAATAAGTGTGTTTAAAGTCATTTCTGTGCCTCAAAGGGGTCAAAATTGAAGCTTTTGAGTAAGCAAAACTCTGTAAAAATGGCAATTTTGGTCACTCTGAGGGTTTAAAAAGTGGTTATTCAACATGAGGCACGATCCAATTGACATTTTGAATCATTTTTGGTACAGTCCAAAAAATCAATTTTCGAATGAAAAACGATGACTCCGGACATGTCGAACGATCCCAAAAAGGTCAAAATGGATGAAATTTTAACATTTAATCTTTTGACTGTAAATGACTGTTGGATGTGAATTATGACTTTGTCAACTAAAATAAGTGTGTTTAAAGTCATTTCTGTGCCTGAAACGGGTCAAAATTGAAGCTTTTGAGTAAGCAAAACTCTGTAAAAATGGCAATTTTGGTCACTGTGAGGGTTTAAAAAGTGGTTATTCAACATGAGGCACGATCCAATTGACATTTTGAATCATTTTTGGTACAGTCCAAAAAATCAATTTTCGGATGAAAAACGATGACTCCGGACATGTCGAACATCCCAAAATGGTCAATATGGATGAAATTTTAACATTTAATCTTTTGACTGTAAATGACTGTTGGATGTGAATTATGACTTTGTCAACTAAAATAAGTGTGTTTAAAGTCATTTCTGTGCCTGAAACGGGTCAAAATTGAAGCTTTTGAGTAAGCAAAACTGTGTAAAAATGGCAATTTTGGTCACTCTGAGGGTTTAAAAAGTGGTTATTCAACATGAGGCATGATCCAATTGACATATTGAATCATTTTTGGTACAGTCCAAAAAATCAATTTTCGGATGAAAAACGATGACTCCGGACATGTCGAACGATCCCAAAATGGTCAATATGGATGAAATTTTAACATTTAATCTTTTGACTGTAAATGACTGTTGGATGTGAATTATGACTTTGTCAACTAAAATAAGTGTGTTTAAAGTCATTTCTGTGCCTGAAACGGGTCAAAATTGAAGCTTTTGAGTAAGCAAAACTCTGTAAAAATGGCAATTTTGGTCACTGTGAGGGTTTAAAAAGTGGTTATTGAACATGAGGCACGATCCAATTGACATTTTGAATCATTTTTGGTACAGTCCAAAAAATCAATTTTCGGATGAAAAACGATGACTCCGGACATGTCGAACTATCCCAAAATGGTCAATATGGATGAAATTTTAACATTTAATCTTTTGACTGTAAATGACTGTTGGATGTGAATTATGACTTTGTCAACTAAAATAAGTGTGTTTAAAGTCATTTCTGTGCCTGAAACGGGTCAAAATTGAAGCTTTTGAGTAAGCAAAACTGTGTAAAAATGGCAATTTTGGTCACTCTGAGGGTTTAAAAAGTGGTTATTCAACATGAGGCATGATCCAATTGACATATTGAATCATTTTTGGTACAGTCCAAAAAATCAATTTTCGGATGAAAAACGATGACTCCGGACATGTCGAATGATCCCAAAATGGTCAATATGGATGAAATTTTAACATTTAATCTTTTGACTGTAAATGACTGTTGGATGTGAATTATGACTTTGTCAATTAAAATAAGTGTGTTTAAAGTCATTTCTGTGCCTGAAACGGGTCAAAATTGAAGCTTTTGAGTAAGCAAAACTCTGTAAAAATGGCAATTTTGGTCACTCTGAGGGTTTAAAAAGTGGTTATTCAACATGAGGCACGATCCAATTGACATTTTGAATCATTTTTGGTACAGTCCAAAAAAATCAATTTTCGGATGCAAACGATGACTCCGGACATGTCGAACGATCCCAAAAAGGTCAAAATGGATGAAATTTTAACATTTAATCTTTTGACTGCAAATGACTGTTGGATGTGAATTATGACTTTGTCAACTAAAATAAGTGTGTTTAAAGTCATTTCTGTGCCTGAAACGGGTCAAAATTGAAGCTTTTGAGTAAGCAAAACTCTGTAGAAATGGCAATTTTGGTCAATGTGAGGGTTTAAAAAGTGGTTATTCAACATGAGGCACGATCCAATTGACATTTTGAATCATTTTTGGTACAGTCCAAAAAATCAATTTTCGGATGAAAAACGATGACTCCGGACATGTCGAACTATCCCAAAATGGTCAATATGGATGAAATTTTAACATTTAATCTTTTGACTGTAAATGACTGTTGGATGTGAATTATGACTTTGTCAACTAAAATAAGTGTGTTTAAAGTCATTTCTGTGCCTGAAACGGGTCAAAATTGAAGCTTTTGAGTAAGCAAAACTCTGTAAAAATGGCAATTTTGGTCACTCTGAGGGTTTAAAAAGTGGTTATTCAACATGAGGCACGATCCAATTGACATTTTGAATCATTTTTGGTACAGTCCAAAAAATCAATTTTCAGATGAAAAACAATGACTCCGGACATGTCGAACTATCCCAAAATGGTCAATATGGATGAAATTTTAACATTTAATCTTTTGACTCTAAATGGCTGTTGGATGTGAATTATGACTTTGTCAACTAAAATAAGTGTGTTTAAAGTCATTTCTGTGCCTGAAACGGGTCAAAATTGAAGCTTTTGAGTAAGCAAAACTCTGTAAAAATGGCAATTTTGGTCACTGTGAGGGTTTAAAAAGTGGTTATTCAACATGAGGCACGATCCAATTGACATTTTGAATCATTTTTGGTACAGTCCAAAAAATCAATTTTCGGATGAAAAACGATGACTCCGGACATGTCGAACTATCCCAAAATGGTCAATATGGATGAAATTTTAACATTTAATCTTTTGACTGTAAATGACTGTTGGATATGAATTATGACTTTGTCAACTAAAATAAGTGTGTTTAAAGTCATTTCTGTGCCTGAAACGGGTCAAAATTGAAGCTTTTGAGTAAGCAAAACTCTGTAAAAATGGCAATTTTGGTCACTCTGAGGGTTTAAAAAGTGGTTATTCAACATGAGGCACGATCCAATTGACATTTTGAATCATTTTTGGTACAGTCCAAAAAATCAATTTTCAGATGAAAAACGATGACTCCGGACATGTCGAACTATCCCAAAATGGTCAATATGGATGAAATTTTAACATTTAATCTTTTGACTCTAAATGGCTGTTGGATGTGAATTGTGACTTTGTCAACTAAAATAAGTGTGTTTAAAGTCATTTCTGTGCCTCAAAGGGGTCAAAATTGAAGCTTTTGAGTAAGCAAAACTCTGTAAAAATGGCAATTTTAGTCACTGTGAGGGTTTAAAAAGTGGTTATTCAACATGAGGCACGATCCAATTGAAATTTTGAATCATTTTTGGTACAGTCCAAAAAATCAATTTTCGGATGAAAAACGATGACTCCGGACATGTCGAACGATCCCAAAAAGGTCAAAATGGATGAAATTTTAACATTTAATCTTTTGACTGTAAATGACTGTTGGATGTGAATTATGACTTTGTCAACTAAAATAAGTGTGTTTAAAGTCATTTCTGTGCCTGAAACGGGTCAAAATTGAAGCTTTTGAGTAAGCAAAACTCTGTAAAAATGGCAATTTTGGTCACTCTGAGGGTTTAAAAAGTGGTTATTCAACATGAGGCACGATCCAATTGACATTTTGAATCATTTTTGGTACAGTCCAAAAAATCAATTTTCGAATGAAAAACGATGACTCCGGACATGTCGAACGATCCCAAAAAGGTCAAAATGGATGAAATTTTAACATTTAATCTTTTGACTGTAAATGACTGTTGGATGTGAATTATGACTTTGTCAACTAAAATAAATGTGTTTAAAGTCATTTCTGTGCCTGAAACGGGTCAAAATTGAAGCTTTTGAGTAAGCAAAACTCTGTAAAAATGGCAATTTTGGTCACTGTGAGGGTTTAAAAAGTGGTTATTCAACATGAGGCACGATCCAATTGACATTTTGAATCATTTTTGGTACAGTCCAAAAAATCAATTTTCGGATGAAAAACGATGACTCCGGACATGTCGAACTATCCCAAAATGGTCAATATGGATGAAATTTTAACATTTAATCTTTTGACTGTAAATGACTGTTGGATGTGAATTATGACTTTGTCAACTAAAATAAGTGTGTTTAAAGTCATTTCTGTGCCTGAAACGGGTCAAAATTGAAGCTTTTGAGTAAGCAAAACTGTGTAAAAATGGCAATTTTGGTCACTCTGAGGGTTTAAAAAGTGGTTATTCAACATGAGGCATGATCCAATTGACATATTGAATCATTTTTGGTACAGTCCAAAAAATCAATTTTCGGATGAAAAACGATGACTCCGGACATGTCGAACGATCCCAAAATGGTCAATATGGATGAAATTTTAACATTTAATCTTTTGACTGTAAATGACTGTTGGATGTGAATTATGACTTTGTCAACTAAAATAAGTGTGTTTAAAGTCATTTCTGTGCCTGAAACGGGTCAAAATTGAAGCTTTTGAGCAAGCAAAACTCTGTAAAAATGGCAATTTTGGTCACTGTGAGGGTTTAAAAAGTGGTTATTCAACATGAGGCACGATCCAATTGACATTTTGAATCATTTTTGGTACAGTCCAAAAAATCAATTTTCGGATGAAAAACGATGACTCCGGACATGTCGAACTATCCCAAAATGGTCAATATGGATGAAATTTTAACATTTAATCTTTTGACTGTAAATGACTGTTGGATATGAATTATGACTTTGTCAACTAAAATAAGTGTGTTTAAAGTCATTTCTGTGCCTGAAACGGGTCAAAATTGAAGCTTTTGAGTAAGCAAAACTGTGTAAAAATGGCAATTTTGGTCACTCTGAGGGTTTAAAAAGTGGTTATTCAACATGAGGCATGATCCAATTGACATTTTGAATCATTTTTGGTACAGTCCAAAAAATCAATTTTCAGATGAAAAACGATGACTCCGGACATGTCGAACTATCCCAAAATGGTCAATATGGATGAAATTTTAACATTTAATCTTTTGACTCTAAATGGCTGTTGGATGTGAATTATGTCTTTGTCAACTAAAATAAGTGTGTTTAAAGTCATTTCTGTGCCTCAAAGGGGTCAAAATTGAAGCTTTTGAGTAAGCAAAACTCTGTAAAAATGGCAATTTTAGTCACTGTGAGGGTTTAAAAAGTGGTTATTCAACATGAGGCACGATCCAATTGAAATTTTGAATCATTTTTGGTACAGTCCAAAAAATCAATTTTCGGATGAAAAACGATGACTCCGGACATGTCGAACGATCCCAAAAAGGTCAAAATGGATGAAATTTTAACATTTAATCTTTTGACTGTAAATGACTGTTGGATGTGAATTATGACTTTGTCAACTAAAATAAGTGTGTTTAAAGTCATTTCTGTGCCTGAAACGGGTCAAAATTGAAGCTTTTGAGTAAGCAAAACTCTGTAAAAATGGCAATTTTGGTCACTGTGAGGGTTTAAAAAGTGGTTATTGAACATGAGGCACGATCCAATTGACATTTTGAATCATTTTTGGTACAGTCCAAAAAATCAATTTTCGGATGAAAAACGATGACTCCGGACATGTCGAACGATCCCAAAATGGTCAATATGGATGAAATTTTAACATTTAATCTTTTGACTGTAAATGACTGTTGGATGTGAATTATGACTTTGTCAATTAAAATAAGTGTGTTTAAAGTCATTTCTGTGCCTGAAACGGGTCAAAATTGAAGCTTTTGAGTAAGCAAAACTCTGTAAAAATGGCAATTTTGGTCACTCTGAGGGTTTAAAAAGTGGTTATTCAACATGAGGCACGATCCAATTGACATTTTGAATCATTTTTGGTACAGTCCAAAAAAATCAATTTTCGGATGCAAACGATGACTCCGGACATGTCGAACGATCCCAAAAAGGTCAAAATGGATGAAATTTTAACATTTAATCTTTTGACTGCAAATGACTGTTGGATGTGAATTATGACTTTGTCAACTAAAATAAGTGTGTTTAAAGTCATTTCTGTGCCTGAAACGGGTCAAAATTGAAGCTTTTGAGTAAGCAAAACTCTGTAGAAATGGCAATTTTGGTCAATGTGAGGGTTTAAAAAGTGGTTATTCAACATGAGGCACGATCCAATTGACATTTTGAATCATTTTTGGTACAGTCCAAAAAATCAATTTTCGGATGAAAAACGATGACTCCGGACATGTCGAACTATCCCAAAATGGTCAATATGGATGAAATTTTAACATTTAATCTTTTGACTGTAAATGACTGTTGGATGTGAATTATGACTTTGTCAACTAAAATAAGTGTGTTTAAAGTCATTTCTGTGCCTGAAACGGGTCAAAATTGAAGCTTTTGAGTAAGCAAAACTCTGTAAAAATGGCAATTTTGGTCACTCTGAGGGTTTAAAAAGTGGTTATTCAACATGAGGCACGATCCAATTGACATTTTGAATCATTTTTGGTACAGTCCAAAAAATCAATTTTCAGATGAAAAACAATGACTCCGGACATGTCGAACTATCCCAAAATGTTCAATATGGATGAAATTTTAACATTTAATCTTTTGACTCTAAATGGCTGTTGGATGTGAATTATGACTTTGTCAACTAAAATAAGTGTGTTTAAAGTCATTTCTGTGCCTGAAACGGGTCAAAATTGAAGCTTTTGAGTAAGCAAAACTCTGTAAAAATGGCAATTTTGGTCACTGTGAGGGTTTAAAAAGTGGTTATTCAACATGAGGCACGATCCAATTGACATTTTGAATCATTTTTGGTACAGTCCAAAAAATCAATTTTCGGATGAAAAACGATGACTCCGGACATGTCGAACTATCCCAAAATGGTCAATATGGATGAAATTTTAACATTTAATCTTTTGACTGTAAATGACTGTTGGATATGAATTATGACTTTGTCAACTAAAATAAGTGTGTTTAAAGTCATTTCTGTGCCTGAAACGGGTCAAAATTGAAGCTTTTGAGTAAGCAAAACTCTGTAAAAATGGCAATTTTGGTCACTCTGAGGGTTTAAAAAGTGGTTATTCAACATGAGGCACGATCCAATTGACATTTTGAATCATTTTTGGTACAGTCCAAAAAATCAATTTTCAGATGAAAAACGATGACTCCGGACATGTCGAACTATCCCAAAATGGTCAATATGGATGAAATTTTAACATTTAATCTTTTGACTCTAAATGGCTGTTGGATGTGAATTATGACTTTGTCAACTAAAATAAGTGTGTTTAAAGTCATTTCTGTGCCTCAAAGGGGTCAAAATTGAAGCTTTTGAGTAAGCAAAACTCTGTAAAAATGGCAATTTTAGTCACTGTGAGGGTTTAAAAAGTGGTTATTCAACATGAGGCACGATCCAATTGAAATTTTGAATCATTTTTGGTACAGTCCAAAAAATCAATTTTCGGATGAAAAACGATGACTCCGGACATGTCGCACGATCCCAAAAAGGTCAAAATGGATGAAATTTTAACATTTAATCTTTTGACTGTAAATGACTGTTGGATGTGAATTATGACTTTGTCAACTAAAATAAGTGTGTTTAAAGTCATTTCTGTGCCTGAAACGGGTCAAAATTGAAGCTTTTGAGTAAGCAAAACTCTGTAAAAATGGCAATTTTGGTCACTCTGAGGGTTTAAAAAGTGGTTATTCAACATGAGGCACGATCCAATTGACATTTTGAATCATTTTTGGTACAGTCCAAAAAATCAATTTTCGAATGAAAAACGATGACTCCGGACATGTCGAACGATCCCAAAAAGGTCAAAATGGATGAAATTTTAACATTTAATCTTTTGACTGTAAATGACTGTTGGATGTGAATTATGACTTTGTCAACTAAAATAAGTGTGTTTAAAGTCATTTCTGTGCCTGAAACGGGTCAAAATTGAAGCTTTTGAGTAAGCAAAACTCTGTAAAAATGGCAATTTTGGTCACTGTGAGGGTTTAAAAAGTGGTTATTCAACATGAGGCACGATCCAATTGACATTTTGAATCATTTTTGGTACAGTCCAAAAAATCAATTTTCGGATGAAAAACGATGACTCCGGACATGTCGAACTATCCCAAAATGGTCAATATGGATGAAATTTTAACATTTAATCTTTTGACTGTAAATGACTGTTGGATGTGAATTATGACTTTGTCAACTAAAATAAGTGTGTTTAAAGTCATTTCTGTGCCTGAAACGGGTCAAAATTGAAGCTTTTGAGTAAGCAAAACTGTGTAAAAATGGCAATTTTGGTCACTCTGAGGGTTTAAAAAGTGGTTATTCAACATGAGGCATGATCCAATTGACATATTGAATCATTTTTGGTACAGTCCAAAAAATCAATTTTCGGATGAAAAACGATGACTCCGGACATGTCGAACGATCCCAAAATGGTCAATATGGATGAAATTTTAACATTTAATCTTTTGACTGTAAATGACTGTTGGATGTGAATTATGACTTTGTCAACTAAAATAAGTGTGTTTAAAGTCATTTCTGTGCCTGAAACGGGTCAAAATTGAAGCTTTTGAGCAAGCAAAACTCTGTAAAAATGGCAATTTTGGTCACTGTGAGGGTTTAAAAAGTGGTTATTCAACATGAGGCACGATCCAATTGACATTTTGAATCATTTTTGGTACAGTCCAAAAAATCAATTTTCGGATGAAAAACGATGACTCCGGACATGTCGAACTATCCCAAAATGGTCAATATGGATGAAATTTTAACATTTAATCTTTTGACTGTAAATGACTGTTGGATATGAATTATGACTTTGTCAACTAAAATAAGTGTGTTTAAAGTCATTTCTGTGCCTGAAACGGGTCAAAATTGAAGCTTTTGAGTAAGCAAAACTCTGTAAAAATGGCAATTTTGGTCACTCTGAGGGTTTAAAAAGTGGTTATTCAACATGAGGCACGATCCAATTGACATTTTGAATCATTTTTGGTACAGTCCAAAAAATCAATTTTCAGATGAAAAACGATGACTCCGGACATGTCGAACTATCCCAAAATGGTCAATATGGATGAAATTTTAACATTTAATCTTTTGACTCTAAATGGCTGTTGGATGTGAATTATGACTTTGTCAACTAAAATAAGTGTGTTTAAAGTCATTTCTGTGCCTCAAAGGGGTCAAAATTGAAGCTTTTGAGTAAGCAAAACTCTGTAAAAATGGCAATTTTAGTCACTGTGAGGGTTTAAAAAGTGGTTATTCAACATGAGGCACGATCCAATTGAAATTTTGAATCATTTTTGGTACAGTCCAAAAAATCAATTTTCGGATGAAAAACGATGACTCCGGACATGTCGAACGATCCCAAAAAGGTCAAAATGGATGAAATTTTAACATTTAATCTTTTGACTGTAAATGACTGTTGGATGTGAATTATGACTTTGTCAACTAAAATAAGTGTGTTTAAAGTCATTTCTGTGCCTGAAACGGGTCAAAATTGAAGCTTTTGAGTAAGCAAAACTCTGTAAAAATGGCAATTTTGGTCACTCTGAGGGTTTAAAAAGTGGTTATTCAACATGAGGCACGATCCAATTGACATTTTGAATCATTTTTGGTACAGTCCAAAAAATCAATTTTCAGATGAAAAACAATGACTCCGGACATGTCGAACTATCCCAAAATGGTCAATATGGATGAAATTTTAACATTTAATCTTTTGACTCTAAATGGCTGTTGGATGTGAATTATGACTTTGTCAACTAAAATAAGTGTGTTTAAAGTCATTTCTGTGCCTGAAACGGGTCAAAATTGAAGCTTTTGAGTAAGCAAAACTCTGTAAAAATGGCAATTTTGGTCACTGTGAGGGTTTAAAAAGTGGTTATTCAACATGAGGCACGATCCAATTGACATTTTGAATCATTTTTGGTACAGTCCAAAAAATCAATTTTCGGATGAAAAACGATGACTCCGGACATGTCGAACTATCCCAAAATGGTCAATATGGATGAAATTTTAACATTTAATCTTTTGACTGTAAATGACTGTTGGATATGAATTATGACTTTGTCAACTAAAATAAGTGTGTTTAAAGTCATTTCTGTGCCTGAAACGGGTCAAAATTGAAGCTTTTGAGTAAGCAAAACTCTGTAAAAATGGCAATTTTGGTCACTCTGAGGGTTTAAAAAGTGGTTATTCAACATGAGGCACGATCCAATTGACATTTTGAATCATTTTTGGTACAGTCCAAAAAATCAATTTTCAGATGAAAAACGATGACTCCGGACATGTCGAACTATCCCAAAATGGTCAATATGGATGAAATTTTAACATTTAATCTTTTGACTCTAAATGGCTGTTGGATGTGAATTATGACTTTGTCAACTAAAATAAGTGTGTTTAAAGTCATTTCTGTGCCTCAAAGGGGTCAAAATTGAAGCTTTTGAGTAAGCAAAACTCTGTAAAAATGGCAATTTTAGTCACTGTGAGGGTTTAAAAAGTGGTTATTCAACATGAGGCACGATCCAATTGAAATTTTGAATCATTTTTGGTACAGTCCAAAAAATCAATTTTCGGATGAAAAACGATGACTCCGGACATGTCGAACGATCCCAAAAAGGTCAAAATGGATGAAATTTTAACATTTAATCTTTTGACTGTAAATGACTGTTGGATGTGAATTATGACTTTGTCAACTAAAATAAGTGTGTTTAAAGTCATTTCTGTGCCTGAAACGGGTCAAAATTGAAGCTTTTGAGTGAGCAAAACTCTGTAAAAATGGCAATTTTGGTCACTCTGAGGGTTTAAAAAGTGGTTATTCAACATGAGGCACGATCCAATTGACATTTTGAATCATTTTTGGTACAGTCCAAAAAATCAATTTTCGAATGAAAAACGATGACTCCGGACATGTCGAACGATCCCAAAAAGGTCAAAATGGATGAAATTTTAACATTTAATCTTTTGACTGTAAATGACTGTTGGATGTGAATTATGACTTTGTCAACTAAAATAAGTGTGTTTAAAGTCATTTCTGTGCCTGAAACGGGTCAAAATTGAAGCTTTTGAGTAAGCAAAACTCTGTAAAAATGGCAATTTTGGTCACTGTGAGGGTTTAAAAAGTGGTTATTCAACATGAGGCACGATCCAATTGACATTTTGAATCATTTTTGGTACAGTCCAAAAAATCAATTTTCGGATGAAAAACGATGACTCCGGACATGTCGAACTATCCCAAAATGGTCAATATGGATGAAATTTTAACATTTAATCTTTTGACTGTAAATGACTGTTGGATGTGAATTATGACTTTGTCAACTAAAATAAGTGTGTTTAAAGTCATTTCTGTGCCTGAAACGGGTCAAAATTGAAGCTTTTGAGTAAGCAAAACTGTGTAAAAATGGCAATTTTGGTCACTGTGAGGGTTTAAAAAGTGGTTATTCAACATGAGGCACGATCCAATTGACATTTTGAATCATTTTTGGTACAGTCCAAAAAATCAATTTTCGGATGAAAAACGATGACTCCGGACATGTCGAACTATCCCAAAATAGTCAATATGGATGAAATTTTAACATTTAATCTTTTGACTGTAAATGACTGTTGGATATGAATTATGACTTTGTCAACTAAAATAAGTGTGTTTAAAGTCATTTCTGTGCCTGAAACGGGTCAAAATTGAAGCTTTTGAGTAAGCAAAACTCTGTAAAAATGGCAATTTTGGTCACTCTGAGGGTTTAAAAAGTGGTTATTCAACATGAGGCACGATCCAATTGACATTTTGAATCATTTTTGGTACAGTCCAAAAAATCAATTTTCAGATGAAAAACGATGACTCCGGACATGTCGAACTATCCCAAAATGGTCAATATGGATGAAATTTTAACATTTAATCTTTTGACTCTAAATGGCTGTTGGATGTGAATTATGACTTTGTCAACTAAAATAAGTGTGTTTAAAGTCATTTCTGTGCCTCAAAGGGGTCAAAATTGAAGCTTTTGAGTAAGCAAAACTCTGTAAAAATGGCAATTTTGGTCACTCTGAGGGTTTAAAAAGTGGTTATTCAACATGAGGCACGATCCAATTGACATTTTGAATCATTTTTGGTACAGTCCAAAAAATCAATTTTCGAATGAAAAACGATGACTCCGGACATGTCGAACGATCCCAAAAAGGTCAAAATGGATGAAATTTTAACATTTAATCTTTTGACTGTAAATGACTGTTGGATGTGAATTATGACTTTGTCAACTAAAATAAGTGTGTTTAAAGTCATTTCTGTGCCTGAAACGGGTCAAAATTGAAGCTTTTGAGTAAGCAAAACTGTGTAAAAATGGCAATTTTGGTCACTCTGAGGGTTTAAAAAGTGGTTATTCAACATGAGGCATGATCCAATTGACATATTGAATCATTTTTGGTACAGTCCAAAAAATCAATTTTCGGATGAAAAACGATGACTCCGGACATGTCGAACGATCCCAAAATGGTCAATATGGATGAAATTTTAACATTTAATCTTTTGACTGTAAATGACTGTTGGATGTGAATTATGACTTTGTCAACTAAAATAAGTGTGTTTAAAGTCATTTCTGTGCCTGAAACGGGTCAAAATTGAAGCTTTTGAGTAAGCAAAACTCTGTAAAAATGGCAATTTTGGTCACTGTGAGGGTTTAAAAAGTGGTTATTGAACATGAGGCACGATCCAATTGACATTTTGAATCATTTTTGGTACAGTCCAAAAAATCAATTTTCGGATGAAAAACGATGACTCCGGACATGTCGAACTATCCCAAAATGGTCAATATGGATGAAATTTTAACATTTAATCTTTTGACTGTAAATGACTGTTGGATGTGAATTATGACTTTGTCAACTAAAATAAGTGTGTTTAAAGTCATTTCTGTGCCTGAAACGGGTCAAAATTGAAGCTTTTGAGTAAGCAAAACTGTGTAAAAATGGCAATTTTGGTCACTCTGAGGGTTTAAAAAGTGGTTATTCAACATGAGGCATGATCCAATTGACATATTGAATCATTTTTGGTACAGTCCAAAAAATCAATTTTCGGATGAAAAACGATGACTCCGGACATGTCGAATGATCCCAAAATGGTCAATATGGATGAAATTTTAACATTTAATCTTTTGACTGTAAATGACTGTTGGATGTGAATTATGACTTTGTCAATTAAAATAAGTGTGTTTAAAGTCATTTCTGTGCCTGAAACGGGTCAAAATTGAAGCTTTTGAGTAAGCAAAACTCTGTAGAAATGGCAATTTTGGTCAATGTGAGGGTTTAAAAAGTGGTTATTCAACATGAGGCACGATCCAATTGACATTTTGAATCATTTTTGGTACAGTCCAAAAAATCAATTTTCGGATGAAAAACGATGACTCCGGACATGTCGAACTATCCCAAAATGGTCAATATGGATGAAATTTTAACATTTAATCTTTTGACTGTAAATGACTGTTGGATGTGAATTATGACTTTGTCAACTAAAATAAGTGTGTTTAAAGTCATTTCTGTGCCTGAAACGGGTCAAAATTGAAGCTTTTGAGTAAGCAAAACTCTGTAAAAATGGCAATTTTGGTCACTCTGAGGGTTTAAAAAGTGGTTATTCAACATGAGGCACGATCCAATTGACATTTTGAATCATTTTTGGTACAGTCCAAAAAATCAATTTTCAGATGAAAAACAATGACTCCGGACATGTCGAACTATCCCAAAATGGTCAATATGGATGAAATTTTAACATTTAATCTTTTGACTCTAAATGGCTGTTGGATGTGAATTATGACTTTGTCAACTAAAATAAGTGTGTTTAAAGTCATTTCTGTGCCTGAAACGGGTCAAAATTGAAGCTTTTGAGTAAGCAAAACTCTGTAAAAATGGCAATTTTGGTCACTGTGAGGGTTTAAAAAGTGGTTATTCAACATGAGGCACGATCCAATTGACATTTTGAATCATTTTTGGTACAGTCCAAAAAATCAATTTTCGGATGAAAAACGATGACTCCGGACATGTCGAACTATCCCAAAATGGTCAATATGGATGAAATTTTAACATTTAATCTTTTGACTGTAAATGACTGTTGGATATGAATTATGACTTTGTCAACTAAAATAAGTGTGTTTAAAGTCATTTCTGTGCCTGAAACGGGTCAAAATTGAAGCTTTTGAGTAAGCAAAACTCTGTAAAAATGGCAATTTTGGTCACTCTGAGGGTTTAAAAAGTGGTTATTCAACATGAGGCACGATCCAATTGACATTTTGAATCATTTTTGGTACAGTCCAAAAAATCAATTTTCAGATGAAAAACGATGACTCCGGACATGTCGAACTATCCCAAAATGGTCAATATGGATGAAATTTTAACATTTAATCTTTTGACTCTAAATGGCTGTTGGATGTGAATTGTGACTTTGTCAACTAAAATAAGTGTGTTTAAAGTCATTTCTGTGCCTCAAAGGGGTCAAAATTGAAGCTTTTGAGTAAGCAAAACTCTGTAAAAATGGCAATTTTAGTCACTGTGAGGGTTTAAAAAGTGGTTATTCAACATGAGGCACGATCCAATTGAAATTTTGAATCATTTTTGGTACAGTCCAAAAAATCAATTTTCGGATGAAAAACGATGACTCCGGACATGTCGAACGATCCCAAAAAGGTCAAAATGGATGAAATTTTAACATTTAATCTTTTGACTGTAAATGACTGTTGGATGTGAATTATGACTTTGTCAACTAAAATAAGTGTGTTTAAAGTCATTTCTGTGCCTGAAACGGGTCAAAATTGAAGCTTTTGAGTAAGCAAAACTCTGTAAAAATGGCAATTTTGGTCACTCTGAGGGTTTAAAAAGTGGTTATTCAACATGAGGCACGATCCAATTGACATTTTGAATCATTTTTGGTACAGTCCAAAAAATCAATTTTCGAATGAAAAACGATGACTCCGGACATGTCGAACGATCCCAAAAAGGTCAAAATGGATGAAATTTTAACATTTAATCTTTTGACTGTAAATGACTGTTGGATGTGAATTATGACTTTGTCAACTAAAATAAGTGTGTTTAAAGTCATTTCTGTGCCTGAAACGGGTCAAAATTGAAGCTTTTGAGTAAGCAAAACTCTGTAAAAATGGCAATTTTGGTCACTGTGAGGGTTTAAAAAGTGGTTATTCAACATGAGGCACGATCCAATTGACATTTTGAATCATTTTTGGTACAGTCCAAAAAATCAATTTTCGGATGAAAAACGATGACTCCGGACATGTCGAACTATCCCAAAATGGTCAATATGGATGAAATTTTAACATTTAATCTTTTGACTGTAAATGACTGTTGGATGTGAATTATGACTTTGTCAACTAAAATAAGTGTGTTTAAAGTCATTTCTGTGCCTGAAACGGGTCAAAATTGAAGCTTTTGAGTAAGCAAAACTGTGTAAAAATGGCAATTTTGGTCACTCTGAGGGTTTAAAAAGTGGTTATTCAACATGAGGCATGATCCAATTGACATATTGAATCATTTTTGGTACAGTCCAAAAAATCAATTTTCGGATGAAAAACGATGACTCCGGACATGTCGAACGATCCCAAAATGGTCAATATGGATGAAATTTTAACATTTAATCTTTTGACTGTAAATGACTGTTGGATGTGAATTATGACTTTGTCAACTAAAATAAGTGTGTTTAAAGTCATTTCTGTGCCTGAAACGGGTCAAAATTGAAGCTTTTGAGCAAGCAAAACTCTGTAAAAATGGCAATTTTGGTCACTGTGAGGGTTTAAAAAGTGGTTATTCAACATGAGGCACGATCCAATTGACATTTTGAATCATTTTTGGTACAGTCCAAAAAATCAATTTTCGGATGAAAAACGATGACTCCGGACATGTCGAACTATCCCAAAATGGTCAATATGGATGAAATTTTAACATTTAATCTTTTGACTGTAAATGACTGTTGGATATGAATTATGACTTTGTCAACTAAAATAAGTGTGTTTAAAGTCATTTCTGTGCCTGAAACGGGTCAAAATTGAAGCTTTTGAGTAAGCAAAACTCTGTAAAAATGGCAATTTTGGTCACTCTGAGGGTTTAAAAAGTGGTTATTCAACATGAGGCACGATCCAATTGACATTTTGAATCATTTTTGGTACAGTCCAAAAAATCAATTTTCGGATGAAAAACGATGACTCCGGACATGTCGAACTATCCCAAAATGGTCAATATGGATGAAATTTTAACATTTAATCTTTTGACTGTAAATGACTGTTGGATGTGAATTATGACTTTGTCAACTAAAATAAGTGTGTTTAAAGTCATTTCTGTGCCTGAAACGGGTCAAAATTGAAGCTTTTGAGTAAGCAAAACTGTGTAAAAATGGCAATTTTGGTCACTCTGAGGGTTTAAAAAGTGGTTATTCAACATGAGGCATGATCCAATTGACATATTGAATCATTTTTGGTACAGTCCAAAAAATCAATTTTCGGATGAAAAACGATGACTCCGGACATGTCGAACGATCCCAAAATGGTCAATATGGATGAAATTTTAACATTTAATCTTTTGACTGTAAATGACTGTTGGATGTGAATTATGACTTTGTCAACTAAAATAAGTGTGTTTAAAGTCATTTCTGTGCCTGAAACGGGTCAAAATTGAAGCTTTTGAGTAAGCAAAACTCTGTAAAAATGGCAATTTTGGTCACTGTGAGGGTTTAAAAAGTGGTTATTGAACATGAGGCACGATCCAATTGACATTTTGAATCATTTTTGGTACAGTCCAAAAAATCAATTTTCGGATGAAAAACGATGACTCCGGACATGTCGAACTATCCCAAAATGGTCAATATGGATGAAATTTTAACATTTAATCTTTTGACTGTAAATGACTGTTGGATGTGAATTATGACTTTGTCAACTAAAATAAGTGTGTTTAAAGTCATTTCTGTGCCTGAAACGGGTCAAAATTGAAGCTTTTGAGTAAGCAAAACTGTGTAAAAATGGCAATTTTGGTCACTCTGAGGGTTTAAAAAGTGGTTATTCAACATGAGGCATGATAGAATTGACATATTGAATCATTTTTGGTACAGTCCAAAAAATCAATTTTCGGATGAAAAACGATGACTCCGGACATGTCGAATGATCCCAAAATGGTCAATATGGATGAAATTTTAACATTTAATCTTTTGACTGTAAATGACTGTTGGATGTGAATTATGACTTTGTCAATTAAAATAAGTGTGTTTAAAGTCATTTCTGTGCCTGAAACGGGTCAAAATTGAAGCTTTTGAGTAAGCAAAACTCTGTAAAAATGGCAATTTTGGTCACTCTGAGGGTTTAAAAAGTGGTTATTCAACATGAGGCACGATCCAATTGACATTTTGAATCATTTTTGGTACAGTCCAAAAAAATCAATTTTCGGATGCAAACGATGACTCCGGACATGTCGAACGATCCCAAAAAGGTCAAAATGGATGAAATTTTAACATTTAATCTTTTGACTGCAAATGACTGTTGGATGTGAATTATGACTTTGTCAACTAAAATAAGTGTGTTTAAAGTCATTTCTGTGCCTGAAACGGGTCAAAATTGAAGCTTTTGAGTAAGCAAAACTCTGTAGAAATGGCAATTTTGGTCAATGTGAGGGTTTAAAAAGTGGTTATTCAACATGAGGCACGATCCAATTGACATTTTGAATCATTTTTGGTACAGTCCAAAAAATCAATTTTCGGATGAAAAACGATGACTCCGGACATGTCGAACTATCCCAAAATGGTCAATATGGATGAAATTTTAACATTTAATCTTTTGACTGTAAATGACTGTTGGATGTGAATTATGACTTTGTCAACTAAAATAAGTGTGTTTAAAGTCATTTCTGTGCCTGAAACGGGTCAAAATTGAAGCTTTTGAGTAAGCAAAACTCTGTAAAAATGGCAATTTTGGTCACTCTGAGGGTTTAAAAAGTGGTTATTCAACATGAGGCACGATCCAATTGACATTTTGAATCATTTTTGGTACAGTCCAAAAAATCAATTTTCAGATGAAAAACAATGACTCCGGACATGTCGAACTATCCCAAAATGGTCAATATGGATGAAATTTTAACATTTAATCTTTTGACTCTAAATGGCTGTTGGATGTGAATTATGACTTTGTCAACTAAAATAAGTGTGTTTAAAGTCATTTCTGTGCCTGAAACGGGTCAAAATTGAAGCTTTTGAGTAAGCAAAACTCTGTAAAAATGGCAATTTTGGTCACTGTGAGGGTTTAAAAAGTGGTTATTCAACATGAGGCACGATCCAATTGACATTTTGAATCATTTTTGGTACAGTCCAAAAAATCAATTTTCGGATGAAAAACGATGACTCCGGACATGTCGAACTATCCCAAAATGGTCAATATGGATGAAATTTTAACATTTAATCTTTTGACTGTAAATGACTGTTGGATATGAATTATGACTTTGTCAACTAAAATAAGTGTGTTTAAAGTCATTTCTGTGCCTGAAACGGGTCAAAATTGAAGCTTTTGAGTAAGCAAAACTCTGTAAAAATGGCAATTTTGGTCACTCTGAGGGTTTAAAAAGTGGTTATTCAACATGAGGCACGATCCAATTGACATTTTGAATCATTTTTGGTACAGTCCAAAAAATCAATTTTCAGATGAAAAACGATGACTCCGGACATGTCGAACTATCCCAAAATGGTCAATATGGATGAAATTTTAACATTTAATCTTTTGACTCTAAATGGCTGTTGGATGTGAATTGTGACTTTGTCAACTAAAATAAGTGTGTTTAAAGTCATTTCTGTGCCTCAAAGGGGTCAAAATTGAAGCTTTTGAGTAAGCAAAACTCTGTAAAAATGGCAATTTTAGTCACTGTGAGGGTTTAAAAAGTGGTTATTCAACATGAGGCACGATCCAATTGAAATTTTGAATCATTTTTGGTACAGTCCAAAAAATCAATTTTCGGATGAAAAACGATGACTCCGGACATGTCGAACGATCCCAAAAAGGTCAAAATGGATGAAATTTTAACATTTAATCTTTTGACTGTAAATGACTGTTGGATGTGAATTATGACTTTGTCAACTAAAATAAGTGTGTTTAAAGTCATTTCTGTGCCTGAAACGGGTCAAAATTGAAGCTTTTGAGTAAGCAAAACTCTGTAAAAATGGCAATTTTGGTCACTCTGAGGGTTTAAAAAGTGGTTATTCAACATGAGGCACGATCCAATTGACATTTTGAATCATTTTTGGTACAGTCCAAAAAATCAATTTTCGAATGAAAAACGATGACTCCGGACATGTCGAACGATCCCAAAAAGGTCAAAATGGATGAAATTTTAACATTTAATCTTTTGACTGTAAATGACTGTTGGATGTGAATTATGACTTTGTCAACTAAAATAAGTGTGTTTAAAGTCATTTCTGTGCCTGAAACGGGTCAAAATTGAAGCTTTTGAGTAAGCAAAACTCTGTAAAAATGGCAATTTTGGTCACTGTGAGGGTTTAAAAAGTGGTTATTCAACATGAGGCACGATCCAATTGACATTTTGAATCATTTTTGGTACAGTCCAAAAAATCAATTTTCGGATGAAAAACGATGACTCCGGACATGTCGAACTATCCCAAAATGGTCAATATGGATGAAATTTTAACATTTAATCTTTTGACTGTAAATGACTGTTGGATGTGAATTATGACTTTGTCAACTAAAATAAGTGTGTTTAAAGTCATTTCTGTGCCTGAAACGGGTCAAAATTGAAGCTTTTGAGTAAGCAAAACTGTGTAAAAATGGCAATTTTGGTCACTCTGAGGGTTTAAAAAGTGGTTATTCAACATGAGGCATGATCCAATTGACATATTGAATCATTTTTGGTACAGTCCAAAAAATCAATTTTCGGATGAAAAACGATGACTCCGGACATGTCGAACGATCCCAAAATGGTCAATATGGATGAAATTTTAACATTTAATCTTTTGACTGTAAATGACTGTTGGATGTGAATTATGACTTTGTCAACTAAAATAAGTGTGTTTAAAGTCATTTCTGTGCCTGAAACGGGTCAAAATTGAAGCTTTTGAGCAAGCAAAACTCTGTAAAAATGGCAATTTTGGTCACTGTGAGGGTTTAAAAAGTGGTTATTCAACATGAGGCACGATCCAATTGACATTTTGAATCATTTTTGGTACAGTCCAAAAAATCAATTTTCGGATGAAAAACGATGACTCCGGACATGTCGAACTATCCCAAAATGGTCAATATGGATGAAATTTTAACATTTAATCTTTTGACTGTAAATGACTGTTGGATATGAATTATGACTTTGTCAACTAAAATAAGTGTGTTTAAAGTCATTTCTGTGCCTGAAACGGGTCAAAATTGAAGCTTTTGAGTAAGCAAAACTCTGTAAAAATGGCAATTTTGGTCACTCTGAGGGTTTAAAAAGTGGTTATTCAACATGAGGCACGATCCAATTGACATTTTGAATCATTTTTGGTACAGTCCAAAAAATCAATTTTCAGATGAAAAACGATGACTCCGGACATGTCGAACTATCCCAAAATGGTCAATATGGATGAAATTTTAACATTTAATCTTTTGACTCTAAATGGCTGTTGGATGTGAATTATGACTTTGTCAACTAAAATAAGTGTGTTTAAAGTCATTTCTGTGCCTCAAAGGGGTCAAAATTGAAGCTTTTGAGTAAGCAAAACTCTGTAAAAATGGCAATTTTAGTCACTGTGAGGGTTTAAAAAGTGGTTATTCAACATGAGGCACGATCCAATTGAAATTTTGAATCATTTTTGGTACAGTCCAAAAAATCAATTTTCGGATGAAAAACGATGACTATGGACATGTCGAACGATCCCAAAAAGGTCAAAATGGATGAAATTTTAACATTTAATCTTTTGACTGTAAATGACTGTTGGATGTGAATTATGACTTTGTCAACTAAAATAAGTGTGTTTAAAGTCATTTCTGTGCCTGAAACGGGTCAAAATTGAAGCTTTTGAGTAAGCAAAACTCTGTAAAAATGGCAATTTTGGTCACTCTGAGGGTTTAAAAAGTGGTTATTCAACATGAGGCACGATCCAATTGACATTTTGAATCATTTTTGGTACAGTCCAAAAAATCAATTTTCGAATGAAAAACGATGACTCCGGACATGTCGAACGATCCCAAAAAGGTCAAAATGGATGAAATTTTAACATTTAATCTTTTGACTGTAAATGACTGTTGGATGTGAATTATGACTTTGTCAACTAAAATAAGTGTGTTTAAAGTCATTTCTGTGCCTGAAACGGGTCAAAATTGAAGCTTTTGAGTAAGCAAAACTCTGTAAAAATGGCAATTTTGGTCACTGTGAGGGTTTAAAAAGTGGTTATTCAACATGAGGCACGATCCAATTGACATTTTGAATCATTTTTGGTACAGTCCAAAAAATCAATTTTCGGATGAAAAACGATGACTCCGGACATGTCGAACTATCCCAAAATGGTCAATATGGATGAAATTTTAACATTTAATCTTTTGACTGTAAATGACTGTTGGATGTGAATTATGACTTTGTCAACTAAAATAAGTGTGTTTAAAGTCATTTCTGTGCCTGAAACGGGTCAAAATTGAAGCTTTTGAGTAAGCAAAACTGTGTAAAAATGGCAATTTTGGTCACTCTGAGGGTTTAAAAAGTGGTTATTCAACATGAGGCATGATCCAATTGACATATTGAATCATTTTTGGTACAGTCCAAAAAATCAATTTTCGGATGAAAAACGATGACTCCGGACATGTCGAACGATCCCAAAATGGTCAATATGGATGAAATTTTAACATTTAATCTTTTGACTGTAAATGACTGTTGGATGTGAATTATGACTTTGTCAACTAAAATAAGTGTGTTTAAAGTCATTTCTGTGCCTGAAACGGGTCAAAATTGAAGCTTTTGAGCAAGCAAAACTCTGTAAAAATGGCAATTTTGGTCACTGTGAGGGTTTAAAAAGTGGTTATTCAACATGAGGCACGATCCAATTGACATTTTGAATCATTTTTGGTACAGTCCAAAAAATCAATTTTCGGATGAAAAACGATGACTCCGGACATGTCGAACTATCCCAAAATGGTCAATATGGATGAAATTTTAACATTTAATCTTTTGACTGTAAATGACTGTTGGATATGAATTATGACTTTGTCAACTAAAATAAGTGTGTTTAAAGTCATTTCTGTGCCTGAAACGGGTCAAAATTGAAGCTTTTGAGTAAGCAAAACTCTGTAAAAATGGCAATTTTGGTCACTCTGAGGGTTTAAAAAGTGGTTATTCAACATGAGGCATGATCCAATTGACATTTTGAATCATTTTTGGTACAGTCCAAAAAATCAATTTTCAGATGAAAAACGATGACTCCGGACATGTCGAACTATCCCAAAATGGTCAATATGGATGAAATTTTAACATTTAATCTTTTGACTCTAAATGGCTGTTGGATGTGAATTATGTCTTTGTCAACTAAAATAAGTGTGTTTAAAGTCATTTCTGTGCCTCAAAGGGGTCAAAATTGAAGCTTTTGAGTAAGCAAAACTCTGTAAAAATGGCAATTTTAGTCACTGTGAGGGTTTAAAAAGTGGTTATTCAACATGAGGCACGATCCAATTGAAATTTTGAATCATTTTTGGTACAGTCCAAAAAATCAATTTTCGGATGAAAAACGATGACTCCGGACATGTCGAACGATCCCAAAAAGGTCAAAATGGATGAAATTTTAACATTTAATCTTTTGACTGTAAATGACTGTTGGATGTGAATTATGACTTTGTCAACTAAAATAAGTGTGTTTAAAGTCATTTCTGTGCCTGAAACGGGTCAAAATTGAAGCTTTTGAGTAAGCAAAACTCTGTAAAAATGGCAATTTTGGTCACTGTGAGGGTTTAAAAAGTGGTTATTGAACATGAGGCACGATCCAATTGACATTTTGAATCATTTTTGGTACAGTCCAAAAAATCAATTTTCGGATGAAAAACGATGACTCCGGACATGTCGAACGATCCCAAAATGGTCAATATGGATGAAATTTTAACATTTAATCTTTTGACTGTAAATGACTGTTGGATGTGAATTATGACTTTGTCAATTAAAATAAGTGTGTTTAAAGTCATTTCTGTGCCTGAAACGGGTCAAAATTGAAGCTTTTGAGTAAGCAAAACTCTGTAAAAATGGCAATTTTGGTCACTCTGAGGGTTTAAAAAGTGGTTATTCAACATGAGGCACGATCCAATTGACATTTTGAATCATTTTTGGTACAGTCCAAAAAAATCAATTTTCGGATGCAAACGATGACTCCGGACATGTCGAACAATCCCAAAAAGGTCAAAATGGATGAAATTTTAACATTTAATCTTTTGACTGCAAATGACTGTTGGATGTGAATTATGACTTTGTCAACTAAAATAAGTGTGTTTAAAGTCATTTCTGTGCCTGAAACGGGTCAAAATTGAAGCTTTTGAGTAAGCAAAACTCTGTAGAAATGGCAATTTTGGTCAATGTGAGGGTTTAAAAAGTGGTTATTCAACATGAGGCACGATCCAATTGACATTTTGAATCATTTTTGGTACAGTCCAAAAAATCAATTTTCGGATGAAAAACGATGACTCCGGACATGTCGAACTATCCCAAAATGGTCAATATGGATGAAATTTTAACATTTAATCTTTTGACTGTAAATGACTGTTGGATGTGAATTATGACTTTGTCAACTAAAATAAGTGTGTTTAAAGTCATTTCTGTGCCTGAAACGGGTCAAAATTGAAGCTTTTGAGTAAGCAAAACTCTGTAAAAATGGCAATTTTGGTCACTCTGAGGGTTTAAAAAGTGGTTATTCAACATGAGGCACGATCCAATTGACATTTTGAATCATTTTTGGTACAGTCCAAAAAATCAATTTTCAGATGAAAAACAATGACTCCGGACATGTCGAACTATCCCAAAATGGTCAATATGGATGAAATTTTAACATTTAATCTTTTGACTCTAAATGGCTGTTGGATGTGAATTATGACTTTGTCAACTAAAATAAGTGTGTTTAAA
The DNA here is from genome assembly GCF_964263255.1 of Lissotriton vulgaris. Classification (NCBI taxonomy): domain Eukaryota; kingdom Metazoa; phylum Chordata; class Amphibia; order Caudata; family Salamandridae; genus Lissotriton; species Lissotriton vulgaris. The sequence goes on from NW_028253326.1 coordinate 1,049,992, forward strand.
GTCATTTCTGTGCCTGAAACGGGTCAAAATTGAAGCTTTTGAGTAAGCAAAACTCTGTAAAAATGGCAATTTTGGTCACTGTGAGGGTTTAAAAAGTGGTTATTCAACATGAGGCACGATCCAATTGACATTTTGAATCATTTTTGGTACAGTCCAAAAAATCAATTTTCGGATGAAAAACGATGACTCCGGACATGTCGAACTATCCCAAAATGGTCAATATGGATGAAATTTTAACATTTAATCTTTTGACTGTAAATGACTGTTGGATATGAATTATGACTTTGTCAACTAAAATAAGTGTGTTTAAAGTCATTTCTGTGCCTGAAACGGGTCAAAATTGAAGCTTTTGAGTAAGCAAAACTCTGTAAAAATGGCAATTTTGGTCACTCTGAGGGTTTAAAAAGTGGTTATTCAACATGAGGCACGATCCAATTGACATTTTGAATCATTTTTGGTACAGTCCAAAAAATCAATTTTCAGATGAAAAACGATGACTCCGGACATGTCGAACTATCCCAAAATGGTCAATATGGATGAAATTTTAACATTTAATCTTTTGACTCTAAATGGCTGTTGGATGTGAATTATGACTTTGTCAACTAAAATAAGTGTGTTTAAAGTCATTTCTGTGCCTCAAAGGGGTCAAAATTGAAGCTTTTGAGTAAGCAAAACTCTGTAAAAATGGCAATTTTAGTCACTGTGAGGGTTTAAAAAGTGGTTATTCAACATGAGGCACGATCCAATTGAAATTTTGAATCATTTTTGGTACAGTCCAAAAAATCAATTTTCGGATGAAAAACGATGACTCCGGACATGTCGAACGATCCCAAAAAGGTCAAAATGGATGAAATTTTAACATTTAATCTTTTGACTGTAAATGACTGTTGGATGTGAATTATGACTTTGTCAACTAAAATAAGTGTGTTTAAAGTCATTTCTGTGCCTGAAACGGGTCAAAATTGAAGCTTTTGAGTAAGCAAAACTCTGTAAAAATGGCAATTTTGGTCACTCTGAGGGTTTAAAAAGTGGTTATTCAACATGAGGCACGATCCAATTGACATTTTGAATCATTTTTGGTACAGTCCAAAAAATCAATTTTCGAATGAAAAACGATGACTCCGGACATGTCGAACGATCCCAAAAAGGTCAAAATGGATGAAATTTTAACATTTAATCTTTTGACTGTAAATGACTGTTGGATGTGAATTATGACTTTGTCAACTAAAATAAGTGTGTTTAAAGTCATTTCTGTGCCTGAAACGGGTCAAAATTGAAGCTTTTGAGTAAGCAAAACTCTGTAAAAATGGCAATTTTGGTCACTGTGAGGGTTTAAAAAGTGGTTATTCAACATGAGGCACGATCCAATTGACATTTTGAATCATTTTTGGTACAGTCCAAAAAATCAATTTTCGGATGAAAAACGATGACTCCGGACATGTCGAACTATCCCAAAATGGTCAATATGGATGAAATTTTAACATTTAATCTTTTGACTGTAAATGACTGTTGGATGTGAATTATGACTTTGTCAACTAAAATAAGTGTGTTTAAAGTCATTTCTGTGCCTGAAACGGGTCAAAATTGAAGCTTTTGAGTAAGCAAAACTGTGTAAAAATGGCAATTTTGGTCACTCTGAGGGTTTAAAAAGTGGTTATTCAACATGAGGCATGATCCAATTGACATATTGAATCATTTTTGGTACAGTCCAAAAAATCAATTTTCGGATGAAAAACGATGACTCCGGACATGTCGAACGATCCCAAAATGGTCAATATGGATGAAATTTTAACATTTAATCTTTTGACTGTAAATGACTGTTGGATGTGAATTATGACTTTGTCAACTAAAATAAGTGTGTTTAAAGTCATTTCTGTGCCTGAAACGGGTCAAAATTGAAGCTTTTGAGCAAGCAAAACTCTGTAAAAATGGCAATTTTGGTCACTGTGAGGGTTTAAAAAGTGGTTATTCAACATGAGGCACGATCCAATTGACATTTTGAATCATTTTTGGTACAGTCCAAAAAATCAATTTTCGGATGAAAAACGATGACTCCGGACATGTCGAACTATCCCAAAATGGTCAATATGGATGAAATTTTAACATTTAATCTTTTGACTGTAAATGACTGTTGGATATGAATTATGACTTTGTCAACTAAAATAAGTGTGTTTAAAGTCATTTCTGTGCCTGAAACGGGTCAAAATTGAAGCTTTTGAGTAAGCAAAACTCTGTAAAAATGGCAATTTTGGTCACTCTGAGGGTTTAAAAAGTGGTTATTCAACATGAGGCACGATCCAATTGACATTTTGAATCATTTTTGGTACAGTCCAAAAAATCAATTTTCGGATGAAAAACGATGACTCCGGACATGTCGAACTATCCCAAAATGGTCAATATGGATGAAATTTTAACATTTAATCTTTTGACTGTAAATGACTGTTGGATGTGAATTATGACTTTGTCAACTAAAATAAGTGTGTTTAAAGTCATTTCTGTGCCTGAAACGGGTCAAAATTGAAGCTTTTGAGTAAGCAAAACTCTGTAAAAATGGCAATTTTGGTCACTCTGAGGGTTTAAAAAGTGGTTATTCAACATGAGGCACGATCCAATTGACATTTTGAATCATTTTTGGTACAGTCCAAAAAATCAATTTTCAGATGAAAAACAATGACTCCGGACATGTCGAACTATCCCAAAATGGTCAATATGGATGAAATTTTAACATTTAATCTTTTGACTCTAAATGGCTGTTGGATGTGAATTATGACTTTGTCAACTAAAATAAGTGTGTTTAAAGTCATTTCTGTGCCTGAAACGGGTCAAAATTGAAGCTTTTGAGTAAGCAAAACTCTGTAAAAATGGCAATTTTGGTCACTGTGAGGGTTTAAAAAGTGGTTATTCAACATGAGGCACGATCCAATTGACATTTTGAATCATTTTTGGTACAGTCCAAAAAATCAATTTTCGGATGAAAAACGATGACTCCGGACATGTCGAACTATCCCAAAATGGTCAATATGGATGAAATTTTAACATTTAATCTTTTGACTGTAAATGACTGTTGGATATGAATTATGACTTTGTCAACTAAAATAAGTGTGTTTAAAGTCATTTCTGTGCCTGAAACGGGTCAAAATTGAAGCTTTTGAGTAAGCAAAACTCTGTAAAAATGGCAATTTTGGTCACTCTGAGGGTTTAAAAAGTGGTTATTCAACATGAGGCACGATCCAATTGACATTTTGAATCATTTTTGGTACAGTCCAAAAAATCAATTTTCAGATGAAAAACGATGACTCCGGACATGTCGAACTATCCCAAAATGGTCAATATGGATGAAATTTTAACATTTAATCTTTTGACTCTAAATGGCTGTTGGATGTGAATTATGACTTTGTCAACTAAAATAAGTGTGTTTAAAGTCATTTCTGTGCCTCAAAGGGGTCAAAATTGAAGCTTTTGAGTAAGCAAAACTCTGTAAAAATGGCAATTTTAGTCACTGTGAGGGTTTAAAAAGTGGTTATTCAACATGAGGCACGATCCAATTGACATTTTGAATCATTTTTGGTACAGTCCAAAAAATCAATTTTCGGATGAAAAACGATGACTCCGGACATGTCGAACTATCCCAAAATGGTCAATATGGATGAAATTTTAACATTTAATCTTTTGACTGTAAATGACTGTTGGATGTGAATTATGACTTTGTCAACTAAAATAAGTGTGTTTAAAGTCATTTCTGTGCCTGAAACGGGTCAAAATTGAAGCTTTTGAGTAAGCAAAACTGTGTAAAAATGGCAATTTTGGTCACTCTGAGGGTTTAAAAAGTGGTTATTCAACATGAGGCATGATCCAATTGACATATTGAATCATTTTTGGTACAGTCCAAAAAATCAATTTTCGGATGAAAAACGATGACTCCGGACATGTCGAACGATCCCAAAATGGTCAATATGGATGAAATTTTAACATTTAATCTTTTGACTGTAAATGACTGTTGGATGTGAATTATGACTTTGTCAACTAAAATAAGTGTGTTTAAAGTCATTTCTGTGCCTGAAACGGGTCAAAATTGAAGCTTTTGAGCAAGCAAAACTCTGTAAAAATGGCAATTTTGGTCACTGTGAGGGTTTAAAAAGTGGTTATTCAACATGAGGCACGATCCAATTGACATTTTGAATCATTTTTGGTACAGTCCAAAAAATCAATTTTCGGATGAAAAACGATGACTCCGGACATGTCGAACTATCCCAAAATGGTCAATATGGATGAAATTTTAACATTTAATCTTTTGACTGTAAATGACTGTTGGATATGAATTATGACTTTGTCAACTAAAATAAGTGTGTTTAAAGTCATTTCTGTGCCTGAAACGGGTCAAAATTGAAGCTTTTGAGTAAGCAAAACTCTGTAAAAATGGCAATTTTGGTCACTCTGAGGGTTTAAAAAGTGGTTATTCAACATGAGGCATGATCCAATTGACATTTTGAATCATTTTTGGTACAGTCCAAAAAATCAATTTTCAGATGAAAAACGATGACTCCGGACATGTCGAACTATCCCAAAATGGTCAATATGGATGAAATTTTAACATTTAATCTTTTGACTCTAAATGGCTGTTGGATGTGAATTATGTCTTTGTCAACTAAAATAAGTGTGTTTAAAGTCATTTCTGTGCCTCAAAGGGGTCAAAATTGAAGCTTTTGAGTAAGCAAAACTCTGTAAAAATGGCAATTTTAGTCACTGTGAGGGTTTAAAAAGTGGTTATTCAACATGAGGCACGATCCAATTGAAATTTTGAATCATTTTTGGTACAGTCCAAAAAATCAATTTTCGGATGAAAAACGATGACTCCGGACATGTCGAACGATCCCAAAAAGGTCAAAATGGATGAAATTTTAACATTTAATCTTTTGACTGTAAATGACTGTTGGATGTGAATTATGACTTTGTCAACTAAAATAAGTGTGTTTAAAGTCATTTCTGTGCCTGAAACGGGTCAAAATTGAAGCTTTTGAGTAAGCAAAACTCTGTAAAAATGGCAATTTTCGTCACTGTGAGGGTTTAAAAAGTGGTTATTGAACATGAGGCACGATCCAATTGACATTTTGAATCATTTTTGGTACAGTCCAAAAAATCAATTTTCGGATGAAAAACGATGACTCCGGACATGTCGAACGATCCCAAAATGGTCAATATGGATGAAATTTTAACATTTAATCTTTTGACTGTAAATGACTGTTGGATGTGAATTATGACTTTGTCAATTAAAATAAGTGTGTTTAAAGTCATTTCTGTGCCTGAAACGGGTCAAAATTGAAGCTTTTGAGTAAGCAAAACTCTGTAAAAATGGCAATTTTGGTCACTCTGAGGGTTTAAAAAGTGGTTATTCAACATGAGGCACGATCCAATTGACATTTTGAATCATTTTTGGTACAGTCCAAAAAAATCAATTTTCGGATGCAAACGATGACTCCGGACATGTCGAACAATCCCAAAAAGGTCAAAATGGATGAAATTTTAACATTTAATCTTTTGACTGCAAATGACTGTTGGATGTGAATTATGACTTTGTCAACTAAAATAAGTGTGTTTAAAGTCATTTCTGTGCCTGAAACGGGTCAAAATTGAAGCTTTTGAGTAAGCAAAACTCTGTAGAAATGGCAATTTTGGTCAATGTGAGGGTTTAAAAAGTGGTTATTCAACATGAGGCACGATCCAATTGACATTTTGAATCATTTTTGGTACAGTCCAAAAAATCAATTTTCGGATGAAAAACGATGACTCCGGACATGTCGAACTATCCCAAAATGGTCAATATGGATGAAATTTTAACATTTAATCTTTTGACTGTAAATGACTGTTGGATGTGAATTATGACTTTGTCAACTAAAATAAGTGTGTTTAAAGTCATTTCTGTGCCTGAAACGGGTCAAAATTGAAGCTTTTGAGTAAGCAAAACTCTGTAAAAATGGCAATTTTGGTCACTCTGAGGGTTTAAAAAGTGGTTATTCAACATGAGGCACGATCCAATTGACATTTTGAATCATTTTTGGTACAGTCCAAAAAATCAATTTTCAGATGAAAAACAATGACTCCGGACATGTCGAACTATCCCAAAATGGTCAATATGGATGAAATTTTAACATTTAATCTTTTGACTCTAAATGGCTGTTGGATGTGAATTATGACTTTGTCAACTAAAATAAGTGTGTTTAAAGTCATTTCTGTGCCTGAAACGGGTCAAAATTGAAGCTTTTGAGTAAGCAAAACTCTGTAAAAATGGCAATTTTGGTCACTGTGAGGGTTTAAAAAGTGGTTATTCAACATGAGGCACGATCCAATTGACATTTTGAATCATTTTTGGTACAGTCCAAAAAATCAATTTTCGGATGAAAAACGATGACTCCGGACATGTCGAACTATCCCAAAATGGTCAATATGGATGAAATTTTAACATTTAATCTTTTGACTGTAAATGACTGTTGGATATGAATTATGACTTTGTCAACTAAAATAAGTGTGTTTAAAGTCATTTCTGTGCCTGAAACGGGTCAAAATTGAAGCTTTTGAGTAAGCAAAACTCTGTAAAAATGGCAATTTTGGTCACTCTGAGGGTTTAAAAAGTGGTTATTCAACATGAGGCACGATCCAATTGACATTTTGAATCATTTTTGGTACAGTCCAAAAAATCAATTTTCAGATGAAAAACGATGACTCCGGACATGTCGAACTATCCCAAAATGGTCAATATGGATGAAATTTTAACATTTAATCTTTTGACTCTAAATGGCTGTTGGATGTGAATTATGACTTTGTCAACTAAAATAAGTGTGTTTAAAGTCATTTCTGTGCCTCAAAGGGGTCAAAATTGAAGCTTTTGAGTAAGCAAAACTCTGTAAAAATGGCAATTTTAGTCACTGTGAGGGTTTAAAAAGTGGTTATTCAACATGAGGCACGATCCAATTGAAATTTTGAATCATTTTTGGTACAGTCCAAAAAATCAATTTTCGGATGAAAAACGATGACTCCGGACATGTCGAACGATCCCAAAAAGGTCAAAATGGATGAAATTTTAACATTTAATCTTTTGACTGTAAATGACTGTTGGATGTGAATTATGACTTTGTCAACTAAAATAAGTGTGTTTAAAGTCATTTCTGTGCCTGAAACGGGTCAAAATTGAAGCTTTTGAGTAAGCAAAACTCTGTAAAAATGGCAATTTTGGTCACTCTGAGGGTTTAAAAAGTGGTTATTCAACATGAGGCACGATCCAATTGACATTTTGAATCATTTTTGGTACAGTCCAAAAAATCAATTTTCGAATGAAAAACGATGACTCCGGACATGTCGAACGATCCCAAAAAGGTCAAAATGGATGAAATTTTAACATTTAATCTTTTGACTGTAAATGACTGTTGGATGTGAATTATGACTTTGTCAACTAAAATAAGTGTGTTTAAAGTCATTTCTGTGCCTGAAACGGGTCAAAATTGAAGCTTTTGAGTAAGCAAAACTCTGTAAAAATGGCAATTTTGGTCACTGTGAGGGTTTAAAAAGTGGTTATTCAACATGAGGCACGATCCAATTGACATTTTGAATCATTTTTGGTACAGTCCAAAAAATCAATTTTCGGATGAAAAACGATGACTCCGGACATGTCGAACTATCCCAAAATGGTCAATATGGATGAAATTTTAACATTTAATCTTTTGACTGTAAATGACTGTTGGATGTGAATTATGACTTTGTCAACTAAAATAAGTGTGTTTAAAGTCATTTCTGTGCCTGAAACGGGTCAAAATTGAAGCTTTTGAGTAAGCAAAACTGTGTAAAAATGGCAATTTTGGTCACTCTGAGGGTTTAAAAAGTGGTTATTCAACATGAGGCATGATCCAATTGACATATTGAATCATTTTTGGTACAGTCCAAAAAATCAATTTTCGGATGAAAAACGATGACTCCGGACATGTCGAACGATCCCAAAATGGTCAATATGGATGAAATTTTAACATTTAATCTTTTGACTGTAAATGACTGTTGGATGTGAATTATGACTTTGTCAACTAAAATAAGTGTGTTTAAAGTCATTTCTGTGCCTGAAACGGGTCAAAATTGAAGCTTTTGAGCAAGCAAAACTCTGTAAAAATGGCAATTTTGGTCACTGTGAGGGTTTAAAAAGTGGTTATTCAACATGAGGCACGATCCAATTGACATTTTGAATCATTTTTGGTACAGTCCAAAAAATCAATTTTCGGATGAAAAACGATGACTCCGGACATGTCGAACTATCCCAAAATGGTCAATATGGATGAAATTTTAACATTTAATCTTTTGACTGTAAATGACTGTTGGATATGAATTATGACTTTGTCAACTAAAATAAGTGTGTTTAAAGTCATTTCTGTGCCTGAAACGGGTCAAAATTGAAGCTTTTGAGTAAGCAAAACTCTGTAAAAATGGCAATTTTGGTCACTCTGAGGGTTTAAAAAGTGGTTATTCAACATGAGGCACGATCCAATTGACATTTTGAATCATTTTTGGTACAGTCCAAAAAATCAATTTTCAGATGAAAAACGATGACTCCGGACATGTCGAACTATCCCAAAATGGTCAATATGGATGAAATTTTAACATTTAATCTTTTGACTCTAAATGGCTGTTGGATGTGAATTATGACTTTGTCAACTAAAATAAGTGTGTTTAAAGTCATTTCTGTGCCTCAAAGGGGTCAAAATTGAAGCTTTTGAGTAAGCAAAACTCTGTAAAAATGGCAATTTTAGTCACTGTGAGGGTTTAAAAAGTGGTTATTCAACATGAGGCACGATCCAATTGAAATTTTGAATCATTTTTGGTACAGTCCAAAAAATCAATTTTCGGATGAAAAACGATGACTCCGGACATGTCGAACGATCCCAAAAAGGTCAAAATGGATGAAATTTTAACATTTAATCTTTTGACTGTAAATGACTGTTGGATGTGAATTATGACTTTGTCAACTAAAATAAGTGTGTTTAAAGTCATTTCTGTGCCTGAAACGGGTCAAAATTGAAGCTTTTGAGTAAGCAAAACTCTGTAAAAATGGCAATTTTGGTCACTGTGAGGGTTTAAAAAGTGGTTATTCAACATGAGGCACGATCCAATTGACATTTTGAATCATTTTTGGTACAGTCCAAAAAATCAATTTTCGGATGAAAAACGATGACTCCGGACATGTCGAACTATCCCAAAATGGTCAATATGGATGAAATTTTAACATTTAATCTTTTGACTGTAAATGACTGTTGGATGTGAATTATGACTTTGTCAACTAAAATAAGTGTGTTTAAAGTCATTTCTGTGCCTGAAACGGGTCAAAATTGAAGCTTTTGAGTAAGCAAAACTGTGTAAAAATGGCAATTTTGGTCACTCTGAGGGTTTAAAAAGTGGTTATTCAACATGAGGCATGATCCAATTGACATATTGAATCATTTTTGGTACAGTCCAAAAAATCAATTTTCGGATGAAAAACGATGACTCCGGACATGTCGAACGATCCCAAAATGGTCAATATGGATGAAATTTTAACATTTAATCTTTTGACTGTAAATGACTGTTGGATGTGAATTATGACTTTGTCAACTAAAATAAGTGTGTTTAAAGTCATTTCTGTGCCTGAAACGGGTCAAAATTGAAGCTTTTGAGCAAGCAAAACTCTGTAAAAATGGCAATTTTGGTCACTGTGAGGGTTTAAAAAGTGGTTATTCAACATGAGGCACGATCCAATTGACATTTTGAATCATTTTTGGTACAGTCCAAAAAATCAATTTTCGGATGAAAAACGATGACTCCGGACATGTCGAACTATCCCAAAATGGTCAATATGGATGAAATTTTAACATTTAATCTTTTGACTGTAAATGACTGTTGGATATGAATTATGACTTTGTCAACTAAAATAAGTGTGTTTAAAGTCATTTCTGTGCCTGAAACGGGTCAAAATTGAAGCTTTTGAGTAAGCAAAACTCTGTAAAAATGGCAATTTTGGTCACTCTGAGGGTTTAAAAAGTGGTTATTCAACATGAGGAATGATCCAATTGACATTTTGAATCATTTTTGGTACAGTCCAAAAAATCAATTTTCAGATGAAAAACGATGACTCCGGACATGTCGAACTATCCCAAAATGGTCAATATGGATGAAATTTTAACATTTAATCTTTTGACTCTAAATGGCTGTTGGATGTGAATTATGTCTTTGTCAACTAAAATAAGTGTGTTTAAAGTCATTTCTGTGCCTCAAAGGGGTCAAAATTGAAGCTTTTGAGTAAGCAAAACTCTGTAAAAATGGCAATTTTAGTCACTGTGAGGGTTTAAAAAGTGGTTATTCAACATGAGGCACGATCCAATTGAAATTTTGAATCATTTTTGGTACAGTCCAAAAAATCAATTTTCGGATGAAAAACGATGACTCCGGACATGTCGAACGATCCCAAAAAGGTCAAAATGGATGAAATTTTAACATTTAATCTTTTGACTGTAAATGACTGTTGGATGTGAATTATGACTTTGTCAACTAAAATAAGTGTGTTTAAAGTCATTTCTGTGCCTGAAACGGGTCAAAATTGAAGCTTTTGAGTAAGCAAAACTCTGTAAAAATGGCAATTTTGGTCACTGTGAGGGTTTAAAAAGTGGTTATTGAACATGAGGCACGATCCAATTGACATTTTGAATCATTTTTGGTACAGTCCAAAAAATCAATTTTCGGATGAAAAACGATGACTCCGGACATGTCGAACGATCCCAAAATGGTCAATATGGATGAAATTTTAACATTTAATCTTTTGACTGTAAATGACTGTTGGATGTGAATTATGACTTTGTCAATTAAAATAAGTGTGTTTAAAGTCATTTCTGTGCCTGAAACGGGTCAAAATTGAAGCTTTTGAGTAAGCAAAACTCTGTAAAAATGGCAATTTTGGTCACTCTGAGGGTTTAAAAAGTGGTTATTCAACATGAGGCACGATCCAATTGACATTTTGAATCATTTTTGGTACAGTCCAAAAAAATCAATTTTCGGATGCAAACGATGACTCCGGACATGTCGAACAATCCCAAAAAGGTCAAAATGGATGAAATTTTAACATTTAATCTTTTGACTGCAAATGACTGTTGGATGTGAATTATGACTTTGTCAACTAAAATAAGTGTGTTTAAAGTCATTTCTGTGCCTGAAACGGGTCAAAATTGAAGCTTTTGAGTAAGCAAAACTCTGTAGAAATGGCAATTTTGGTCAATGTGAGGGTTTAAAAAGTGGTTATTCAACATGAGGCACGATCCAATTGACATTTTGAATCATTTTTGGTACAGTCCAAAAAATCAATTTTCGGATGAAAAACGATGACTCCGGACATGTCGAACTATCCCAAAATGGTCAATATGGATGAAATTTTAACATTTAATCTTTTGACTGTAAATGACTGTTGGATGTGAATTATGACTTTGTCAACTAAAATAAGTGTGTTTAAAGTCATTTCTGTGCCTGAAACGGGTCAAAATTGAAGCTTTTGAGTAAGCAAAACTCTGTAAAAATGGCAATTTTGGTCACTCTGAGGGTTTAAAAAGTGGTTATTCAACATGAGGCACGATCCAATTGACATTTTGAATCATTTTTGGTACAGTCCAAAAAATCAATTTTCAGATGAAAAACAATGACTCCGGACATGTCGAACTATCCCAAAATGGTCAATATGGATGAAATTTTAACATTTAATCTTTTGACTCTAAATGGCTGTTGGATGTGAATTATGACTTTGTCAACTAAAATAAGTGTGTTTAAAGTCATTTCTGTGCCTGAAACGGGTCAAAATTGAAGCTTTTGAGTAAGCAAAACTCTGTAAAAATGGCAATTTTGGTCACTGTGAGGGTTTAAAAAGTGGTTATTCAACATGAGGCACGATCCAATTGACATTTTGAATCATTTTTGGTACAGTCCAAAAAATCAATTTTCGGATGAAAAACGATGACTCCGGACATGTCGAACTATCCCAAAATGGTCAATATGGATGAAATTTTAACATTTAATCTTTTGACTGTAAATGACTGTTGGATATGAATTATGACTTTGTCAACTAAAATAAGTGTGTTTAAAGTCATTTCTGTGCCTGAAACGGGTCAAAATTGAAGCTTTTGAGTAAGCAAAACTCTGTAAAAATGGCAATTTTGGTCACTCTGAGGGTTTAAAAAGTGGTTATTCAACATGAGGCACGATCCAATTGACATTTTGAATCATTTTTGGTACAGTCCAAAAAATCAATTTTCAGATGAAAAACGATGACTCCGGACATGTCGAACTATCCCAAAATGGTCAATATGGATGAAATTTTAACATTTAATCTTTTGACTCTAAATGGCTGTTGGATGTGAATTATGACTTTGTCAACTAAAATAAGTGTGTTTAAAGTCATTTCTGTGCCTCAAAGGGGTCAAAATTGAAGCTTTTGAGTAAGCAAAACTCTGTAAAAATGGCAATTTTAGTCACTGTGAGGGTTTAAAAAGTGGTTATTCAACATGAGGCACGATCCAATTGAAATTTTGAATCATTTTTGGTACAGTCCAAAAAATCAATTTTCGGATGAAAAACGATGACTCCGGACATGTCGAACGATCCCAAAAAGGTCAAAATGGATGAAATTTTAACATTTAATCTTTTGACTGTAAATGACTGTTGGATGTGAATTATGACTTTGTCAACTAAAATAAGTGTGTTTAAAGTCATTTCTGTGCCTGAAACGGGTCAAAATTGAAGCTTTTGAGTAAGCAAAACTCTGTAAAAATGGCAATTTTGGTCACTGTGAGGGTTTAAAAAGTGGTTATTCAACATGAGGCACGATCCAATTGACATTTTGAATCATTTTTGGTACAGTCCAAAAAATCAATTTTCGGATGAAAAACGATGACTCCGGACATGTCGAACTATCCCAAAATGGTCAATATGGATGAAATTTTAACATTTAATCTTTTGACTGTAAATGACTGTTGGATGTGAATTATGACTTTGTCAACTAAAATAAGTGTGTTTAAAGTCATTTCTGTGCCTGAAACGGGTCAAAATTGAAGCTTTTGAGTAAGCAAAACTGTGTAAAAATGGCAATTTTGGTCACTCTGAGGGTTTAAAAAGTGGTTATTCAACATGAGGCATGATCCAATTGACATATTGAATCATTTTTGGTACAGTCCAAAAAATCAATTTTCGGATGAAAAACGATGACTCCGGACATGTCGAACGATCCCAAAATGGTCAATATGGATGAAATTTTAACATTTAATCTTTTGACTGTAAATGACTGTTGGATGTGAATTATGACTTTGTCAACTAAAATAAGTGTGTTTAAAGTCATTTCTGTGCCTGAAACGGGTCAAAATTGAAGCTTTTGAGCAAGCAAAACTCTGTAAAAATGGCAATTTTGGTCACTGTGAGGGTTTAAAAAGTGGTTATTCAACATGAGGCACGATCCAATTGACATTTTGAATCATTTTTGGTACAGTCCAAAAAATCAATTTTCGGATGAAAAACGATGACTCCGGACATGTCGAACTATCCCAAAATGGTCAATATGGATGAAATTTTAACATTTAATCTTTTGACTGTAAATGACTGTTGGATATGAATTATGACTTTGTCAACTAAAATAAGTGTGTTTAAAGTCATTTCTGTGCCTGAAACGGGTCAAAATTGAAGCTTTTGAGTAAGCAAAACTCTGTAAAAATGGCAATTTTGGTCACTCTGAGGGTTTAAAAAGTGGTTATTCAACATGAGGCACGATCCAATTGACATTTTGAATCATTTTTGGTACAGTCCAAAAAATCAATTTTCAGATGAAAAACGATGACTCCGGACATGTCGAACTATCCCAAAATGGTCAATATGGATGAAATTTTAACATTTAATCTTTTGACTCTAAATGGCTGTTGGATGTGAATTATGACTTTGTCAACTAAAATAAGTGTGTTTAAAGTCATTTCTGTGCCTCAAAGGGGTCAAAATTGAAGCTTTTGAGTAAGCAAAACTCTGTAAAAATGGCAATTTTAGTCACTGTGAGGGTTTAAAAAGTGGTTATTCAACATGAGGCACGATCCAATTGAAATTTTGAATCATTTTTGGTACAGTCCAAAAAATCAATTTTCGGATGAAAAACGATGACTCCGGACATGTCGAACGATCCCAAAAAGGTCAAAATGGATGAAATTTTAACATTTAATCTTTTGACTGTAAATGACTGTTGGATGTGAATTATGACTTTGTCAACTAAAATAAGTGTGTTTAAAGTCATTTCTGTGCCTGAAACGGGTCAAAATTGAAGCTTTTGAGTAAGCAAAACTCTGTAAAAATGGCAATTTTGGTCACTCTGAGGGTTTAAAAAGTGGTTATTCAACATGAGGCACGATCCAATTGACATTTTGAATCATTTTTGGTACAGTCCAAAAAATCAATTTTCGGATGAAAAACGATGACTCCGGACATGTCGAACTATCCCAAAATGGTCAATATGGATGAAATTTTAACATTTAATCTTTTGACTGTAAATGACTGTTGGATGTGAATTATGACTTTGTCAACTAAAATAAGTGTGTTTAAAGTCATTTCTGTGCCTGAAACGGGTCAAAATTGAAGCTTTTGAGTAAGCAAAACTGTGTAAAAATGGCAATTTTGGTCACTCTGAGGGTTTAAAAAGTGGTTATTCAACATGAGGCATGATCCAATTGACATATTGAATCATTTTTGGTACAGTCCAAAAAATCAATTTTCGGATGAAAAACGATGACTCCGGACATGTCGAACGATCCCAAAATGGTCAATATGGATGAAATTTTAACATTTAATCTTTTGACTGTAAATGACTGTTGGATGTGAATTATGACTTTGTCAACTAAAATAAGTGTGTTTAAAGTCATTTCTGTGCCTGAAACGGGTCAAAATTGAAGCTTTTGAGCAAGCAAAACTCTGTAAAAATGGCAATTTTGGTCACTGTGAGGGTTTAAAAAGTGGTTATTCAACATGAGGCACGATCCAATTGACATTTTGAATCATTTTTGGTACAGTCCAAAAAATCAATTTTCGGATGAAAAACGATGACTCCGGACATGTCGAACTATCCCAAAATGGTCAATATGGATGAAATTTTAACATTTAATCTTTTGACTGTAAATGACTGTTGGATATGAATTATGACTTTGTCAACTAAAATAAGTGTGTTTAAAGTCATTTCTGTGCCTGAAACGGGTCAAAATTGAAGCTTTTGAGTAAGCAAAACTCTGTAAAAATGGCAATTTTGGTCACTCTGAGGGTTTAAAAAGTGGTTATTCAACATGAGGCATGATCCAATTGACATTTTGAATCATTTTTGGTACAGTCCAAAAAATCAATTTTCAGATGAAAAACGATGACTCCGGACATGTCGAACTATCCCAAAATGGTCAATATGGATGAAATTTTAACATTTAATCTTTTGACTCTAAATGGCTGTTGGATGTGAATTATGTCTTTGTCAACTAAAATAAGTGTGTTTAAAGTCATTTCTGTGCCTCAAAGGGGTCAAAATTGAAGCTTTTGAGTAAGCAAAACTCTGTAAAAATGGCAATTTTAGTCACTGTGAGGGTTTAAAAAGTGGTTATTCAACATGAGGCACGATCCAATTGAAATTTTGAATCATTTTTGGTACAGTCCAAAAAATCAATTTTCGGATGAAAAACGATGACTCCGGACATGTCGAACGATCCCAAAAAGGTCAAAATGGATGAAATTTTAACATTTAATCTTTTGACTGTAAATGACTGTTGGATGTGAATTATGACTTTGTCAACTAAAATAAGTGTGTTTAAAGTCATTTCTGTGCCTGAAACGGGTCAAAATTGAAGCTTTTGAGTAAGCAAAACTCTGTAAAAATGGCAATTTTGGTCACTGTGAGGGTTTAAAAAGTGGTTATTGAACATGAGGCACGATCCAATTGACATTTTGAATCATTTTTGGTACAGTCCAAAAAAATCAATTTTCGGATGAAAAACGATGACTCCGGACATGTCGAACAATCCCAAAATGGTCAATATGGATGAAATTTTAACATTTAATCTTTTGACTGTAAATGACTGTTGGATGTGAATTATGACTTTGTCAATTAAAATAAGTGTGTTTAAAGTCATTTCTGTGCCTGAAACGGGTCAAAATTGAAGCTTTTGAGTAAGCAAAACTCTGTAAAAATGGCAATTTTGGTCACTCTGAGGGTTTAAAAAGTGGTTATTCAACATGAGGCACGATCCAATTGACATTTTGAATCATTTTTGGTACAGTCCAAAAAATCAATTTTCAGATGAAAAACGATGACTCCGGACATGTCGAACTATCCCAAAATGGTCAATATGGATGAAATTTTAACATTTAATCTTTTGACTCTAAATGGCTGTTGGATGTGAATTATGACTTTGTCAACTAAAATAAGTGTGTTTAAAGTCATTTCTGTGCCTCAAAGGGGTCAAAATTGAAGCTTTTGAGTAAGCAAAACTCTGTAAAAATGGCAATTTTAGTCACTGTGAGGGTTTAAAAAGTGGTTATTCAACATGAGGCACGATCCAATTGAAATTTTGAATCATTTTTGGTACAGTCCAAAAAATCAATTTTCGGATGAAAAACGATGACTCCGGACATGTCGAACGATCCCAAAAAGGTCAAAATGGATGAAATTTTAACATTTAATCTTTTGACTGTAAATGACTGTTGGATGTGAATTATGACTTTGTCAACTAAAATAAGTGTGTTTAAAGTCATTTCTGTGCCTGAAACGGGTCAAAATTGAAGCTTTTGAGTAAGCAAAACTCTGTAAAAATGGCAATTTTGGTCACTCTGAGGGTTTAAAAAGTGGTTATTCAACATGAGGCACGATCCAATTGACATTTTGAATCATTTTTGGTACAGTCCAAAAAATCAATTTTCGAATGAAAAACGATGACTCCGGACATGTCGAACGATCCCAAAAAGGTCAAAATGGATGAAATTTTAACATTTAATCTTTTGACTGTAAATGACTGTTGGATGTGAATTATGACTTTGTCAACTAAAATAAGTGTGTTTAAAGTCATTTCTGTGCCTGAAACGGGTCAAAATTGAAGCTTTTGAGTAAGCAAAACTCTGTAAAAATGGCAATTTTGGTCACTGTGAGGGTTTAAAAAGTGGTTATTCAACATGAGGCACGATCCAATTGACATTTTGAATCATTTTTGGTACAGTCCAAAAAATCAATTTTCGGATGAAAAACGATGACTCCGGACATGTCGAACTATCCCAAAATGGTCAATATGGATGAAATTTTAACATTTAATCTTTTGACTGTAAATGACTGTTGGATGTGAATTATGACTTTGTCAACTAAAATAAGTGTGTTTAAAGTCATTTCTGTGCCTGAAACGGGTCAAAATTGAAGCTTTTGAGTAAGCAAAACTGTGTAAAAATGGCAATTTTGGTCACTGTGAGGGTTTAAAAAGTGGTTATTCAACATGAGGCACGATCCAATTGACATTTTGAATCATTTTTGGTACAGTCCAAAAAATCAATTTTCGGATGAAAAACGATGACTCCGGACATGTCGAACTATCCCAAAATAGTCAATATGGATGAAATTTTAACATTTAATCTTTTGACTGTAAATGACTGTTGGATATGAATTATGACTTTGTCAACTAAAATAAGTGTGTTTAAAGTCATTTCTGTGCCTGAAACGGGTCAAAATTGAAGCTTTTGAGTAAGCAAAACTCTGTAAAAATGGCAATTTTGGTCACTCTGAGGGTTTAAAAAGTGGTTATTCAACATGAGGCACGATCCAATTGACATTTTGAATCATTTTTGGTACAGTCCAAAAAATCAATTTTCAGATGAAAAACGATGACTCCGGACATGTCGAACTATCCCAAAATGGTCAATATGGATGAAATTTTAACATTTAATCTTTTGACTCTAAATGGCTGTTGGATGTGAATTATGACTTTGTCAACTAAAATAAGTGTGTTTAAAGTCATTTCTGTGCCTCAAAGGGGTCAAAATTGAAGCTTTTGAGTAAGCAAAACTCTGTAAAAATGGCAATTTTAGTCACTGTGAGGGTTTAAAAAGTGGTTATTCAACATGAGGCACGATCCAATTGAAATTTTGAATCATTTTTGGTACAGTCCAAAAAATCAATTTTCGGATGAAAAACGATGACTCCGGACATGTCGAACGATCCCAAAAAGGTCAAAATGGATGAAATTTTAACATTTAATCTTTTGACTGTAAATGACTGTTGGATGTGAATTATGACTTTGTCAACTAAAATAAGTGTGTTTAAAGTCATTTCTGTGCCTGAAACGGGTCAAAATTGAAGCTTTTGAGTAAGCAAAACTCTGTAAAAATGGCAATTTTGGTCACTGTGAGGGTTTAAAAAGTGGTTATTGAACATGAGGCACGATCCAATTGACATTTTGAATCATTTTTGGTACAGTCCAAAAAATCAATTTTCGGATGAAAAACGATGACTCCGGACATGTCGAACGATCCCAAAATGGTCAATATGGATGAAATTTTAACATTTAATCTTTTGACTGTAAATGACTGTTGGATGTGAATTATGACTTTGTCAATTAAAATAAGTGTGTTTAAAGTCATTTCTGTGCCTGAAACGGGTCAAAATTGAAGCTTTTGAGTAAGCAAAACTCTGTAAAAATGGCAATTTTGGTCACTCTGAGGGTTTAAAAAGTGGTTATTCAACATGAGGCACGATCCAATTGACATTTTGAATCATTTTTGGTACAGTCCAAAAAAATCAATTTTCGGATGCAAACGATGACTCCGGACATGTCGAACAATCCCAAAAAGGTCAAAATGGATGAAATTTTAACATTTAATCTTTTGACTGCAAATGACTGTTGGATGTGAATTATGACTTTGTCAACTAAAATAAGTGTGTTTAAAGTCATTTCTGTGCCTGAAACGGGTCAAAATTGAAGCTTTTGAGTAAGCAAAACTCTGTAGAAATGGCAATTTTGGTCAATGTGAGGGTTTAAAAAGTGGTTATTCAACATGAGGCACGATCCAATTGACATTTTGAATCATTTTTGGTACAGTCCAAAAAATCAATTTTCGGATGAAAAACGATGACTCCGGACATGTCGAACTATCCCAAAATGGTCAATATGGATGAAATTTTAACATTTAATCTTTTGACTGTAAATGACTGTTGGATGTGAATTATGACTTTGTCAACTAAAATAAGTGTGTTTAAAGTCATTTCTGTGCCTGAAACGGGTCAAAATTGAAGCTTTTGAGTAAGCAAAACTCTGTAAAAATGGCAATTTTGGTCACTCTGAGGGTTTAAAAAGTGGTTATTCAACATGAGGCACGATCCAATTGACATTTTGAATCATTTTTGGTACAGTCCAAAAAATCAATTTTCAGATGAAAAACAATGACTCCGGACATGTCGAACTATCCCAAAATGGTCAATATGGATGAAATTTTAACATTTAATCTTTTGACTCTAAATGGCTGTTGGATGTGAATTATGACTTTGTCAACTAAAATAAGTGTGTTTAAAGTCATTTCTGTGCCTGAAACGGGTCAAAATTGAAGCTTTTGAGTAAGCAAAACTCTGTAAAAATGGCAATTTTGGTCACTGTGAGGGTTTAAAAAGTGGTTATTCAACATGAGGCACGATCCAATTGACATTTTGAATCATTTTTGGTACAGTCCAAAAAATCAATTTTCGGATGAAAAACGATGACTCCGGACATGTCGAACTATCCCAAAATGGTCAATATGGATGAAATTTTAACATTTAATCTTTTGACTGTAAATGACTGTTGGATATGAATTATGACTTTGTCAACTAAAATAAGTGTGTTTAAAGTCATTTCTGTGCCTGAAACGGGTCAAAATTGAAGCTTTTGAGTAAGCAAAACTCTGTAAAAATGGCAATTTTGGTCACTCTGAGGGTTTAAAAAGTGGTTATTCAACATGAGGCACGATCCAATTGACATTTTGAATCATTTTTGGTACAGTCCAAAAAATCAATTTTCAGATGAAAAACGATGACTCCGGACATGTCGAACTATCCCAAAATGGTCAATATGGATGAAATTTTAACATTTAATCTTTTGACTCTAAATGGCTGTTGGATGTGAATTATGACTTTGTCAACTAAAATAAGTGTGTTTAAAGTCATTTCTGTGCCTCAAAGGGGTCAAAATTGAAGCTTTTGAGTAAGCAAAACTCTGTAAAAATGGCAATTTTAGTCACTGTGAGGGTTTAAAAAGTGGTTATTCAACATGAGGCACGATCCAATTGAAATTTTGAATCATTTTTGGTACAGTCCAAAAAATCAATTTTCGGATGAAAAACGATGACTCCGGACATGTCGAACGATCCCAAAAAGGTCAAAATGGATGAAATTTTAACATTTAATCTTTTGACTGTAAATGACTGTTGGATGTGAATTATGACTTTGTCAACTAAAATAAGTGTGTTTAAAGTCATTTCTGTGCCTGAAACGGGTCAAAATTGAAGCTTTTGAGTAAGCAAAACTCTGTAAAAATGGCAATTTTGGTCACTCTGAGGGTTTAAAAAGTGGTTATTCAACATGAGGCACGATCCAATTGACATTTTGAATCATTTTTGGTACAGTCCAAAAAATCAATTTTCGAATGAAAAACGATGACTCCGGACATGTCGAACGATCCCAAAAAGGTCAAAATGGATGAAATTTTAACATTTAATCTTTTGACTGTAAATGACTGTTGGATGTGAATTATGACTTTGTCAACTAAAATAAGTGTGTTTAAAGTCATTTCTGTGCCTGAAACGGGTCAAAATTGAAGCTTTTGAGTAAGCAAAACTCTGTAAAAATGGCAATTTTGGTCACTGTGAGGGTTTAAAAAGTGGTTATTCAACATGAGGCACGATCCAATTGACATTTTGAATCATTTTTGGTACAGTCCAAAAAATCAATTTTCGGATGAAAAACGATGACTCCGGACATGTCGAACTATCCCAAAATGGTCAATATGGATGAAATTTTAACATTTAATCTTTTGACTGTAAATGACTGTTGGATGTGAATTATGACTTTGTCAACTAAAATAAGTGTGTTTAAAGTCATTTCTGTGCCTGAAACGGGTCAAAATTGAAGCTTTTGAGTAAGCAAAACTGTGTAAAAATGGCAATTTTGGTCACTCTGAGGGTTTAAAAAGTGGTTATTCAACATGAGGCATGATCCAATTGACATATTGAATCATTTTTGGTACAGTCCAAAAAATCAATTTTCGGATGAAAAACGATGACTCCGGACATGTCGAACGATCCCAAAATGGTCAATATGGATGAAATTTTAACATTTAATCTTTTGACTGTAAATGACTGTTGGATGTGAATTATGACTTTGTCAACTAAAATAAGTGTGTTTAAAGTCATTTCTGTGCCTGAAACGGGTCAAAATTGAAGCTTTTGAGCAAGCAAAACTCTGTAAAAATGGCAATTTTGGTCACTGTGAGGGTTTAAAAAGTGGTTATTCAACATGAGGCACGATCCAATTGACATTTTGAATCATTTTTGGTACAGTCCAAAAAATCAATTTTCGGATGAAAAACGATGACTCCGGACATGTCGAACTATCCCAAAATGGTCAATATGGATGAAATTTTAACATTTAATCTTTTGACTGTAAATGACTGTTGGATATGAATTATGACTTTGTCAACTAAAATAAGTGTGTTTAAAGTCATTTCTGTGCCTGAAACGGGTCAAAATTGAAGCTTTTGAGTAAGCAAAACTCTGTAAAAATGGCAATTTTGGTCACTCTGAGGGTTTAAAAAGTGGTTATTCAACATGAGGCACGATCCAATTGACATTTTGAATCATTTTTGGTACAGTCCAAAAAATCAATTTTCAGATGAAAAACGATGACTCCGGACATGTCGAACTATCCCAAAATGGTCAATATGGATGAAATTTTAACATTTAATCTTTTGACTCTAAATGGCTGTTGGATGTGAATTATGACTTTGTCAACTAAAATAAGTGTGTTTAAAGTCATTTCTGTGCCTCAAAGGGGTCAAAATTGAAGCTTTTGAGTAAGCAAAACTCTGTAAAAATGGCAATTTTAGTCACTGTGAGGGTTTAAAAAGTGGTTATTCAACATGAGGCACGATCCAATTGAAATTTTGAATCATTTTTGGTACAGTCCAAAAAATCAATTTTCGGATGAAAAACGATGACTCCGGACATGTCGAACGATCCCAAAAAGGTCAAAATGGATGAAATTTTAACATTTAATCTTTTGACTGTAAATGACTGTTGGATGTGAATTATGACTTTGTCAACTAAAATAAGTGTGTTTAAAGTCATTTCTGTGCCTGAAACGGGTCAAAATTGAAGCTTTTGAGTAAGCAAAACTCTGTAAAAATGGCAATTTTGGTCACTCTGAGGGTTTAAAAAGTGGTTATTCAACATGAGGCACGATCCAATTGACATTTTGAATCATTTTTGGTACAGTCCAAAAAATCAATTTTCGGATGAAAAACGATGACTCCGG
Source organism: Lissotriton vulgaris (assembly GCF_964263255.1). Classification (NCBI taxonomy): domain Eukaryota; kingdom Metazoa; phylum Chordata; class Amphibia; order Caudata; family Salamandridae; genus Lissotriton; species Lissotriton vulgaris. Next base: position 1,072,577 of record NW_028253326.1, read on the forward strand.
ACATGTCGAACTATCCCAAAATGGTCAATATGGATGAAATTTTAACATTTAATCTTTTGACTGTAAATGACTGTTGGATGTGAATTATGACTTTGTCAACTAAAATAAGTGTGTTTAAAGTCATTTCTGTGCCTGAAACGGGTCAAAATTGAAGCTTTTGAGTAAGCAAAACTGTGTAAAAATGGCAATTTTGGTCACTCTGAGGGTTTAAAAAGTGGTTATTCAACATGAGGCATGATCCAATTGACATATTGAATCATTTTTGGTACAGTCCAAAAAATCAATTTTCGGATGAAAAACGATGACTCCGGACATGTCGAACGATCCCAAAATGGTCAATATGGATGAAATTTTAACATTTAATCTTTTGACTGTAAATGACTGTTGGATGTGAATTATGACTTTGTCAACTAAAATAAGTGTGTTTAAAGTCATTTCTGTGCCTGAAACGGGTCAAAATTGAAGCTTTTGAGCAAGCAAAACTCTGTAAAAATGGCAATTTTGGTCACTGTGAGGGTTTAAAAAGTGGTTATTCAACATGAGGCACGATCCAATTGACATTTTGAATCATTTTTGGTACAGTCCAAAAAATCAATTTTCGGATGAAAAACGATGACTCCGGACATGTCGAACTATCCCAAAATGGTCAATATGGATGAAATTTTAACATTTAATCTTTTGACTGTAAATGACTGTTGGATATGAATTATGACTTTGTCAACTAAAATAAGTGTGTTTAAAGTCATTTCTGTGCCTGAAACGGGTCAAAATTGAAGCTTTTGAGTAAGCAAAACTCTGTAAAAATGGCAATTTTGGTCACTCTGAGGGTTTAAAAAGTGGTTATTCAACATGAGGCATGATCCAATTGACATTTTGAATCATTTTTGGTACAGTCCAAAAAATCAATTTTCAGATGAAAAACGATGACTCCGGACATGTCGAACTATCCCAAAATGGTCAATATGGATGAAATTTTAACATTTAATCTTTTGACTCTAAATGGCTGTTGGATGTGAATTATGTCTTTGTCAACTAAAATAAGTGTGTTTAAAGTCATTTCTGTGCCTCAAAGGGGTCAAAATTGAAGCTTTTGAGTAAGCAAAACTCTGTAAAAATGGCAATTTTAGTCACTGTGAGGGTTTAAAAAGTGGTTATTCAACATGAGGCACGATCCAATTGAAATTTTGAATCATTTTTGGTACAGTCCAAAAAATCAATTTTCGGATGAAAAACGATGACTCCGGACATGTCGAACGATCCCAAAAAGGTCAAAATGGATGAAATTTTAACATTTAATCTTTTGACTGTAAATGACTGTTGGATGTGAATTATGACTTTGTCAACTAAAATAAGTGTGTTTAAAGTCATTTCTGTGCCTGAAACGGGTCAAAATTGAAGCTTTTGAGTAAGCAAAACTCTGTAAAAATGGCAATTTTGGTCACTGTGAGGGTTTAAAAAGTGGTTATTGAACATGAGGCACGATCCAATTGACATTTTGAATCATTTTTGGTACAGTCCAAAAAAATCAATTTTCGGATGAAAAACGATGACTCCGGACATGTCGAACGATCCCAAAATGGTCAATATGGATGAAATTTTAACATTTAATCTTTTGACTGTAAATGACTGTTGGATGTGAATTATGACTTTGTCAATTAAAATAAGTGTGTTTAAAGTCATTTCTGTGCCTGAAACGGGTCAAAATTGAAGCTTTTGAGTAAGCAAAACTCTGTAAAAATGGCAATTTTGGTCACTCTGAGGGTTTAAAAAGTGGTTATTCAACATGAGGCACGATCCAATTGACATTTTGAATCATTTTTGGTACAGTCCAAAAAATCAATTTTCAGATGAAAAACGATGACTCCGGACATGTCGAACTATCCCAAAATGGTCAATATGGATGAAATTTTAACATTTAATCTTTTGACTCTAAATGGCTGTTGGATGTGAATTATGACTTTGTCAACTAAAATAAGTGTGTTTAAAGTCATTTCTGTGCCTCAAAGGGGTCAAAATTGAAGCTTTTGAGTAAGCAAAACTCTGTAAAAATGGCAATTTTAGTCACTGTGAGGGTTTAAAAAGTGGTTATTCAACATGAGGCACGATCCAATTGAAATTTTGAATCATTTTTGGTACAGTCCAAAAAATCAATTTTCGGATGAAAAACGATGACTCCGGACATGTCGAACGATCCCAAAAAGGTCAAAATGGATGAAATTTTAACATTTAATCTTTTGACTGTAAATGACTGTTGGATGTGAATTATGACTTTGTCAACTAAAATAAGTGTGTTTAAAGTCATTTCTGTGCCTGAAACGGGTCAAAATTGAAGCTTTTGAGTAAGCAAAACTCTGTAAAAATGGCAATTTTGGTCACTCTGAGGGTTTAAAAAGTGGTTATTCAACATGAGGCACGATCCAATTGACATTTTGAATCATTTTTGGTACAGTCCAAAAAATCAATTTTCGAATGAAAAACGATGACTCCGGACATGTCGAACGATCCCAAAAAGGTCAAAATGGATGAAATTTTAACATTTAATCTTTTGACTGTAAATGACTGTTGGATGTGAATTATGACTTTGTCAACTAAAATAAGTGTGTTTAAAGTCATTTCTGTGCCTGAAACGGGTCAAAATTGAAGCTTTTGAGTAAGCAAAACTCTGTAAAAATGGCAATTTTGGTCACTGTGAGGGTTTAAAAAGTGGTTATTCAACATGAGGCACGATCCAATTGACATTTTGAATCATTTTTGGTACAGTCCAAAAAATCAATTTTCGGATGAAAAACGATGACTCCGGACATGTCGAACTATCCCAAAATGGTCAATATGGATGAAATTTTAACATTTAATCTTTTGACTGTAAATGACTGTTGGATGTGAATTATGACTTTGTCAACTAAAATAAGTGTGTTTAAAGTCATTTCTGTGCCTGAAACGGGTCAAAATTGAAGCTTTTGAGTAAGCAAAACTGTGTAAAAATGGCAATTTTGGTCACTGTGAGGGTTTAAAAAGTGGTTATTCAACATGAGGCACGATCCAATTGACATTTTGAATCATTTTTGGTACAGTCCAAAAAATCAATTTTCGGATGAAAAACGATGACTCCGGACATGTCGAACTATCCCAAAATAGTCAATATGGATGAAATTTTAACATTTAATCTTTTGACTGTAAATGACTGTTGGATATGAATTATGACTTTGTCAACTAAAATAAGTGTGTTTAAAGTCATTTCTGTGCCTGAAACGGGTCAAAATTGAAGCTTTTGAGTAAGCAAAACTCTGTAAAAATGGCAATTTTGGTCACTCTGAGGGTTTAAAAAGTGGTTATTCAACATGAGGCACGATCCAATTGACATTTTGAATCATTTTTGGTACAGTCCAAAAAATCAATTTTCAGATGAAAAACGATGACTCCGGACATGTCGAACTATCCCAAAATGGTCAATATGGATGAAATTTTAACATTTAATCTTTTGACTCTAAATGGCTGTTGGATGTGAATTATGACTTTGTCAACTAAAATAAGTGTGTTTAAAGTCATTTCTGTGCCTCAAAGGGGTCAAAATTGAAGCTTTTGAGTAAGCAAAACTCTGTAAAAATGGCAATTTTGGTCACTCTGAGGGTTTAAAAAGTGGTTATTCAACATGAGGCACGATCCAATTGACATTTTGAATCATTTTTGGTACAGTCCAAAAAATCAATTTTCGAATGAAAAACGATGACTCCGGACATGTCGAACGATCCCAAAAAGGTCAAAATGGATGAAATTTTAACATTTAATCTTTTGACTGTAAATGACTGTTGGATGTGAATTATGACTTTGTCAACTAAAATAAGTGTGTTTAAAGTCATTTCTGTGCCTGAAACGGGTCAAAATTGAAGCTTTTGAGTAAGCAAAACTCTGTAAAAATGGCAATTTTGGTCACTGTGAGGGTTTAAAAAGTGGTTATTCAACATGAGGCACGATCCAATTGACATTTTGAATCATTTTTGGTACAGTCCAAAAAATCAATTTTCGGATGAAAAACGATGACTCCGGACATGTCGAACTATCCCAAAATGGTCAATATGGATGAAATTTTAACATTTAATCTTTTGACTGTAAATGACTGTTGGATGTGAATTATGACTTTGTCAACTAAAATAAGTGTGTTTAAAGTCATTTCTGTGCCTGAAACGGGTCAAAATTGAAGCTTTTGAGTAAGCAAAACTGTGTAAAAATGGCAATTTTGGTCACTCTGAGGGTTTAAAAAGTGGTTATTCAACATGAGGCATGATCCAATTGACATATTGAATCATTTTTGGTACAGTCCAAAAAATCAATTTTCGGATGAAAAACGATGACTCCGGACATGTCGAACGATCCCAAAATGGTCAATATGGATGAAATTTTAACATTTAATCTTTTGACTGTAAATGACTGTTGGATGTGAATTATGACTTTGTCAACTAAAATAAGTGTGTTTAAAGTCATTTCTGTGCCTGAAACGGGTCAAAATTGAAGCTTTTGAGTAAGCAAAACTCTGTAAAAATGGCAATTTTGGTCACTGTGAGGGTTTAAAAAGTGGTTATTGAACATGAGGCACGATCCAATTGACATTTTGAATCATTTTTGGTACAGTCCAAAAAATCAATTTTCGGATGAAAAACGATGACTCCGGACATGTCGAACTATCCCAAAATGGTCAATATGGATGAAATTTTAACATTTAATCTTTTGACTGTAAATGACTGTTGGATGTGAATTATGACTTTGTCAACTAAAATAAGTGTGTTTAAAGTCATTTCTGTGCCTGAAACGGGTCAAAATTGAAGCTTTTGAGTAAGCAAAACTGTGTAAAAATGGCAATTTTGGTCACTCTGAGGGTTTAAAAAGTGGTTATTCAACATGAGGCATGATCCAATTGACATATTGAATCATTTTTGGTACAGTCCAAAAAATCAATTTTCGGATGAAAAACGATGACTCCGGACATGTCGAATGATCCCAAAATGGTCAATATGGATGAAATTTTAACATTTAATCTTTTGACTGTAAATGACTGTTGGATGTGAATTATGACTTTGTCAATTAAAATAAGTGTGTTTAAAGTCATTTCTGTGCCTGAAACGGGTCAAAATTGAAGCTTTTGAGTAAGCAAAACTCTGTAGAAATGGCAATTTTGGTCAATGTGAGGGTTTAAAAAGTGGTTATTCAACATGAGGCACGATCCAATTGACATTTTGAATCATTTTTGGTACAGTCCAAAAAATCAATTTTCGGATGAAAAACGATGACTCCGGACATGTCGAACTATCCCAAAATGGTCAATATGGATGAAATTTTAACATTTAATCTTTTGACTGTAAATGACTGTTGGATGTGAATTATGACTTTGTCAACTAAAATAAGTGTGTTTAAAGTCATTTCTGTGCCTGAAACGGGTCAAAATTGAAGCTTTTGAGTAAGCAAAACTCTGTAAAAATGGCAATTTTGGTCACTCTGAGGGTTTAAAAAGTGGTTATTCAACATGAGGCACGATCCAATTGACATTTTGAATCATTTTTGGTACAGTCCAAAAAATCAATTTTCAGATGAAAAACAATGACTCCGGACATGTCGAACTATCCCAAAATGGTCAATATGGATGAAATTTTAACATTTAATCTTTTGACTCTAAATGGCTGTTGGATGTGAATTATGACTTTGTCAACTAAAATAAGTGTGTTTAAAGTCATTTCTGTGCCTGAAACGGGTCAAAATTGAAGCTTTTGAGTAAGCAAAACTCTGTAAAAATGGCAATTTTGGTCACTGTGAGGGTTTAAAAAGTGGTTATTCAACATGAGGCACGATCCAATTGACATTTTGAATCATTTTTGGTACAGTCCAAAAAATCAATTTTCGGATGAAAAACGATGACTCCGGACATGTCGAACTATCCCAAAATGGTCAATATGGATGAAATTTTAACATTTAATCTTTTGACTGTAAATGACTGTTGGATATGAATTATGACTTTGTCAACTAAAATAAGTGTGTTTAAAGTCATTTCTGTGCCTGAAACGGGTCAAAATTGAAGCTTTTGAGTAAGCAAAACTCTGTAAAAATGGCAATTTTGGTCACTCTGAGGGTTTAAAAAGTGGTTATTCAACATGAGGCACGATCCAATTGACATTTTGAATCATTTTTGGTACAGTCCAAAAAATCAATTTTCAGATGAAAAACGATGACTCCGGACATGTCGAACTATCCCAAAATGGTCAATATGGATGAAATTTTAACATTTAATCTTTTGACTCTAAATGGCTGTTGGATGTGAATTGTGACTTTGTCAACTAAAATAAGTGTGTTTAAAGTCATTTCTGTGCCTCAAAGGGGTCAAAATTGAAGCTTTTGAGTAAGCAAAACTCTGTAAAAATGGCAATTTTAGTCACTGTGAGGGTTTAAAAAGTGGTTATTCAACATGAGGCACGATCCAATTGAAATTTTGAATCATTTTTGGTACAGTCCAAAAAATCAATTTTCGGATGAAAAACGATGACTCCGGACATGTCGAACGATCCCAAAAAGGTCAAAATGGATGAAATTTTAACATTTAATCTTTTGACTGTAAATGACTGTTGGATGTGAATTATGACTTTGTCAACTAAAATAAGTGTGTTTAAAGTCATTTCTGTGCCTGAAACGGGTCAAAATTGAAGCTTTTGAGTAAGCAAAACTCTGTAAAAATGGCAATTTTGGTCACTCTGAGGGTTTAAAAAGTGGTTATTCAACATGAGGCACGATCCAATTGACATTTTGAATCATTTTTGGTACAGTCCAAAAAATCAATTTTCGAATGAAAAACGATGACTCCGGACATGTCGAACGATCCCAAAAAGGTCAAAATGGATGAAATTTTAACATTTAATCTTTTGACTGTAAATGACTGTTGGATGTGAATTATGACTTTGTCAACTAAAATAAGTGTGTTTAAAGTCATTTCTGTGCCTGAAACGGGTCAAAATTGAAGCTTTTGAGTAAGCAAAACTCTGTAAAAATGGCAATTTTGGTCACTGTGAGGGTTTAAAAAGTGGTTATTCAACATGAGGCACGATCCAATTGACATTTTGAATCATTTTTGGTACAGTCCAAAAAATCAATTTTCGGATGAAAAACGATGACTCCGGACATGTCGAACTATCCCAAAATGGTCAATATGGATGAAATTTTAACATTTAATCTTTTGACTGTAAATGACTGTTGGATGTGAATTATGACTTTGTCAACTAAAATAAGTGTGTTTAAAGTCATTTCTGTGCCTGAAACGGGTCAAAATTGAAGCTTTTGAGTAAGCAAAACTGTGTAAAAATGGCAATTTTGGTCACTCTGAGGGTTTAAAAAGTGGTTATTCAACATGAGGCATGATCCAATTGACATATTGAATCATTTTTGGTACAGTCCAAAAAATCAATTTTCGGATGAAAAACGATGACTCCGGACATGTCGAACGATCCCAAAATGGTCAATATGGATGAAATTTTAACATTTAATCTTTTGACTGTAAATGACTGTTGGATGTGAATTATGACTTTGTCAACTAAAATAAGTGTGTTTAAAGTCATTTCTGTGCCTGAAACGGGTCAAAATTGAAGCTTTTGAGCAAGCAAAACTCTGTAAAAATGGCAATTTTGGTCACTGTGAGGGTTTAAAAAGTGGTTATTCAACATGAGGCACGATCCAATTGACATTTTGAATCATTTTTGGTACAGTCCAAAAAATCAATTTTCGGATGAAAAACGATGACTCCGGACATGTCGAACTATCCCAAAATGGTCAATATGGATGAAATTTTAACATTTAATCTTTTGACTGTAAATGACTGTTGGATATGAATTATGACTTTGTCAACTAAAATAAGTGTGTTTAAAGTCATTTCTGTGCCTGAAACGGGTCAAAATTGAAGCTTTTGAGTAAGCAAAACTCTGTAAAAATGGCAATTTTGGTCACTCTGAGGGTTTAAAAAGTGGTTATTCAACATGAGGCACGATCCAATTGACATTTTGAATCATTTTTGGTACAGTCCAAAAAATCAATTTTCGGATGAAAAACGATGACTCCGGACATGTCGAACTATCCCAAAATGGTCAATATGGATGAAATTTTAACATTTAATCTTTTGACTGTAAATGACTGTTGGATGTGAATTATGACTTTGTCAACTAAAATAAGTGTGTTTAAAGTCATTTCTGTGCCTGAAACGGGTCAAAATTGAAGCTTTTGAGTAAGCAAAACTGTGTAAAAATGGCAATTTTGGTCACTCTGAGGGTTTAAAAAGTGGTTATTCAACATGAGGCATGACCCAATTGACATATTGAATCATTTTTGGTACAGTCCAAAAAATCAATTTTCGGATGAAAAACGATGACTCCGGACATGTCGAACGATCCCAAAATGGTCAATATGGATGAAATTTTAACATTTAATCTTTTGACTGTAAATGACTGTTGGATGTGAATTATGACTTTGTCAACTAAAATAAGTGTGTTTAAAGTCATTTCTGTGCCTGAAACGGGTCAAAATTGAAGCTTTTGAGTAAGCAAAACTCTGTAAAAATGGCAATTTTGGTCACTGTGAGGGTTTAAAAAGTGGTTATTGAACATGAGGCACGATCCAATTGACATTTTGAATCATTTTTGGTACAGTCCAAAAAATCAATTTTCGGATGAAAAACGATGACTCCGGACATGTCGAACTATCCCAAAATGGTCAATATGGATGAAATTTTAACATTTAATCTTTTGACTGTAAATGACTGTTGGATGTGAATTATGACTTTGTCAACTAAAATAAGTGTGTTTAAAGTCATTTCTGTGCCTGAAACGGGTCAAAATTGAAGCTTTTGAGTAAGCAAAACTGTGTAAAAATGGCAATTTTGGTCACTCTGAGGGTTTAAAAAGTGGTTATTCAACATGAGGCATGATAGAATTGACATATTGAATCATTTTTGGTACAGTCCAAAAAATCAATTTTCGGATGAAAAACGATGACTCCGGACATGTCGAATGATCCCAAAATGGTCAATATGGATGAAATTTTAACATTTAATCTTTTGACTGTAAATGACTGTTGGATGTGAATTATGACTTTGTCAATTAAAATAAGTGTGTTTAAAGTCATTTCTGTGCCTGAAACGGGTCAAAATTGAAGCTTTTGAGTAAGCAAAACTCTGTAAAAATGGCAATTTTGGTCACTCTGAGGGTTTAAAAAGTGGTTATTCAACATGAGGCACGATCCAATTGACATTTTGAATCATTTTTGGTACAGTCCAAAAAAATCAATTTTCGGATGCAAACGATGACTCCGGACATGTCGAACGATCCCAAAAAGGTCAAAATGGATGAAATTTTAACATTTAATCTTTTGACTGCAAATGACTGTTGGATGTGAATTATGACTTTGTCAACTAAAATAAGTGTGTTTAAAGTCATTTCTGTGCCTGAAACGGGTCAAAATTGAAGCTTTTGAGTAAGCAAAACTCTGTAGAAATGGCAATTTTGGTCAATGTGAGGGTTTAAAAAGTGGTTATTCAACATGAGGCACGATCCAATTGACATTTTGAATCATTTTTGGTACAGTCCAAAAAATCAATTTTCGGATGAAAAACGATGACTCCGGACATGTCGAACTATCCCAAAATGGTCAATATGGATGAAATTTTAACATTTAATCTTTTGACTGTAAATGACTGTTGGATGTGAATTATGACTTTGTCAACTAAAATAAGTGTGTTTAAAGTCATTTCTGTGCCTGAAACGGGTCAAAATTGAAGCTTTTGAGTAAGCAAAACTCTGTAAAAATGGCAATTTTGGTCACTCTGAGGGTTTAAAAAGTGGTTATTCAACATGAGGCACGATCCAATTGACATTTTGAATCATTTTTGGTACAGTCCAAAAAATCAATTTTCAGATGAAAAACAATGACTCCGGACATGTCGAACTATCCCAAAATGGTCAATATGGATGAAATTTTAACATTTAATCTTTTGACTCTAAATGGCTGTTGGATGTGAATTATGACTTTGTCAACTAAAATAAGTGTGTTTAAAGTCATTTCTGTGCCTGAAACGGGTCAAAATTGAAGCTTTTGAGTAAGCAAAACTCTGTAAAAATGGCAATTTTGGTCACTGTGAGGGTTTAAAAAGTGGTTATTCAACATGAGGCACGATCCAATTGACATTTTGAATCATTTTTGGTACAGTCCAAAAAATCAATTTTCGGATGAAAAACGATGACTCCGGACATGTCGAACTATCCCAAAATGGTCAATATGGATGAAATTTTAACATTTAATCTTTTGACTGTAAATGACTGTTGGATATGAATTATGACTTTGTCAACTAAAATAAGTGTGTTTAAAGTCATTTCTGTGCCTGAAACGGGTCAAAATTGAAGCTTTTGAGTAAGCAAAACTCTGTAAAAATGGCAATTTTGGTCACTCTGAGGGTTTAAAAAGTGGTTATTCAACATGAGGCACGATCCAATTGACATTTTGAATCATTTTTGGTACAGTCCAAAAAATCAATTTTCGGATGAAAAACGATGACTCCGGACATGTCGAACGATCCCAAAAAGGTCAAAATGGATGAAATTTTAACATTTAATCTTTTGACTGTAAATGACTGTTGGATGTGAATTATGACTTTGTCAACTAAAATAAGTGTGTTTAAAGTCATTTCTGTGCCTGAAACGGGTCAAAATTGAAGCTTTTGAGTAAGCAAAACTCTGTAAAAATGGCAATTTTGGTCACTCTGAGGGTTTAAAAAGTGGTTATTCAACATGAGGCACGATCCAATTGACATTTTGAATCATTTTTGGTACAGTCCAAAAAATCAATTTTCGAATGAAAAACGATGACTCCGGACATGTCGAACGATCCCAAAAAGGTCAAAATGGATGAAATTTTAACATTTAATCTTTTGACTGTAAATGACTGTTGGATGTGAATTATGACTTTGTCAACTAAAATAAGTGTGTTTAAAGTCATTTCTGTGCCTGAAACGGGTCAAAATTGAAGCTTTTGAGTAAGCAAAACTCTGTAAAAATGGCAATTTTGGTCACTGTGAGGGTTTAAAAAGTGGTTATTCAACATGAGGCACGATCCAATTGACATTTTGAATCATTTTTGGTACAGTCCAAAAAATCAATTTTCGGATGAAAAACGATGACTCCGGACATGTCGAACTATCCCAAAATGGTCAATATGGATGAAATTTTAACATTTAATCTTTTGACTGTAAATGACTGTTGGATGTGAATTATGACTTTGTCAACTAAAATAAGTGTGTTTAAAGTCATTTCTGTGCCTGAAACGGGTCAAAATTGAAGCTTTTGAGTAAGCAAAACTGTGTAAAAATGGCAATTTTGGTCACTCTGAGGGTTTAAAAAGTGGTTATTCAACATGAGGCATGATATCCAATTGACATATTGAATCATTTTTGGTACAGTCCAAAAAATCAATTTTCGGATGAAAAACGATGACTCCGGACATGTCGAACGATCCCAAAATGGTCAATATGGATGAAATTTTAACATTTAATCTTTTGACTGTAAATGACTGTTGGATGTGAATTATGACTTTGTCAACTAAAATAAGTGTGTTTAAAGTCATTTCTGTGCCTGAAACGGGTCAAAATTGAAGCTTTTGAGCAAGCAAAACTCTGTAAAAATGGCAATTTTGGTCACTGTGAGGGTTTAAAAAGTGGTTATTCAACATGAGGCACGATCCAATTGACATTTTGAATCATTTTTGGTACAGTCCAAAAAATCAATTTTCGGATGAAAAACGATGACTCCGGACATGTCGAACTATCCCAAAATGGTCAATATGGATGAAATTTTAACATTTAATCTTTTGACTGTAAATGACTGTTGGATATGAATTATGACTTTGTCAACTAAAATAAGTGTGTTTAAAGTCATTTCTGTGCCTGAAACGGGTCAAAATTGAAGCTTTTGAGTAAGCAAAACTCTGTAAAATGGCAATTTTGGTCACTCTGAGGGTTTAAAAAGTGGTTATTCAACATGAGGCACGATCCAATTGACATTTTGAATCATTTTTGGTACAGTCCAAAAAATCAATTTTCGAATGAAAAACGATGACTCCGGACATGTCGAACGATCCCAAAAAGGTCAAAATGGATGAAATTTTAACATTTAATCTTTTGACTGTAAATGACTGTTGGATGTGAATTATGACTTTGTCAACTAAAATAAGTGTGTTTAAAGTCATTTCTGTGCCTGAAACGGGTCAAAATTGAAGCTTTTGAGTAAGCAAAACTCTGTAAAATGGCAATTTTGGTCACTGTGAGGGTTTAAAAAGTGGTTATTCAACATGAGGCACGATCCAATTGACATTTTGAATCATTTTTGGTACAGTCCAAAAAATCAATTTTCGGATGAAAAACGATGACTCCGGACATGTCGAACTATCCCAAAATGGTCAATATGGATGAAATTTTAACATTTAATCTTTTGACTGTAAATGACTGTTGGATGTGAATTATGACTTTGTCAACTAAAATAAGTGTGTTTAAAGTCATTTCTGTGCCTGAAACGGGTCAAAATTGAAGCTTTTGAGTAAGCAAAACTGTGTAAAAATGGCAATTTTGGTCACTCTGAGGGTTTAAAAAGTGGTTATTCAACATGAGGCATGATCCAATTGACATATTGAATCATTTTTGGTACAGTCCAAAAAATCAATTTTCGGATGAAAAACGATGACTCCGGACATGTCGAACGATCCCAAAATGGTCAATATGGATGAAATTTTAACATTTAATCTTTTGACTGTAAATGACTGTTGGATGTGAATTATGACTTTGTCAACTAAAATAAGTGTGTTTAAAGTCATTTCTGTGCCTGAAACGGGTCAAAATTGAAGCTTTTGAGCAAGCAAAACTCTGTAAAAATGGCAATTTTGGTCACTGTGAGGGTTTAAAAAGTGGTTATTCAACATGAGGCACGATCCAATTGACATTTTGAATCATTTTTGGTACAGTCCAAAAAATCAATTTTCGGATGAAAAACGATGACTCCGGACATGTCGAACTATCCCAAAATGGTCAATATGGATGAAATTTTAACATTTAATCTTTTGACTGTAAATGACTGTTGGATATGAATTATGACTTTGTCAACTAAAATAAGTGTGTTTAAAGTCATTTCTGTGCCTGAAACGGGTCAAAATTGAAGCTTTTGAGTAAGCAAAACTCTGTAAAAATGGCAATTTTGGTCACTCTGAGGGTTTAAAAAGTGGTTATTCAACATGAGGCACGATCCAATTGACATTTTGAATCATTTTTGGTACAGTCCAAAAAATCAATTTTCAGATGAAAAACGATGACTCCGGACATGTCGAACTATCCCAAAATGGTCAATATGGATGAAATTTTAACATTTAATCTTTTGACTCTAAATGGCTGTTGGATGTGAATTATGACTTTGTCAACTAAAATAAGTGTGTTTAAAGTCATTTCTGTGCCTCAAAGGGGTCAAAATTGAAGCTTTTGAGTAAGCAAAACTCTGTAAAAATGGCAATTTTAGTCACTGTGAGGGTTTAAAAAGTGGTTATTCAACATGAGGCACGATCCAATTGAAATTTTGAATCATTTTTGGTACAGTCCAAAAAATCAATTTTCGGATGAAAAACGATGACTCCGGACATGTCGAACGATCCCAAAAAGGTCAAAATGGATGAAATTTTAACATTTAATCTTTTGACTGTAAATGACTGTTGGATGTGAATTATGACTTTGTCAACTAAAATAAGTGTGTTTAAAGTCATTTCTGTGCCTGAAACGGGTCAAAATTGAAGCTTTTGAGTAAGCAAAACTCTGTAAAAATGGCAATTTTGGTCACTCTGAGGGTTTAAAAAGTGGTTATTCAACATGAGGCACGATCCAATTGACATTTTGAATCATTTTTGGTACAGTCCAAAAAATCAATTTTCAGATGAAAAACAATGACTCCGGACATGTCGAACTATCCCAAAATGGTCAATATGGATGAAATTTTAACATTTAATCTTTTGACTCTAAATGGCTGTTGGATGTGAATTATGACTTTGTCAACTAAAATAAGTGTGTTTAAAGTCATTTCTGTGCCTGAAACGGGTCAAAATTGAAGCTTTTGAGTAAGCAAAACTCTGTAAAAATGGCAATTTTGGTCACTGTGAGGGTTTAAAAAGTGGTTATTCAACATGAGGCACGATCCAATTGACATTTTGAATCATTTTTGGTACAGTCCAAAAAATCAATTTTCGGATGAAAAACGATGACTCCGGACATGTCGAACTATCCCAAAATGGTCAATATGGATGAAATTTTAACATTTAATCTTTTGACTGTAAATGACTGTTGGATATGAATTATGACTTTGTCAACTAAAATAAGTGTGTTTAAAGTCATTTCTGTGCCTGAAACGGGTCAAAATTGAAGCTTTTGAGTAAGCAAAACTCTGTAAAAATGGCAATTTTGGTCACTCTGAGGGTTTAAAAAGTGGTTATTCAACATGAGGCACGATCCAATTGACATTTTGAATCATTTTTGGTACAGTCCAAAAAATCAATTTTCAGATGAAAAACGATGACTCCGGACATGTCGAACTATCCCAAAATGGTCAATATGGATGAAATTTTAACATTTAATCTTTTGACTCTAAATGGCTGTTGGATGTGAATTATGACTTTGTCAACTAAAATAAGTGTGTTTAAAGTCATTTCTGTGCCTCAAAGGGGTCAAAATTGAAGCTTTTGAGTAAGCAAAACTCTGTAAAAATGGCAATTTTAGTCACTGTGAGGGTTTAAAAAGTGGTTATTCAACATGAGGCACGATCCAATTGAAATTTTGAATCATTTTTGGTACAGTCCAAAAAATCAATTTTCGGATGAAAAACGATGACTCCGGACATGTCGAACGATCCCAAAAAGGTCAAAATGGATGAAATTTTAACATTTAATCTTTTGACTGTAAATGACTGTTGGATGTGAATTATGACTTTGTCAACTAAAATAAGTGTGTTTAAAGTCATTTCTGTGCCTGAAACGGGTCAAAATTGAAGCTTTTGAGTAAGCAAAACTCTGTAAAAATGGCAATTTTGGTCACTCTGAGGGTTTAAAAAGTGGTTATTCAACATGAGGCACGATCCAATTGACATTTTGAATCATTTTTGGTACAGTCCAAAAAATCAATTTTCGAATGAAAAACGATGACTCCGGACATGTCGAACGATCCCAAAAAGGTCAAAATGGATGAAATTTTAACATTTAATCTTTTGACTGTAAATGACTGTTGGATGTGAATTATGACTTTGTCAACTAAAATAAGTGTGTTTAAAGTCATTTCTGTGCCTGAAACGGGTCAAAATTGAAGCTTTTGAGTAAGCAAAACTCTGTAAAAATGGCAATTTTGGTCACTGTGAGGGTTTAAAAAGTGGTTATTCAACATGAGGCACGATCCAATTGACATTTTGAATCATTTTTGGTACAGTCCAAAAAATCAATTTTCGGATGAAAAACGATGACTCCGGACATGTCGAACTATCCCAAAATGGTCAATATGGATGAAATTTTAACATTTAATCTTTTGACTGTAAATGACTGTTGGATGTGAATTATGACTTTGTCAACTAAAATAAGTGTGTTTAAAGTCATTTCTGTGCCTGAAACGGGTCAAAATTGAAGCTTTTGAGTAAGCAAAACTGTGTAAAAATGGCAATTTTGGTCACTGTGAGGGTTTAAAAAGTGGTTATTCAACATGAGGCACGATCCAATTGACATTTTGAATCATTTTTGGTACAGTCCAAAAAATCAATTTTCGGATGAAAAACGATGACTCCGGACATGTCGAACTATCCCAAAATAGTCAATATGGATGAAATTTTAACATTTAATCTTTTGACTGTAAATGACTGTTGGATATGAATTATGACTTTGTCAACTAAAATAAGTGTGTTTAAAGTCATTTCTGTGCCTGAAACGGGTCAAAATTGAAGCTTTTGAGTAAGCAAAACTCTGTAAAAATGGCAATTTTGGTCACTCTGAGGGTTTAAAAAGTGGTTATTCAACATGAGGCACGATCCAATTGACATTTTGAATCATTTTTGGTACAGTCCAAAAAATCAATTTTCAGATGAAAAACGATGACTCCGGACATGTCGAACTATCCCAAAATGGTCAATATGGATGAAATTTTAACATTTAATCTTTTGACTCTAAATGGCTGTTGGATGTGAATTATGACTTTGTCAACTAAAATAAGTGTGTTTAAAGTCATTTCTGTGCCTCAAAGGGGTCAAAATTGAAGCTTTTGAGTAAGCAAAACTCTGTAAAAATGGCAATTTTGGTCACTCTGAGGGTTTAAAAAGTGGTTATTCAACATGAGGCACGATCCAATTGACATTTTGAATCATTTTTGGTACAGTCCAAAAAATCAATTTTCGAATGAAAAACGATGACTCCGGACATGTCGAACGATCCCAAAAAGGTCAAAATGGATGAAATTTTAACATTTAATCTTTTGACTGTAAATGACTGTTGGATGTGAATTATGACTTTGTCAACTAAAATAAGTGTGTTTAAAGTCATTTCTGTGCCTGAAACGGGTCAAAATTGAAGCTTTTGAGTAAGCAAAACTCTGTAAAAATGGCAATTTTGGTCACTGTGAGGGTTTAAAAAGTGGTTATTCAACATGAGGCACGATCCAATTGACATTTTGAATCATTTTTGGTACAGTCCAAAAAATCAATTTTCGGATGAAAAACGATGACTCCGGACATGTCGAACTATCCCAAAATGGTCAATATGGATGAAATTTTAACATTTAATCTTTTGACTGTAAATGACTGTTGGATGTGAATTATGACTTTGTCAACTAAAATAAGTGTGTTTAAAGTCATTTCTGTGCCTGAAACGGGTCAAAATTGAAGCTTTTGAGTAAGCAAAACTGTGTAAAAATGGCAATTTTGGTCACTCTGAGGGTTTAAAAAGTGGTTATTCAACATGAGGCATGATCCAATTGACATATTGAATCATTTTTGGTACAGTCCAAAAAATCAATTTTCGGATGAAAAACGATGACTCCGGACATGTCGAACGATCCCAAAATGGTCAATATGGATGAAATTTTAACATTTAATCTTTTGACTGTAAATGACTGTTGGATGTGAATTATGACTTTGTCAACTAAAATAAGTGTGTTTAAAGTCATTTCTGTGCCTGAAACGGGTCAAAATTGAAGCTTTTGAGTAAGCAAAACTCTGTAAAAATGGCAATTTTGGTCACTGTGAGGGTTTAAAAAGTGGTTATTGAACATGAGGCACGATCCAATTGACATTTTGAATCATTTTTGGTACAGTCCAAAAAATCAATTTTCGGATGAAAAACGATGACTCCGGACATGTCGAACTATCCCAAAATGGTCAATATGGATGAAATTTTAACATTTAATCTTTTGACTGTAAATGACTGTTGGATGTGAATTATGACTTTGTCAACTAAAATAAGTGTGTTTAAAGTCATTTCTGTGCCTGAAACGGGTCAAAATTGAAGCTTTTGAGTAAGCAAAACTGTGTAAAAATGGCAATTTTGGTCACTCTGAGGGTTTAAAAAGTGGTTATTCAACATGAGGCATGATCCAATTGACATATTGAATCATTTTTGGTACAGTCCAAAAAATCAATTTTCGGATGAAAAACGATGACTCCGGACATGTCGAATGATCCCAAAATGGTCAATATGGATGAAATTTTAACATTTAATCTTTTGACTGTAAATGACTGTTGGATGTGAATTATGACTTTGTCAATTAAAATAAGTGTGTTTAAAGTCATTTCTGTGCCTGAAACGGGTCAAAATTGAAGCTTTTGAGTAAGCAAAACTCTGTAGAAATGGCAATTTTGGTCAATGTGAGGGTTTAAAAAGTGGTTATTCAACATGAGGCACGATCCAATTGACATTTTGAATCATTTTTGGTACAGTCCAAAAAATCAATTTTCGGATGAAAAACGATGACTCCGGACATGTCGAACTATCCCAAAATGGTCAATATGGATGAAATTTTAACATTTAATCTTTTGACTGTAAATGACTGTTGGATGTGAATTATGACTTTGTCAACTAAAATAAGTGTGTTTAAAGTCATTTCTGTGCCTGAAACGGGTCAAAATTGAAGCTTTTGAGTAAGCAAAACTCTGTAAAAATGGCAATTTTGGTCACTCTGAGGGTTTAAAAAGTGGTTATTCAACATGAGGCACGATCCAATTGACATTTTGAATCATTTTTGGTACAGTCCAAAAAATCAATTTTCAGATGAAAAACAATGACTCCGGACATGTCGAACTATCCCAAAATGGTCAATATGGATGAAATTTTAACATTTAATCTTTTGACTCTAAATGGCTGTTGGATGTGAATTATGACTTTGTCAACTAAAATAAGTGTGTTTAAAGTCATTTCTGTGCCTGAAACGGGTCAAAATTGAAGCTTTTGAGTAAGCAAAACTCTGTAAAAATGGCAATTTTGGTCACTGTGAGGGTTTAAAAAGTGGTTATTCAACATGAGGCACGATCCAATTGACATTTTGAATCATTTTTGGTACAGTCCAAAAAATCAATTTTCGGATGAAAAACGATGACTCCGGACATGTCGAACTATCCCAAAATGGTCAATATGGATGAAATTTTAACATTTAATCTTTTGACTGTAAATGACTGTTGGATATGAATTATGACTTTGTCAACTAAAATAAGTGTGTTTAAAGTCATTTCTGTGCCTGAAACGGGTCAAAATTGAAGCTTTTGAGTAAGCAAAACTCTGTAAAAATGGCAATTTTGGTCACTCTGAGGGTTTAAAAAGTGGTTATTCAACATGAGGCACGATCCAATTGACATTTTGAATCATTTTTGGTACAGTCCAAAAAATCAATTTTCAGATGAAAAACGATGACTCCGGACATGTCGAACTATCCCAAAATGGTCAATATGGATGAAATTTTAACATTTAATCTTTTGACTCTAAATGGCTGTTGGATGTGAATTGTGACTTTGTCAACTAAAATAAGTGTGTTTAAAGTCATTTCTGTGCCTCAAAGGGGTCAAAATTGAAGCTTTTGAGTAAGCAAAACTCTGTAAAAATGGCAATTTTAGTCACTGTGAGGGTTTAAAAAGTGGTTATTCAACATGAGGCACGATCCAATTGAAATTTTGAATCATTTTTGGTACAGTCCAAAAAATCAATTTTCGGATGAAAAACGATGACTCCGGACATGTCGAACGATCCCAAAAAGGTCAAAATGGATGAAATTTTAACATTTAATCTTTTGACTGTAAATGACTGTTGGATGTGAATTATGACTTTGTCAACTAAAATAAGTGTGTTTAAAGTCATTTCTGTGCCTGAAACGGGTCAAAATTGAAGCTTTTGAGTAAGCAAAACTCTGTAAAAATGGCAATTTTGGTCACTCTGAGGGTTTAAAAAGTGGTTATTCAACATGAGGCACGATCCAATTGACATTTTGAATCATTTTTGGTACAGTCCAAAAAATCAATTTTCGAATGAAAAACGATGACTCCGGACATGTCGAACGATCCCAAAAAGGTCAAAATGGATGAAATTTTAACATTTAATCTTTTGACTGTAAATGACTGTTGGATGTGAATTATGACTTTGTCAACTAAAATAAGTGTGTTTAAAGTCATTTCTGTGCCTGAAACGGGTCAAAATTGAAGCTTTTGAGTAAGCAAAACTCTGTAAAAATGGCAATTTTGGTCACTGTGAGGGTTTAAAAAGTGGTTATTCAACATGAGGCACGATCCAATTGACATTTTGAATCATTTTTGGTACAGTCCAAAAAATCAATTTTCGGATGAAAAACGATGACTCCGGACATGTCGAACTATCCCAAAATGGTCAATATGGATGAAATTTTAACATTTAATCTTTTGACTGTAAATGACTGTTGGATGTGAATTATGACTTTGTCAACTAAAATAAGTGTGTTTAAAGTCATTTCTGTGCCTGAAACGGGTCAAAATTGAAGCTTTTGAGTAAGCAAAACTGTGTAAAAATGGCAATTTTGGTCACTCTGAGGGTTTAAAAAGTGGTTATTCAACATGAGGCATGATCCAATTGACATATTGAATCATTTTTGGTACAGTCCAAAAAATCAATTTTCGGATGAAAAACGATGACTCCGGACATGTCGAACGATCCCAAAATGGTCAATATGGATGAAATTTTAACATTTAATCTTTTGACTGTAAATGACTGTTGGATGTGAATTATGACTTTGTCAACTAAAATAAGTGTGTTTAAAGTCATTTCTGTGCCTGAAACGGGTCAAAATTGAAGCTTTTGAGCAAGCAAAACTCTGTAAAAATGGCAATTTTGGTCACTGTGAGGGTTTAAAAAGTGGTTATTCAACATGAGGCACGATCCAATTGACATTTTGAATCATTTTTGGTACAGTCCAAAAAATCAATTTTCGGATGAAAAACGATGACTCCGGACATGTCGAACTATCCCAAAATGGTCAATATGGATGAAATTTTAACATTTAATCTTTTGACTGTAAATGACTGTTGGATATGAATTATGACTTTGTCAACTAAAATAAGTGTGTTTAAAGTCATTTCTGTGCCTGAAACGGGTCAAAATTGAAGCTTTTGAGTAAGCAAAACTCTGTAAAAATGGCAATTTTGGTCACTCTGAGGGTTTAAAAAGTGGTTATTCAACATGAGGCACGATCCAATTGACATTTTGAATCATTTTTGGTACAGTCCAAAAAATCAATTTTCGGATGAAAAACGATGACTCCGGACATGTCGAACTATCCCAAAATGGTCAATATGGATGAAATTTTAACATTTAATCTTTTGACTGTAAATGACTGTTGGATGTGAATTATGACTTTGTCAACTAAAATAAGTGTGTTTAAAGTCATTTCTGTGCCTGAAACGGGTCAAAATTGAAGCTTTTGAGTAAGCAAAACTGTGTAAAAATGGCAATTTTGGTCACTCTGAGGGTTTAAAAAGTGGTTATTCAACATGAGGCATGATCCAATTGACATATTGAATCATTTTTGGTACAGTCCAAAAAATCAATTTTCGGATGAAAAACGATGACTCCGGACATGTCGAACGATCCCAAAATGGTCAATATGGATGAAATTTTAACATTTAATCTTTTGACTGTAAATGACTGTTGGATGTGAATTATGACTTTGTCAACTAAAATAAGTGTGTTTAAAGTCATTTCTGTGCCTGAAACGGGTCAAAATTGAAGCTTTTGAGTAAGCAAAACTCTGTAAAAATGGCAATTTTGGTCACTGTGAGGGTTTAAAAAGTGGTTATTGAACATGAGGCACGATCCAATTGACATTTTGAATCATTTTTGGTACAGTCCAAAAAATCAATTTTCGGATGAAAAACGATGACTCCGGACATGTCGAACTATCCCAAAATGGTCAATATGGATGAAATTTTAACATTTAATCTTTTGACTGTAAATGACTGTTGGATGTGAATTATGACTTTGTCAACTAAAATAAGTGTGTTTAAAGTCATTTCTGTGCCTGAAACGGGTCAAAATTGAAGCTTTTGAGTAAGCAAAACTGTGTAAAAATGGCAATTTTGGTCACTCTGAGGGTTTAAAAAGTGGTTATTCAACATGAGGCATGATAGAATTGACATATTGAATCATTTTTGGTACAGTCCAAAAAATCAATTTTCGGATGAAAAACGATGACTCCGGACATGTCGAATGATCCCAAAATGGTCAATATGGATGAAATTTTAACATTTAATCTTTTGACTGTAAATGACTGTTGGATGTGAATTATGACTTTGTCAATTAAAATAAGTGTGTTTAAAGTCATTTCTGTGCCTGAAACGGGTCAAAATTGAAGCTTTTGAGTAAGCAAAACTCTGTAAAAATGGCAATTTTGGTCACTCTGAGGGTTTAAAAAGTGGTTATTCAACATGAGGCACGATCCAATTGACATTTTGAATCATTTTTGGTACAGTCCAAAAAAATCAATTTTCGGATGCAAACGATGACTCCGGACATGTCGAACGATCCCAAAAAGGTCAAAATGGATGAAATTTTAACATTTAATCTTTTGACTGCAAATGACTGTTGGATGTGAATTATGACTTTGTCAACTAAAATAAGTGTGTTTAAAGTCATTTCTGTGCCTGAAACGGGTCAAAATTGAAGCTTTTGAGTAAGCAAAACTCTGTAGAAATGGCAATTTTGGTCAATGTGAGGGTTTAAAAAGTGGTTATTCAACATGAGGCACGATCCAATTGACATTTTGAATCATTTTTGGTACAGTCCAAAAAATCAATTTTCGGATGAAAAACGATGACTCCGGACATGTCGAACTATCCCAAAATGGTCAATATGGATGAAATTTTAACATTTAATCTTTTGACTGTAAATGACTGTTGGATGTGAATTATGACTTTGTCAACTAAAATAAGTGTGTTTAAAGTCATTTCTGTGCCTGAAACGGGTCAAAATTGAAGCTTTTGAGTAAGCAAAACTCTGTAAAAATGGCAATTTTGGTCACTCTGAGGGTTTAAAAAGTGGTTATTCAACATGAGGCACGATCCAATTGACATTTTGAATCATTTTTGGTACAGTCCAAAAAATCAATTTTCAGATGAAAAACAATGACTCCGGACATGTCGAACTATCCCAAAATGGTCAATATGGATGAAATTTTAACATTTAATCTTTTGACTCTAAATGGCTGTTGGATGTGAATTATGACTTTGTCAACTAAAATAAGTGTGTTTAAAGTCATTTCTGTGCCTGAAACGGGTCAAAATTGAAGCTTTTGAGTAAGCAAAACTCTGTAAAAATGGCAATTTTGGTCACTGTGAGGGTTTAAAAAGTGGTTATTCAACATGAGGCACGATCCAATTGACATTTTGAATCATTTTTGGTACAGTCCAAAAAATCAATTTTCGGATGAAAAACGATGACTCCGGACATGTCGAACTATCCCAAAATGGTCAATATGGATGAAATTTTAACATTTAATCTTTTGACTGTAAATGACTGTTGGATATGAATTATGACTTTGTCAACTAAAATAAGTGTGTTTAAAGTCATTTCTGTGCCTGAAACGGGTCAAAATTGAAGCTTTTGAGTAAGCAAAACTCTGTAAAAATGGCAATTTTGGTCACTCTGAGGGTTTAAAAAGTGGTTATTCAACATGAGGCACGATCCAATTGACATTTTGAATCATTTTTGGTACAGTCCAAAAAATCAATTTTCAGATGAAAAACGATGACTCCGGACATGTCGAACTATCCCAAAATGGTCAATATGGATGAAATTTTAACATTTAATCTTTTGACTCTAAATGGCTGTTGGATGTGAATTGTGACTTTGTCAACTAAAATAAGTGTGTTTAAAGTCATTTCTGTGCCTCAAAGGGGTCAAAATTGAAGCTTTTGAGTAAGCAAAACTCTGTAAAAATGGCAATTTTAGTCACTGTGAGGGTTTAAAAAGTGGTTATTCAACATGAGGCACGATCCAATTGAAATTTTGAATCATTTTTGGTACAGTCCAAAAAATCAATTTTCGGATGAAAAACGATGACTCCGGACATGTCGAACGATCCCAAAAAGGTCAAAATGGATGAAATTTTAACATTTAATCTTTTGACTGTAAATGACTGTTGGATGTGAATTATGACTTTGTCAACTAAAATAAGTGTGTTTAAAGTCATTTCTGTGCCTGAAACGGGTCAAAATTGAAGCTTTTGAGTAAGCAAAACTCTGTAAAAATGGCAATTTTGGTCACTCTGAGGGTTTAAAAAGTGGTTATTCAACATGAGGCACGATCCAATTGACATTTTGAATCATTTTTGGTACAGTCCAAAAAATCAATTTTCGAATGAAAAACGATGACTCCGGACATGTCGAACGATCCCAAAAAGGTCAAAATGGATGAAATTTTAACATTTAATCTTTTGACTGTAAATGACTGTTGGATGTGAATTATGACTTTGTCAACTAAAATAAGTGTGTTTAAAGTCATTTCTGTGCCTGAAACGGGTCAAAATTGAAGCTTTTGAGTAAGCAAAACTCTGTAAAAATGGCAATTTTGGTCACTGTGAGGGTTTAAAAAGTGGTTATTCAACATGAGGCACGATCCAATTGACATTTTGAATCATTTTTGGTACAGTCCAAAAAATCAATTTTCGGATGAAAAACGATGACTCCGGACATGTCGAACTATCCCAAAATGGTCAATATGGATGAAATTTTAACATTTAATCTTTTGACTGTAAATGACTGTTGGATGTGAATTATGACTTTGTCAACTAAAATAAGTGTGTTTAAAGTCATTTCTGTGCCTGAAACGGGTCAAAATTGAAGCTTTTGAGTAAGCAAAACTGTGTAAAAATGGCAATTTTGGTCACTCTGAGGGTTTAAAAAGTGGTTATTCAACATGAGGCATGATCCAATTGACATATTGAATCATTTTTGGTACAGTCCAAAAAATCAATTTTCGGATGAAAAACGATGACTCCGGACATGTCGAACGATCCCAAAATGGTCAATATGGATGAAATTTTAACATTTAATCTTTTGACTGTAAATGACTGTTGGATGTGAATTATGACTTTGTCAACTAAAATAAGTGTGTTTAAAGTCATTTCTGTGCCTGAAACGGGTCAAAATTGAAGCTTTTGAGCAAGCAAAACTCTGTAAAAATGGCAATTTTGGTCACTGTGAGGGTTTAAAAAGTGGTTATTCAACATGAGGCACGATCCAATTGACATTTTGAATCATTTTTGGTACAGTCCAAAAAATCAATTTTCGGATGAAAAACGATGACTCCGGACATGTCGAACTATCCCAAAATGGTCAATATGGATGAAATTTTAACATTTAATCTTTTGACTGTAAATGACTGTTGGATATGAATTATGACTTTGTCAACTAAAATAAGTGTGTTTAAAGTCATTTCTGTGCCTGAAACGGGTCAAAATTGAAGCTTTTGAGTAAGCAAAACTCTGTAAAAATGGCAATTTTGGTCACTCTGAGGGTTTAAAAAGTGGTTATTCAACATGAGGCACGATCCAATTGACATTTTGAATCATTTTTGGTACAGTCCAAAAAATCAATTTTCAGATGAAAAACGATGACTCCGGACATGTCGAACTATCCCAAAATGGTCAATATGGATGAAATTTTAACATTTAATCTTTTGACTCTAAATGGCTGTTGGATGTGAATTATGACTTTGTCAACTAAAATAAGTGTGTTTAAAGTCATTTCTGTGCCTCAAAGGGGTCAAAATTGAAGCTTTTGAGTAAGCAAAACTCTGTAAAAATGGCAATTTTAGTCACTGTGAGGGTTTAAAAAGTGGTTATTCAACATGAGGCACGATCCAATTGAAATTTTGAATCATTTTTGGTACAGTCCAAAAAATCAATTTTCGGATGAAAAACGATGACTATGGACATGTCGAACGATCCCAAAAAGGTCAAAATGGATGAAATTTTAACATTTAATCTTTTGACTGTAAATGACTGTTGGATGTGAATTATGACTTTGTCAACTAAAATAAGTGTGTTTAAAGTCATTTCTGTGCCTGAAACGGGTCAAAATTGAAGCTTTTGAGTAAGCAAAACTCTGTAAAAATGGCAATTTTGGTCACTCTGAGGGTTTAAAAAGTGGTTATTCAACATGAGGCACGATCCAATTGACATTTTGAATCATTTTTGGTACAGTCCAAAAAATCAATTTTCGAATGAAAAACGATGACTCCGGACATGTCGAACGATCCCAAAAAGGTCAAAATGGATGAAATTTTAACATTTAATCTTTTGACTGTAAATGACTGTTGGATGTGAATTATGACTTTGTCAACTAAAATAAGTGTGTTTAAAGTCATTTCTGTGCCTGAAACGGGTCAAAATTGAAGCTTTTGAGTAAGCAAAACTCTGTAAAAATGGCAATTTTGGTCACTGTGAGGGTTTAAAAAGTGGTTATTCAACATGAGGCACGATCCAATTGACATTTTGAATCATTTTTGGTACAGTCCAAAAAATCAATTTTCGGATGAAAAACGATGACTCCGGACATGTCGAACTATCCCAAAATGGTCAATATGGATGAAATTTTAACATTTAATCTTTTGACTGTAAATGACTGTTGGATGTGAATTATGACTTTGTCAACTAAAATAAGTGTGTTTAAAGTCATTTCTGTGCCTGAAACGGGTCAAAATTGAAGCTTTTGAGTAAGCAAAACTGTGTAAAAATGGCAATTTTGGTCACTCTGAGGGTTTAAAAAGTGGTTATTCAACATGAGGCATGATCCAATTGACATATTGAATCATTTTTGGTACAGTCCAAAAAATCAATTTTCGGATGAAAAACGATGACTCCGGACATGTCGAACGATCCCAAAATGGTCAATATGGATGAAATTTTAACATTTAATCTTTTGACTGTAAATGACTGTTGGATGTGAATTATGACTTTGTCAACTAAAATAAGTGTGTTTAAAGTCATTTCTGTGCCTGAAACGGGTCAAAATTGAAGCTTTTGAGCAAGCAAAACTCTGTAAAAATGGCAATTTTGGTCACTGTGAGGGTTTAAAAAGTGGTTATTCAACATGAGGCACGATCCAATTGACATTTTGAATCATTTTTGGTACAGTCCAAAAAATCAATTTTCGGATGAAAAACGATGACTCTGGACATGTCGAACTATCCCAAAATGGTCAATATGGATGAAATTTTAACATTTAATCTTTTGACTGTAAATGACTGTTGGATATGAATTATGACTTTGTCAACTAAAATAAGTGTGTTTAAAGTCATTTCTGTGCCTGAAACGGGTCAAAATTGAAGCTTTTGAGTAAGCAAAACTCTGTAAAAATGGCAATTTTGGTCACTCTGAGGGTTTAAAAAGTGGTTATTCAACATGAGGCATGATCCAATTGACATTTTGAATCATTTTTGGTACAGTCCAAAAAATCAATTTTCAGATGAAAAACGATGACTCCGGACATGTCGAACTATCCCAAAATGGTCAATATGGATGAAATTTTAACATTTAATCTTTTGACTCTAAATGGCTGTTGGATGTGAATTATGTCTTTGTCAACTAAAATAAGTGTGTTTAAAGTCATTTCTGTGCCTCAAAGGGGTCAAAATTGAAGCTTTTGAGTAAGCAAAACTCTGTAAAAATGGCAATTTTAGTCACTGTGAGGGTTTAAAAAGTGGTTATTCAACATGAGGCACGATCCAATTGAAATTTTGAATCATTTTTGGTACAGTCCAAAAAATCAATTTTCGGATGAAAAACGATGACTCCGGACATGTCGAACGATCCCAAAAAGGTCAAAATGGATGAAATTTTAACATTTAATCTTTTGACTGTAAATGACTGTTGGATGTGAATTATGACTTTGTCAACTAAAATAAGTGTGTTTAAAGTCATTTCTGTGCCTGAAACGGGTCAAAATTGAAGCTTTTGAGTAAGCAAAACTCTGTAAAAATGGCAATTTTGGTCACTGTGAGGGTTTAAAAAGTGGTTATTGAACATGAGGCACGATCCAATTGACATTTTGAATCATTTTTGGTACAGTCCAAAAAATCAATTTTCGGATGAAAAACGATGACTCCGGACATGTCGAACGATCCCAAAATGGTCAATATGGATGAAATTTTAACATTTAATCTTTTGACTGTAAATGACTGTTGGATGTGAATTATGACTTTGTCAATTAAAATAAGTGTGTTTAAAGTCATTTCTGTGCCTGAAACGGGTCAAAATTGAAGCTTTTGAGTAAGCAAAACTCTGTAAAAATGGCAATTTTGGTCACTCTGAGGGTTTAAAAAGTGGTTATTCAACATGAGGCACGATCCAATTGACATTTTGAATCATTTTTGGTACAGTCCAAAAAAATCAATTTTCGGATGCAAACGATGACTCCGGACATGTCGAACAATCCCAAAAAGGTCAAAATGGATGAAATTTTAACATTTAATCTTTTGACTGCAAATGACTGTTGGATGTGAATTATGACTTTGTCAACTAAAATAAGTGTGTTTAAAGTCATTTCTGTGCCTGAAACGGGTCAAAATTGAAGCTTTTGAGTAAGCAAAACTCTGTAGAAATGGCAATTTTGGTCAATGTGAGGGTTTAAAAAGTGGTTATTCAACATGAGGCACGATCCAATTGACATTTTGAATCATTTTTGGTACAGTCCAAAAAATCAATTTTCGGATGAAAAACGATGACTCCGGACATGTCGAACTATCCCAAAATGGTCAATATGGATGAAATTTTAACATTTAATCTTTTGACTGTAAATGACTGTTGGATGTGAATTATGACTTTGTCAACTAAAATAAGTGTGTTTAAAGTCATTTCTGTGCCTGAAACGGGTCAAAATTGAAGCTTTTGAGTAAGCAAAACTCTGTAAAAATGGCAATTTTGGTCACTCTGAGGGTTTAAAAAGTGGTTATTCAACATGAGGCACGATCCAATTGACATTTTGAATCATTTTTGGTACAGTCCAAAAAATCAATTTTCAGATGAAAAACAATGACTCCGGACATGTCGAACTATCCCAAAATGGTCAATATGGATGAAATTTTAACATTTAATCTTTTGACTCTAAATGGCTGTTGGATGTGAATTATGACTTTGTCAACTAAAATAAGTGTGTTTAAAGTCATTTCTGTGCCTGAAACGGGTCAAAATTGAAGCTTTTGAGTAAGCAAAACTCTGTAAAAATGGCAATTTTGGTCACTGTGAGGGTTTAAAAAGTGGTTATTCAACATGAGGCACGATCCAATTGACATTTTGAATCATTTTTGGTACAGTCCAAAAAATCAATTTTCGGATGAAAAACGATGACTCCGGACATGTCGAACTATCCCAAAATGGTCAATATGGATGAAATTTTAACATTTAATCTTTTGACTGTAAATGACTGTTGGATATGAATTATGACTTTGTCAACTAAAATAAGTGTGTTTAAAGTCATTTCTGTGCCTGAAACGGGTCAAAATTGAAGCTTTTGAGTAAGCAAAACTCTGTAAAAATGGCAATTTTGGTCACTCTGAGGGTTTAAAAAGTGGTTATTCAACATGAGGCACGATCCAATTGACATTTTGAATCATTTTTGGTACAGTCCAAAAAATCAATTTTCAGATGAAAAACGATGACTCCGGACATGTCGAACTATCCCAAAATGGTCAATATGGATGAAATTTTAACATTTAATCTTTTGACTCTAAATGGCTGTTGGATGTGAATTATGACTTTGTCAACTAAAATAAGTGTGTTTAAAGTCATTTCTGTGCCTCAAAGGGGTCAAAATTGAAGCTTTTGAGTAAGCAAAACTCTGTAAAAATGGCAATTTTAGTCACTGTGAGGGTTTAAAAAGTGGTTATTCAACATGAGGCACGATCCAATTGAAATTTTGAATCATTTTTGGTACAGTCCAAAAAATCAATTTTCGGATGAAAAACGATGACTCCGGACATGTCGAACGATCCCAAAAAGGTCAAAATGGATGAAATTTTAACATTTAATCTTTTGACTGTAAATGACTGTTGGATGTGAATTATGACTTTGTCAACTAAAATAAGTGTGTTTAAAGTCATTTCTGTGCCTGAAACGGGTCAAAATTGAAGCTTTTGAGTAAGCAAAACTCTGTAAAAATGGCAATTTTGGTCACTCTGAGGGTTTAAAAAGTGGTTATTCAACATGAGGCACGATCTAATTGACATTTTGAATCATTTTTGGTACAGTCCAAAAAATCAATTTTCGAATGAAAAACGATGACTCCGGACATGTCGAACGATCCCAAAAAGGTCAAAATGGATGAAATTTTAACATTTAATCTTTTGACTGTAAATGACTGTTGGATGTGAATTATGACTTTGTCAACTAAAATAAGTGTGTTTAAAGTCATTTCTGTGCCTGAAACGGGTCAAAATTGAAGCTTTTGAGTAAGCAAAACTCTGTAAAAATGGCAATTTTGGTCACTGTGAGGGTTTAAAAAGTGGTTATTCAACATGAGGCACGATCCAATTGACATTTTGAATCATTTTTGGTACAGTCCAAAAAATCAATTTTCGGATGAAAAACGATGACTCCGGACATGTCGAACTATCCCAAAATGGTCAATATGGATGAAATTTTAACATTTAATCTTTTGACTGTAAATGACTGTTGGATGTGAATTATGACTTTGTCAACTAAAATAAGTGTGTTTAAAGTCATTTCTGTGCCTGAAACGGGTCAAAATTGAAGCTTTTGAGTAAGCAAAACTGTGTAAAAATGGCAATTTTGGTCACTCTGAGGGTTTAAAAAGTGGTTATTCAACATGAGGCATGATCCAATTGACATATTGAATCATTTTTGGTACAGTCCAAAAAATCAATTTTCGGATGAAAAACGATGACTCCGGACATGTCGAACGATCCCAAAATGGTCAATATGGATGAAATTTTAACATTTAATCTTTTGACTGTAAATGACTGTTGGATGTGAATTATGACTTTGTCAACTAAAATAAGTGTGTTTAAAGTCATTTCTGTGCCTGAAACGGGTCAAAATTGAAGCTTTTGAGCAAGCAAAACTCTGTAAAAATGGCAATTTTGGTCACTGTGAGGGTTTAAAAAGTGGTTATTCAACATGAGGCACGATCCAATTGACATTTTGAATCATTTTTGGTACAGTCCAAAAAATCAATTTTCGGATGAAAAACGATGACTCCGGACATGTCGAACTATCCCAAAATGGTCAATATGGATGAAATTTTAACATTTAATCTTTTGACTGTAAATGACTGTTGGATATGAATTATGACTTTGTCAACTAAAATAAGTGTGTTTAAAGTCATTTCTGTGCCTGAAACGGGTCAAAATTGAAGCTTTTGAGTAAGCAAAACTCTGTAAAAATGGCAATTTTGGTCACTCTGAGGGTTTAAAAAGTGGTTATTCAACATGAGGCACGATCCAATTGACATTTTGAATCATTTTTGGTACAGTCCAAAAAATCAATTTTCAGATGAAAAACGATGACTCCGGACATGTCGAACTATCCCAAAATGGTCAATATGGATGAAATTTTAACATTTAATCTTTTGACTCTAAATGGCTGTTGGATGTGAATTATGACTTTGTCAACTAAAATAAGTGTGTTTAAAGTCATTTCTGTGCCTCAAAGGGGTCAAAATTGAAGCTTTTGAGTAAGCAAAACTCTGTAAAAATGGCAATTTTAGTCACTGTGAGGGTTTAAAAAGTGGTTATTCAACATGAGGCACGATCCAATTGAAATTTTGAATCATTTTTGGTACAGTCCAAAAAATCAATTTTCGGATGAAAAACGATGACTCCGGACATGTCGAACGATCCCAAAAAGGTCAAAATGGATGAAATTTTAACATTTAATCTTTTGACTGTAAATGACTGTTGGATGTGAATTATGACTTTGTCAACTAAAATAAGTGTGTTTAAAGTCATTTCTGTGCCTGAAACGGGTCAAAATTGAAGCTTTTGAGTAAGCAAAACTCTGTAAAAATGGCAATTTTGGTCACTCTGAGGGTTTAAAAAGTGGTTATTCAACATGAGGCACGATCCAATTGACATTTTGAATCATTTTTGGTACAGTCCAAAAAATCAATTTTCGGATGAAAAACGATGACTCCGGACATGTCGAACTATCCCAAAATGGTCAATATGGATGAAATTTTAACATTTAATCTTTTGACTGTAAATGACTGTTGGATGTGAATTATGACTTTGTCAACTAAAATAAGTGTGTTTAAAGTCATTTCTGTGCCTGAAACGGGTCAAAATTGAAGCTTTTGAGTAAGCAAAACTGTGTAAAAATGGCAATTTTGGTCACTCTGAGGGTTTAAAAAGTGGTTATTCAACATGAGGCATGATCCAATTGACATATTGAATCATTTTTGGTACAGTCCAAAAAATCAATTTTCGGATGAAAAACGATGACTCCGGACATGTCGAACGATCCCAAAATGGTCAATATGGATGAAATTTTAACATTTAATCTTTTGACTGTAAATGACTGTTGGATGTGAATTATGACTTTGTCAACTAAAATAAGTGTGTTTAAAGTCATTTCTGTGCCTGAAACGGGTCAAAATTGAAGCTTTTGAGCAAGCAAAACTCTGTAAAAATGGCAATTTTGGTCACTGTGAGGGTTTAAAAAGTGGTTATTCAACATGAGGCACGATCCAATTGACATTTTGAATCATTTTTGGTACAGTCCAAAAAATCAATTTTCGGATGAAAAACGATGACTCCGGACATGTCGAACTATCCCAAAATGGTCAATATGGATGAAATTTTAACATTTAATCTTTTGACTGTAAATGACTGTTGGATATGAATTATGACTTTGTCAACTAAAATAAGTGTGTTTAAAGTCATTTCTGTGCCTGAAACGGGTCAAAATTGAAGCTTTTGAGTAAGCAAAACTCTGTAAAAATGGCAATTTTGGTCACTCTGAGGGTTTAAAAAGTGGTTATTCAACATGAGGCATGATCCAATTGACATTTTGAATCATTTTTGGTACAGTCCAAAAAATCAATTTTCAGATGAAAAACGATGACTCCGGACATGTCGAACTATCCCAAAATGGTCAATATGGATGAAATTTTAACATTTAATCTTTTGACTCTAAATGGCTGTTGGATGTGAATTATGTCTTTGTCAACTAAAATAAGTGTGTTTAAAGTCATTTCTGTGCCTCAAAGGGGTCAAAATTGAAGCTTTTGAGTAAGCAAAACTCTGTAAAAATGGCAATTTTAGTCACTGTGAGGGTTTAAAAAGTGGTTATTCAACATGAGGCACGATCCAATTGAAATTTTGAATCATTTTTGGTACAGTCCAAAAAATCAATTTTCGGATGAAAAACGATGACTCCGGACATGTCGAACGATCCCAAAAAGGTCAAAATGGATGAAATTTTAACATTTAATCTTTTGACTGTAAATGACTGTTGGATGTGAATTATGACTTTGTCAACTAAAATAAGTGTGTTTAAAGTCATTTCTGTGCCTGAAACGGGTCAAAATTGAAGCTTTTGAGTAAGCAAAACTCTGTAAAAATGGCAATTTTGGTCACTCTGAGGGTTTAAAAAGTGGTTATTCAACATGAGGCACGATCCAATTGACATTTTGAATCATTTTTGGTACAGTCCAAAAAATCAATTTTCGGATGAAAAACGATGACTCCGGACATGTCGAACTATCCCAAAATGGTCAATATGGATGAAATTTTAACATTTAATCTTTTGACTGTAAATGACTGTTGGATGTGAATTATGACTTTGTCAACTAAAATAAGTGTGTTTAAAGTCATTTCTGTGCCTGAAACGGGTCAAAATTGAAGCTTTTGAGTAAGCAAAACTGTGTAAAAATGGCAATTTTGGTCACTCTGAGGGTTTAAAAAGTGGTTATTCAACATGAGGCATGATCCAATTGACATATTGAATCATTTTTGGTACAGTCCAAAAAATCAATTTTCGGATGAAAAACGATGACTCCGGACATGTCGAACGATCCCAAAATGGTCAATATGGATGAAATTTTAACATTTAATCTTTTGACTGTAAATGACTGTTGGATGTGAATTATGACTTTGTCAACTAAAATAAGTGTGTTTAAAGTCATTTCTGTGCCTGAAACGGGTCAAAATTGAAGCTTTTGAGCAAGCAAAACTCTGTAAAAATGGCAATTTTGGTCACTGTGAGGGTTTAAAAAGTGGTTATTCAACATGAGGCACGATCCAATTGACATTTTGAATCATTTTTGGTACAGTCCAAAAAATCAATTTTCGGATGAAAAACGATGACTCCGGACATGTCGAACTATCCCAAAATGGTCAATATGGATGAAATTTTAACATTTAATCTTTTGACTGTAAATGACTGTTGGATATGAATTATGACTTTGTCAACTAAAATAAGTGTGTTTAAAGTCATTTCTGTGCCTGAAACGGGTCAAAATTGAAGCTTTTGAGTAAGCAAAACTCTGTAAAAATGGCAATTTTGGTCACTCTGAGGGTTTAAAAAGTGGTTATTCAACATGAGGCATGATCCAATTGACATTTTGAATCATTTTTGGTACAGTCCAAAAAATCAATTTTCAGATGAAAAACGATGACTCCGGACATGTCGAACTATCCCAAAATGGTCAATATGGATGAAATTTTAACATTTAATCTTTTGACTCTAAATGGCTGTTGGATGTGAATTATGTCTTTGTCAACTAAAATAAGTGTGTTTAAAGTCATTTCTGTGCCTCAAAGGGGTCAAAATTGAAGCTTTTGAGTAAGCAAAACTCTGTAAAAATGGCAATTTTAGTCACTGTGAGGGTTTAAAAAGTGGTTATTCAACATGAGGCACGATCCAATTGAAATTTTGAATCATTTTTGGTACAGTCCAAAAAATCAATTTTCGGATGAAAAACGATGACTCCGGACATGTCGAACGATCCCAAAAAGGTCAAAATGGATGAAATTTTAACATTTAATCTTTTGACTGTAAATGACTGTTGGATGTGAATTATGACTTTGTCAACTAAAATAAGTGTGTTTAAAGTCATTTCTGTGCCTGAAACGGGTCAAAATTGAAGCTTTTGAGTAAGCAAAACTCTGTAAAAATGGCAATTTTGGTCACTGTGAGGGTTTAAAAAGTGGTTATTGAACATGAGGCACGATCCAATTGACATTTTGAATCATTTTTGGTACAGTCCAAAAAAATCAATTTTCGGATGAAAAACGATGACTCCGGAC
The DNA here is from genome assembly GCF_964263255.1 of Lissotriton vulgaris. Classification (NCBI taxonomy): domain Eukaryota; kingdom Metazoa; phylum Chordata; class Amphibia; order Caudata; family Salamandridae; genus Lissotriton; species Lissotriton vulgaris. Next base: position 1,107,413 of record NW_028253326.1, read on the forward strand.
ATGTCGAACGATCCCAAAATGGTCAATATGGATGAAATTTTAACATTTAATCTTTTGACTGTAAATGACTGTTGGATGTGAATTATGACTTTGTCAATTAAAATAAGTGTGTTTAAAGTCATTTCTGTGCCTGAAACGGGTCAAAATTGAAGCTTTTGAGTAAGCAAAACTCTGTAAAAATGGCAATTTTGGTCACTCTGAGGGTTTAAAAAGTGGTTATTCAACATGAGGCACGATCCAATTGACATTTTGAATCATTTTTGGTACAGTCCAAAAAAATCAATTTTCGGATGCAAACGATGACTCCGGACATGTCGAACGATCCCAAAAAGGTCAAAATGGATGAAATTTTAACATTTAATCTTTTGACTGCAAATGACTGTTGGATGTGAATTATGACTTTGTCAACTAAAATAAGTGTGTTTAAAGTCATTTCTGTGCCTGAAACGGGTCAAAATTGAAGCTTTTGAGTAAGCAAAACTCTGTAGAAATGGCAATTTTGGTCAATGTGAGGGTTTAAAAAGTGGTTATTCAACATGAGGCACGATCCAATTGACATTTTGAATCATTTTTGGTACAGTCCAAAAAATCAATTTTCGGATGAAAAACGATGACTCCGGACATGTCGAACTATCCCAAAATGGTCAATATGGATGAAATTTTAACATTTAATCTTTTGACTGTAAATGACTGTTGGATGTGAATTATGACTTTGTCAACTAAAATAAGTGTGTTTAAAGTCATTTCTGTGCCTGAAACGGGTCAAAATTGAAGCTTTTGAGTAAGCAAAACTCTGTAAAAATGGCAATTTTGGTCACTCTGAGGGTTTAAAAAGTGGTTATTCAACATGAGGCACGATCCAATTGACATTTTGAATCATTTTTGGTACAGTCCAAAAAATCAATTTTCAGATGAAAAACAATGACTCCGGACATGTCGAACTATCCCAAAATGGTCAATATGGATGAAATTTTAACATTTAATCTTTTGACTCTAAATGGCTGTTGGATGTGAATTATGACTTTGTCAACTAAAATAAGTGTGTTTAAAGTCATTTCTGTGCCTGAAACGGGTCAAAATTGAAGCTTTTGAGCAAGCAAAACTCTGTAAAAATGGCAATTTTGGTCACTGTGAGGGTTTAAAAAGTGGTTATTCAACATGAGGCACGATCCAATTGACATTTTGAATCATTTTTGGTACAGTCCAAAAAATCAATTTTCGGATGAAAAACGATGACTCCGGACATGTCGAACTATCCCAAAATGGTCAATATGGATGAAATTTTAACATTTAATCTTTTGACTGTAAATGACTGTTGGATATGAATTATGACTTTGTCAACTAAAATAAGTGTGTTTAAAGTCATTTCTGTGCCTGAAACGGGTCAAAATTGAAGCTTTTGAGTAAGCAAAACTCTGTAAAAATGGCAATTTTGGTCACTCTGAGGGTTTAAAAAGTGGTTATTCAACATGAGGCACGATCCAATTGACATTTTGAATCATTTTTGGTACAGTCCAAAAAATCAATTTTCAGATGAAAAACGATGACTCCGGACATGTCGAACTATCCCAAAATGGTCAATATGGATGAAATTTTAACATTTAATCTTTTGACTCTAAATGGCTGTTGGATGTGAATTATGACTTTGTCAACTAAAATAAGTGTGTTTAAAGTCATTTCTGTGCCTCAAAGGGGTCAAAATTGAAGCTTTTGAGTAAGCAAAACTCTGTAAAAATGGCAATTTTAGTCACTGTGAGGGTTTAAAAAGTGGTTATTCAACATGAGGCACGATCCAATTGAAATTTTGAATCATTTTTGGTACAGTCCAAAAAATCAATTTTCGGATGAAAAACGATGACTCCGGACATGTCGAACGATCCCAAAAAGGTCAAAATGGATGAAATTTTAACATTTAATCTTTTGACTGTAAATGACTGTTGGATGTGAATTATGACTTTGTCAACTAAAATAAGTGTGTTTAAAGTCATTTCTGTGCCTGAAACGGGTCAAAATTGAAGCTTTTGAGTAAGCAAAACTCTGTAAAAATGGCAATTTTGGTCACTCTGAGGGTTTAAAAAGTGGTTATTCAACATGAGGCACGATCCAATTGACATTTTGAATCATTTTTGGTACAGTCCAAAAAATCAATTTTCGGATGAAAAACGATGACTCCGGACATGTCGAACTATCCCAAAATGGTCAATATGGATGAAATTTTAACATTTAATCTTTTGACTGTAAATGACTGTTGGATGTGAATTATGACTTTGTCAACTAAAATAAGTGTGTTTAAAGTCATTTCTGTGCCTGAAACGGGTCAAAATTGAAGCTTTTGAGTAAGCAAAACTGTGTAAAAATGGCAATTTTGGTCACTCTGAGGGTTTAAAAAGTGGTTATTCAACATGAGGCATGATCCAATTGACATATTGAATCATTTTTGGTACAGTCCAAAAAATCAATTTTCGGATGAAAAACGATGACTCCGGACATGTCGAACGATCCCAAAATGGTCAATATGGATGAAATTTTAACATTTAATCTTTTGACTGTAAATGACTGTTGGATGTGAATTATGACTTTGTCAACTAAAATAAGTGTGTTTAAAGTCATTTCTGTGCCTGAAACGGGTCAAAATTGAAGCTTTTGAGCAAGCAAAACTCTGTAAAAATGGCAATTTTGGTCACTGTGAGGGTTTAAAAAGTGGTTATTCAACATGAGGCACGATCCAATTGACATTTTGAATCATTTTTGGTACAGTCCAAAAAATCAATTTTCGGATGAAAAACGATGACTCCGGACATGTCGAACTATCCCAAAATGGTCAATATGGATGAAATTTTAACATTTAATCTTTTGACTGTAAATGACTGTTGGATATGAATTATGACTTTGTCAACTAAAATAAGTGTGTTTAAAGTCATTTCTGTGCCTGAAACGGGTCAAAATTGAAGCTTTTGAGTAAGCAAAACTCTGTAAAAATGGCAATTTTGGTCACTCTGAGGGTTTAAAAAGTGGTTATTCAACATGAGGCATGATCCAATTGACATTTTGAATCATTTTTGGTACAGTCCAAAAAATCAATTTTCAGATGAAAAACGATGACTCCGGACATGTCGAACTATCCCAAAATGGTCAATATGGATGAAATTTTAACATTTAATCTTTTGACTCTAAATGGCTGTTGGATGTGAATTATGTCTTTGTCAACTAAAATAAGTGTGTTTAAAGTCATTTCTGTGCCTCAAAGGGGTCAAAATTGAAGCTTTTGAGTAAGCAAAACTCTGTAAAAATGGCAATTTTAGTCACTGTGAGGGTTTAAAAAGTGGTTATTCAACATGAGGCACGATCCAATTGAAATTTTGAATCATTTTTGGTACAGTCCAAAAAATCAATTTTCGGATGAAAAACGATGACTCCGGACATGTCGAACGATCCCAAAAAGGTCAAAATGGATGAAATTTTAACATTTAATCTTTTGACTGTAAATGACTGTTGGATGTGAATTATGACTTTGTCAACTAAAATAAGTGTGTTTAAAGTCATTTCTGTGCCTGAAACGGGTCAAAATTGAAGCTTTTGAGTAAGCAAAACTCTGTAAAAATGGCAATTTTGGTCACTGTGAGGGTTTAAAAAGTGGTTATTGAACATGAGGCACGATCCAATTGACATTTTGAATCATTTTTGGTACAGTCCAAAAAAATCAATTTTCGGATGAAAAACGATGACTCCGGACATGTCGAACGATCCCAAAATGGTCAATATGGATGAAATTTTAACATTTAATCTTTTGACTGTAAATGACTGTTGGATGTGAATTATGACTTTGTCAATTAAAATAAGTGTGTTTAAAGTCATTTCTGTGCCTGAAACGGGTCAAAATTGAAGCTTTTGAGTAAGCAAAACTCTGTAAAAATGGCAATTTTGGTCACTCTGAGGGTTTAAAAAGTGGTTATTCAACATGAGGCACGATCCAATTGACATTTTGAATCATTTTTGGTACAGTCCAAAAAAATCAATTTTCGGATGCAAACGATGACTCCGGACATGTCGAACGATCCCAAAAAGGTCAAAATGGATGAAATTTTAACATTTAATCTTTTGACTGCAAATGACTGTTGGATGTGAATTATGACTTTGTCAACTAAAATAAGTGTGTTTAAAGTCATTTCTGTGCCTGAAACGGGTCAAAATTGAAGCTTTTGAGTAAGCAAAACTCTGTAGAAATGGCAATTTTGGTCAATGTGAGGGTTTAAAAAGTGGTTATTCAACATGAGGCACGATCCAATTGACATTTTGAATCATTTTTGGTACAGTCCAAAAAATCAATTTTCGGATGAAAAACGATGACTCCGGACATGTCGAACTATCCCAAAATGGTCAATATGGATGAAATTTTAACATTTAATCTTTTGACTGTAAATGACTGTTGGATGTGAATTATGACTTTGTCAACTAAAATAAGTGTGTTTAAAGTCATTTCTGTGCCTGAAACGGGTCAAAATTGAAGCTTTTGAGTAAGCAAAACTCTGTAAAAATGGCAATTTTGGTCACTCTGAGGGTTTAAAAAGTGGTTATTCAACATGAGGCACGATCCAATTGACATTTTGAATCATTTTTGGTACAGTCCAAAAAATCAATTTTCAGATGAAAAACAATGACTCCGGACATGTCGAACTATCCCAAAATGGTCAATATGGATGAAATTTTAACATTTAATCTTTTGACTCTAAATGGCTGTTGGATGTGAATTATGACTTTGTCAACTAAAATAAGTGTGTTTAAAGTCATTTCTGTGCCTGAAACGGGTCAAAATTGAAGCTTTTGAGTAAGCAAAACTCTGTAAAAATGGCAATTTTGGTCACTGTGAGGGTTTAAAAAGTGGTTATTCAACATGAGGCACGATCCAATTGACATTTTGAATCATTTTTGGTACAGTCCAAAAAATCAATTTTCGGATGAAAAACGATGACTCCGGACATGTCGAACTATCCCAAAATGGTCAATATGGATGAAATTTTAACATTTAATCTTTTGACTGTAAATGACTGTTGGATATGAATTATGACTTTGTCAACTAAAATAAGTGTGTTTAAAGTCATTTCTGTGCCTGAAACGGGTCAAAATTGAAGCTTTTGAGTAAGCAAAACTCTGTAAAAATGGCAATTTTGGTCACTCTGAGGGTTTAAAAAGTGGTTATTCAACATGAGGCACGATCCAATTGACATTTTGAATCATTTTTGGTACAGTCCAAAAAATCAATTTTCAGATGAAAAACGATGACTCCGGACATGTCGAACTATCCCAAAATGGTCAATATGGATGAAATTTTAACATTTAATCTTTTGACTCTAAATGGCTGTTGGATGTGAATTATGACTTTGTCAACTAAAATAAGTGTGTTTAAAGTCATTTCTGTGCCTCAAAGGGGTCAAAATTGAAGCTTTTGAGTAAGCAAAACTCTGTAAAAATGGCAATTTTGGTCGCTCTGAGGGTTTAAAAAGTGGTTATTCAACATGAGGCACAATCCAATTGACATTTTGAATCATTTTTGGTACAGTCCAAAAAATCAATTTTCGAATGAAAAACGATGACTCCGGACATGTCGAACGATCCCAAAAAGGTCAAAATGGATGAAATTTTAACATTTAATCTTTTGACTGTAAATGACTGTTGGATGTGAATTATGACTTTGTCAACTAAAATAAGTGTGTTTAACCACTTGGCTGCTAAGGCAATATTTTTCTTTTCATTGATTTTCCATTGAAATCAATGGAAAGTCCATGACGAGTTACCCTTGTCATTAGCGGCGAAGAGGTTAAAGTCATTTCTGTGCCTGAAACGGGTCAAAATTGAAGCTTTTGAGTAAGCAAAACTCTGTAAAAATGGCAATTTTGGTCACTGTGAGGGTTTAAAAAGTGGTTATTCAACATGAGGCACGATCCAATTGACATTTTGAATCATTTTTGGTACAGTCCAAAAAATCAATTTTCGGATGAAAAACGATGACTCCCGACATGTCGAACTATCCCAAAATGGTCAATATGGATGAAATTTTAACATTTAATCTTTTGACTGTAAATGACTGTTGGATGTGAATTATGACTTTGTCAACTAAAATAAGTGTGTTTAAAGTCATTTCTGTGCCTGAAACGGGTCAAAATTGAAGCTTTTGAGTAAGCAAAACTGTGTAAAAATGGCAATTTTGGTCACTCTGAGGGTTTAAAAAGTGGTTATTCAACATGAGGCATGATCCAATTGACATATTGAATCATTTTTGGTACAGTCCAAAAAATCAATTTTCGGATGAAAAACGATGACTCCGGACATGTCGAACGATCCCAAAATGGTCAATATGGATGAAATTTTAACATTTAATCTTTTGACTGTAAATGACTGTTGGATGTGAATTATGACTTTGTCAACTAAAATAAGTGTGTTTAAAGTCATTTCTGTGCCTGAAACGGGTCAAAATTGAAGCTTTTGAGCAAGCAAAACTCTGTAAAAATGGCAATTTTGGTCACTGTGAGGGTTTAAAAAGTGGTTATTCAACATGAGGCACGATCCAATTGACATTTTGAATCATTTTTGGTACAGTCCAAAAAATCAATTTTCGGATGAAAAACGATGACTCCGGACATGTCGAACTATCCCAAAATGGTCAATATGGATGAAATTTTAACATTTAATCTTTTGACTCTAAATGGCTGTTGGATGTGAATTATGACTTTGTCAACTAAAATAAGTGTGTTTAAAGTCATTTCTGTGCCTCAAAGGGGTCAAAATTGAAGCTTTTGAGTAAGCAAAACTCTGTAAAAATGGCAATTTTAGTCACTGTGAGGGTTTAAAAAGTGGTTATTCAACATGAGGCACGATCCAATTGAAATTTTGAATCATTTTTGGTACAGTCCAAAAAATCAATTTTCGGATGAAAAACGATGACTCCGGACATGTCGAACGATCCCAAAAAGGTCAAAATGGATGAAATTTTAACATTTAATCTTTTGACTGTAAATGACTGTTGGATGTGAATTATGACTTTGTCAACTAAAATAAGTGTGTTTAAAGTCATTTCTGTGCCTGAAACGGGTCAAAATTGAAGCTTTTGAGTAAGCAAAACTCTGTAAAAATGGCAATTTTGGTCACTCTGAGGGTTTAAAAAGTGGTTATTCAACATGAGGCACGATCCAATTGACATTTTGAATCATTTTTGGTACAGTCCAAAAAATCAATTTTCGAATGAAAAACGATGACTCCGGACATGTCGAACGATCCCAAAAAGGTCAAAATGGATGAAATTTTAACATTTAATCTTTTGACTGTAAATGACTGTTGGATGTGAATTATGACTTTGTCAACTAAAATAAGTGTGTTTAAAGTCATTTCTGTGCCTGAAACGGGTCAAAATTGAAGCTTTTGAGTAAGCAAAACTCTGTAAAAATGGCAATTTTGGTCACTGTGAGGGTTTAAAAAGTGGTTATTCAACATGAGGCACGATCCAATTGACATTTTGAATCATTTTTGGTACAGTCCAAAAAATCAATTTTCGGATGAAAAACGATGACTCCCGACATGTCGAACTATCCCAAAATGGTCAATATGGATGAAATTTTAACATTTAATCTTTTGACTGTAAATGACTGTTGGATGTGAATTATGACTTTGTCAACTAAAATAAGTGTGTTTAAAGTCATTTCTGTGCCTGAAACGGGTCAAAATTGAAGCTTTTGAGTAAGCAAAACTGTGTAAAAATGGCAATTTTGGTCACTCTGAGGGTTTAAAAAGTGGTTATTCAACATGAGGCATGATCCAATTGACATATTGAATCATTTTTGGTACAGTCCAAAAAATCAATTTTCGGATGAAAAACGATGACTCCGGACATGTCGAACGATCCCAAAATGGTCAATATGGATGAAATTTTAACATTTAATCTTTTGACTGTAAATGACTGTTGGATGTGAATTATGACTTTGTCAACTAAAATAAGTGTGTTTAAAGTCATTTCTGTGCCTGAAACGGGTCAAAATTGAAGCTTTTGAGCAAGCAAAACTCTGTAAAAATGGCAATTTTGGTCACTGTGAGGGTTTAAAAAGTGGTTATTCAACATGAGGCACGATCCAATTGACATTTTGAATCATTTTTGGTACAGTCCAAAAAATCAATTTTCGGATGAAAAACGATGACTCCGGACATGTCGAACTATCCCAAAATGGTCAATATGGATGAAATTTTAACATTTAATCTTTTGACTGTAAATGACTGTTGGATATGAATTATGACTTTGTCAACTAAAATAAGTGTGTTTAAAGTCATTTCTGTGCCTGAAACGGGTCAAAATTGAAGCTTTTGAGTAAGCAAAACTCTGTAAAAATGGCAATTTTGGTCACTCTGAGGGTTTAAAAAGTGGTTATTCAACATGAGGCACGATCCAATTGACATTTTGAATCATTTTTGGTACAGTCCAAAAAATCAATTTTCGGATGAAAAACGATGACTAAAATGTCGAACTATCTCAAAATGGTCAATATGGATGAAATTTTAACATTTAATCTTTTGACTGTAAATGACTGTTGGATGTGAATTATGACTTTGTCAACTAAAATAAGTGTGTTTAAAGTCATTTCTGTGCCTGAAACGGGTCAAAATTGAAGCTTTTGAGTAAGCAAAACTGTGTAAAAATGGCAATTTTGGTCACTCTGAGGGTTTAAAAAGTGGTTATTCAACATGAGGCATGATCCAATTGACATATTGAATCATTTTTGGTACAGTCCAAAAAATCAATTTTCGGATGAAAAACGATGACTCCGGACATGTCGAACGATCCCAAAATGGTCAATATGGATGAAATTTTAACATTTAATCTTTTGACTGTAAATGACTGTTGGATGTGAATTATGACTTTGTCAACTAAAATAAGTGTGTTTAAAGTCATTTCTGTGCCTGAAACGGGTCAAAATTGAAGCTTTTGAGTAAGCAAAACTCTGTAAAAATGGCAATTTTGGTCACTCTGAGGGTTTAAAAAGTGGTTATTCAACATGAGGCACGATCCAATTGACATTTTGAATCATTTTTGGTACAGTCCAAAAAAATCAATTTTCGGATGCAAACGATGACTCCGGACATGTCGAACGATCCCAAAAAGGTCAAAATGGATGAAATTTTAACATTTAATCTTTTGACTGCAAATGACTGTTGGATGTGAATTATGACTTTGTCAACTAAAATAAGTGTGTTTAAAGTCATTTCTGTGCCTGAAACGGGTCAAAATTGAAGCTTTTGAGTAAGCAAAACTCTGTAGAAATGGCAATTTTGGTCAATGTGAGGGTTTAAAAAGTGGTTATTCAACATGAGGCACGATCCAATTGACATTTTGAATCATTTTTGGTACAGTCCAAAAAATCAATTTTCGGATGAAAAACGATGACTCCGGACATGTCGAACTATCCCAAAATGGTCAATATGGATGAAATTTTAACATTTAATCTTTTGACTCTAAATGGCTGTTGGATGTGAATTATGACTTTGTCAACTAAAATAAGTGTGTTTAAAGTCATTTCTGTGCCTCAAAGGGGTCAAAATTGAAGCTTTTGAGTAAGCAAAACTCTGTAAAAATGGCAATTTTGGTCACTCTGAGGGTTTAAAAAGTGGTTATTCAACATGAGGCACGATCCAATTGACATTTTGAATCATTTTTGGAACAGTCCAAAAAATCAATTTTCGGATGAAAAACGATGACTCCGGACATGTCGAACGATCCCAAAATGGTCAATATGGATGAAATTTTAACATTTAATCTTTTGACTGTAAATGACTGTTGGATGTGAATTATGACTTTGTCAACTAAAATAAGTGTGTTTAAAGTCATTTCTGTGCCTGAAACGGGTCAAAATTGAAGCTTTTGAGTAAGCAAAACTGTGTAAAAATGGCAATTTTGGTCACTCTGAGGGTTTAAAAAGTGGTTATTCAACATGAGGCATGATCCAATTGACATATTGAATCATTTTTGGTACAGTCCAAAAAATCAATTTTCGGATGAAAAACGATGACTCCGGACATGTCGAACGATCCCAAAATGGTCAATATGGATGAAATTTTAACATTTAATCTTTTGACTGTAAATGACTGTTGGATGTGAATTATGACTTTGTCAACTAAAATAAGTGTGTTTAAAGTCATTTCTGTGCCTGAAACGGGTCAAAATTGAAGCTTTTGAGCAAGAAAAACTCTGTAAAAATGGCAATTTTGGTCACTGTGAGGGTTTAAAAAGTGGTTATTCAACATGAGGCACGATCCAATTGACATTTTGAATCATTTTTGGTACAGTCCAAAAAATCAATTTTCGGATGAAAAACGATGACTCCGGACATGTCGAACTATCCCAAAATGGTCAATATGGATGAAATTTTAACATTTAATCTTTTGACTCTAAATGGCTGTTGGATGTGAATTATGACTTTGTCAACTAAAATAAGTGTGTTTAAAGTCATTTCTGTGCCTCAAAGGGGTCAAAATTGAAGCTTTTGAGTAAGCAAAACTCTGTAAAAATGGCAATTTTAGTCACTGTGAGGGTTTAAAAAGTGGTTATTCAACATGAGGCACGATCCAATTGAAATTTTGAATCATTTTTGGTACAGTCCAAAAAATCAATTTTCGGATGAAAAACGATGACTCCGGACATGTCGAACGATCCCAAAAAGGTCAAAATGGATGAAATTTTAACATTTAATCTTTTGACTGTAAATGACTGTTGGATGTGAATTATGACTTTGTCAACTAAAATAAGTGTGTTTAAAGTCATTTCTGTGCCTGAAACGGGTCAAAATTGAAGCTTTTGAGTAAGCAAAACTCTGTAAAAATGGCAATTTTGGTCACTCTGAGGGTTTAAAAAGTGGTTATTCAACATGAGGCACGATCCAATTGACATTTTGAATCATTTTTGGTACAGTCCAAAAAATCAATTTTCGAATGAAAAACGATGACTCCGGACATGTCGAACGATCCCAAAAAGGTCAAAATGGATGAAATTTTAACATTTAATCTTTTGACTGTAAATGACTGTTGGATGTGAATTATGACTTTGTCAACTAAAATAAGTGTGTTTAAAGTCATTTCTGTGCCTGAAACGGGTCAAAATTGAAGCTTTTGAGTAAGCAAAACTCTGTAAAAATGGCAATTTTGGTCACTGTGAGGGTTTAAAAAGTGGTTATTCAACATGAGGCACGATCCAATTGACATTTTGAATCATTTTTGGTACAGTCCAAAAAATCAATTTTCGGATGAAAAACGATGACTCCCGACATGTCGAACTATCCCAAAATGGTCAATATGGATGAAATTTTAACATTTAATCTTTTGACTGTGAATGACTGTTGGATGTGAATTATGACTTTGTCCACTAAAATAAGTGTGTTTAAAGTCATTTCTGTGCCTGAAACGGGTCAAAATTGAAGCTTTTGAGTAAGCAAAACTGTGTAAAAATGGCAATTTTGGTCACTCTGAGGGTTTAAAAAGTGGTTATTCAACATGAGGCATGATCCAATTGACATATTGAATCATTTTTGGTACAGTCCAAAAAATCAATTTTCGGATGAAAAACGATGACTCCGGACATGTCGAACGATCCCAAAATGGTCAATATGGATGAAATTTTAACATTTAATCTTTTGACTGTAAATGACTGTTGGATGTGAATTATGACTTTGTCAACTAAAATAAGTGTGTTTAAAGTCATTTCTGTGCCTGAAACGGGTCAAAATTGAAGCTTTTGAGCAAGCAAAACTCTGTAAAAATGGCAATTTTGGTCACTGTGAGGGTTTAAAAAGTGGTTATTCAACATGAGGCACGATCCAATTGACATTTTGAATCATTTTTGGTACAGTCCAAAAAATCAATTTTCGGATGAAAAACGATGACTCCGGACATGTCGAACTATCCCAAAATGGTCAATATGGATGAAATTTTAACATTTAATCTTTTGACTGTAAATGACTGTTGGATATGAATTATGACTTTGTCAACTAAAATAAGTGTGTTTAAAGTCATTTCTGTGCCTGAAACGGGTAAAAATTGAAGCTTTTGAGTAAGCAAAACTCTGTAAAAATGGCAATTTTGGTCACTCTGAGGGTTTAAAAAGTGGTTATTCAACATGAGGCACGATCCAATTGACATTTTGAATCATTTTTGGTACAGTCCAAAAAATCAATTTTCGGATGAAAAACGATGACTCCGGACATGTCGAACTATCTCAAAATGGTCAATATGGATGAAATTTTAACATTTAATCTTTTGACTGTAAATGACTGTTGGATGTGAATTATGACTTTGTCAACTAAAATAAGTGTGTTTAAAGTCATTTCTGTGCCTGAAACGGGTCAAAATTGAAGCTTTTGAGTAAGCAAAACTCTGCAAAAATGGCAATTTTGGTCACTCTGAGGGTTTAAAAAGTGGTTATTCAACATGAGGCACGATCCAATTGACATTTTGAATCATTTTTGGTACAGTCCAAAAAAATCAATTTTCGGATGCAAACGATGACTCCGGACATGTCGAACGATCCCAAAAAGGTCAAAATGGATGAAATTTTAACATTTAATCTTTTGACTGCAAATGACTGTTGGATGTGAATTATGACTTTGTCAACTAAAATAAGTGTGTTTAAAGTCATTTCTGTGCCTGAAACGGGTCAAAATTGAAGCTTTTGAGTAAGCAAAACTCTGTAGAAATGGCAATTTTGGTCAATGTGAGGGTTTAAAAAGTGGTTATTCAACATGAGGCACGATCCAATTGACATTTTGAATCATTTTTGGTACAGTCCAAAAAATCAATTTTCGGATGAAAAACGATGACTCCGGACATGTCGAACTATCCCAAAATGGTCAATATGGATGAAATTTTAACATTTAATCTTTTGACTCTAAATGGCTGTTGGATGTGAATTATGACTTTGTCAACTAAAATAAGTGTGTTTAAAGTCATTTCTGTGCCTCAAAGGGGTCAAAATTGAAGCTTTTGAGTAAGCAAAACTCTGTAAAAATGGCAATTTTGGTCACTCTGAGGGTTTAAAAAGTGGTTATTCAACATGAGGCACGATCCAATTGACATTTTGAATCATTTTTGGAACAGTCCAAAAAATCAATTTTCGGATGAAAAACGATGACTCCGGACATGTCGAACGATCCCAAAATGGTCAATATGGATGAAATTTTAACATTTAATCTTTTGACTGTAAATGACTGTTGGATGTAAATTTTGACTTTGTCAACTAAAATAAGTGTGTTTAAAGTCATTTCTGTGCCTGAAACGGGTCAAAATTGAAGCTTTTGAGTAAGCAAAACTCTGTAAAAATGGCAATTTTGGTCACTGTGAGGGTTTAAAAAGTGGTTATTCAACATGAGGCACGATCCAATTGACATTTTGAATCATTTTTGGTACAGCCAAAAAAATCAATTTTCGGATGAAAAACGATGACTCCCAACATGTCGAACTATCCCAAAATGGTCAATATGGATGAAATTTTAACATTTAATCTTTTGACTGTAAATGACTGTTGGATGTGAATTATGACTTTGTCAACTAAAATAAGTGTGTTTAAAGTCATTTCTGTGCCTGAAACGGGTCAAAATTGAAGCTTTTGAGTAAGCAAAACTGTGTAAAAATGGCAATTTTGGTCACTCTGAGGGTTTAAAAAGTGGTTATTCAACATGAGGCATGATCCAATTGACATATTGAATCATTTTTGGTACAGTCCAAAAAATCAATTTTCGGATGAAAAACGATGACTCCCGACATGTCGAACTATCCCAAAATGGTCAATATGGATGAAATTTTAACATTTAATCTTTTGACTGTGAATGACTGTTGGATGTGAATTATGACTTTGTCAACTAAAATAAGTGTGTTTAAAGTCATTTCTGTGCCTGAAACGGGTCAAAATTGAAGCTTTTGAGTAAGCAAAACTGTGTAAAAATGGCAATTTTGGTCACTCTGAGGGTTTAAAAAGTGGTTATTCAACATGAGGCATGATCCAATTGACATATTGAATCATTTTTGGTACAGTCCAAAAAATCAATTTTCGGATGAAAAACGATGACTCCGGACATGTCGAACGATCCCAAAATGGTCAATATGGATGAAATTTTAACATTTAATCTTTTGACTGTAAATGACTGTTGGATGTGAATTATGACTTTGTCAACTAAAATAAGTGTGTTTAAAGTCATTTCTGTGCCTGAAACGGGTCAAAATTGAAGCTTTTGAGCAAGCAAAACTCTGTAAAAATGGCAATTTTGGTCACTGTGAGGGTTTAAAAAGTGGTTATTCAACATGAGGCACGATCCAATTGACATTTTGAATCATTTTTGGTACAGTCCAAAAAATCAATTTTCGGATGAAAAACGATGACTCCGGACATGTCGAACTATCCCAAAATGGTCAATATGGATGAAATTTTAACATTTAATCTTTTGACTGTAAATGACTGTTGGATATGAATTATGACTTTGTCAACTAAAATAAGTGTGTTTAAAGTCATTTCTGTGCCTGAAACGGGTAAAAATTGAAGCTTTTGAGTAAGCAAAACTCTGTAAAAATGGCAATTTTGGTCACTCTGAGGGTTTAAAAAGTGGTTATTCAACATGAGGCACGATCCAATTGACATTTTGAATCATTTTTGGTACAGTCCAAAAAATCAATTTTCGGATGAAAAACGATGACTCCGGACATGTCGAACTATCTCAAAATGGTCAATATGGATGAAATTTTAACATTTAATCTTTTGACTGTAAATGACTGTTGGATGTGAATTATGACTTTGTCAACTAAAATAAGTGTGTTTAAAGTCATTTCTGTGCCTGAAACGGGTCAAAATTGAAGCTTTTGAGTAAGCAAAACTCTGCAAAAATGGCAATTTTGGTCACTCTGAGGGTTTAAAAAGTGGTTATTCAACATGAGGCACGATCCAATTGACATTTTGAATCATTTTTGGTACAGTCCAAAAAAATCAATTTTCGGATGCAAACGATGACTCCGGACATGTCGAACGATCCCAAAAAGGTCAAAATGGATGAAATTTTAACATTTAATCTTTTGACTGCAAATGACTGTTGGATGTGAATTATGACTTTGTCAACTAAAATAAGTGTGTTTAAAGTCATTTCTGTGCCTGAAACGGGTCAAAATTGAAGCTTTTGAGTAAGCAAAACTCTGTAGAAATGGCAATTTTGGTCAATGTGAGGGTTTAAAAAGTGGTTATTCAACATGAGGCACGATCCAATTGACATTTTGAATCATTTTTGGTACAGTCCAAAAAATCAATTTTCGGATGAAAAACGATGACTCCGGACATGTCGAACTATCCCAAAATGGTCAATATGGATGAAATTTTAACATTTAATCTTTTGACTCTAAATGGCTGTTGGATGTGAATTATGACTTTGTCAACTAAAATAAGTGTGTTTAAAGTCATTTCTGTGCCTCAAAGGGGTCAAAATTGAAGCTTTTGAGTAAGCAAAACTCTGTAAAAATGGCAATTTTGGTCACTCTGAGGGTTTAAAAAGTGGTTATTCAACATGAGGCACGATCCAATTGACATTTTGAATCATTTTTGGAACAGTCCAAAAAATCAATTTTCGGATGAAAAACGATGACTCCGGACATGTCGAACGATCCCAAAATGGTCAATATGGATGAAATTTTAACATTTAATCTTTTGACTGTAAATGACTGTTGGATGTAAATTTTGACTTTGTCAACTAAAATAAGTGTGTTTAAAGTCATTTCTGTGCCTGAAACGGGTCAAAATTGAAGCTTTTGAGTAAGCAAAACTCTGTAAAAATGGCAATTTTGGTCACTGTGAGGGTTTAAAAAGTGGTTATTCAACATGAGGCACGATCCAATTGACATTTTGAATCATTTTTGGTACAGCCAAAAAAATCAATTTTCGGATGAAAAACGATGACTCCCGACATGTCGAACTATCCCAAAATGGTCAATATGGATGAAATTTTAACATTTAATCTTTTGACTGTAAATGACTGTTGGATGTGAATTATGACTTTGTCAACTAAAATAAGTGTGTTTAAAGTCATTTCTGTGCCTGAAACGGGTCAAAATTGAAGCTTTTGAGTAAGCAAAACTGTGTAAAAATGGCAATTTTGGTCACTCTGAGGGTTTAAAAAGTGGTTATTCAACATGAGGCATGATCCAATTGACATATTGAATCATTTTTGGTACAGTCCAAAAAATCAATTTTCGGATGAAAAACGATGACTCCGGACATGTCGAACGATCCCAAAATGGTCAATATGGATGAAATTTTAACATTTAATCTTTTGACTGTAAATGACTGTTGGATGTGAATTATGACTTTGTCAACTAAAATAAGTGTGTTTAAAGTCATTTCTGTGCCTGAAACGGGTCAAAATTGAAGCTTTTGAGCAAGCAAAACTCTGTAAAAATGGCAATTTTGGTCACTGTGAGGGTTTAAAAAGTGGTTATTCAACATGAGGCACGATCCAATTGACATTTTGAATCATTTTTGGTACAGTCCAAAAAATCAATTTTCGGATGAAAAACGATGACTCCGGACATGTCGAACTATCCCAAAATGGTCAATATGGATGAAATTTTAACATTTAATCTTTTGACTGTAAATGACTGTTGGATATGAATTATGACTTTGTCAACTAAAATAAGTGTGTTTAAAGTCATTTCTGTGCCTGAAACGGGTAAAAATTGAAGCTTTTGAGTAAGCAAAACTCTGTAAAAATGGCAATTTTGGTCACTCTGAGGGTTTAAAAAGTGGTTATTCAACATGAGGCACGATCCAATTGACATTTTGAATCATTTTTGGTACAGTCCAAAAAATCAATTTTCGGATGAAAAACGATGACTCCGGACATGTCGAACTATCTCAAAATGGTCAATATGGATGAAATTTTAACATTTAATCTTTTGACTGTAAATGACTGTTGGATGTGAATTATGACTTTGTCAACTAAAATAAGTGTGTTTAAAGTCATTTCTGTGCCTGAAACGGGTCAAAATTGAAGCTTTTGAGTAAGCAAAACTGTGTAAAAATGGCAATTTTGGTCACTCTGAGGGTTTAAAAAGTGGTTATTCAACATGAGGCATGATCCAATTGACATATTGAATCATTTTTGGTACAGTCCAAAAAATCAATTTTCGGATGAAAAACGATGACTCCGGACATGTCGAACGATCCCAAAATGGTCAATATGGATGAAATTTTAACATTTAATCTTTTGACTGTAAATGACTGTTGGATGTGAATTATGACTTTGTCAACTAAAATAAGTGTGTTTAAAGTCATTTCTGTGCCTGAAACGGGTCAAAATTGAAGCTTTTGAGTAAGCAAAACTCTGTAAAAATGGCAATTTTGGTCACTCTGAGGGTTTAAAAAGTGGTTATTCAACATGAGGCACGATCCAATTGACATTTTGAATCATTTTTGGTACAGTCCAAAAAAATCAATTTTCGGATGCAAACGATGACTCCGGACATGTCGAACGATCCCAAAAAGGTCAAAATGGATGAAATTTTAACATTTAATCTTTTGACTGCAAATGACTGTTGGATGTGAATTATGACTTTGTCAACTAAAATAAGTGTGTTTAAAGTCATTTCTGTGCCTGAAACGGGTCAAAATTGAAGCTTTTGAGTAAGCAAAACTCTGTAGAAATGGCAATTTTGGTCAATGTGAGGGTTTAAAAAGTGGTTATTCAACATGAGGCACGATCCAATTGACATTTTGAATCATTTTTGGTACAGTCCAAAAAATCAATTTTCGGATGAAAAACGATGACTCCGGACATGTCGAACTATCCCAAAATGGTCAATATGGATGAAATTTTAACATTTAATCTTTTGACTCTAAATGGCTGTTGGATGTGAATTATGACTTTGTCAACTAAAATAAGTGTGTTTAAAGTCATTTCTGTGCCTCAAAGGGGTCAAAATTGAAGCTTTTGAGTAAGCAAAACTCTGTAAAAATGGCAATTTTGGTCACTCTGAGGGTTTAAAAAGTGGTTATTCAACATGAGGCACGATCCAATTGACATTTTGAATCATTTTTGGAACAGTCCAAAAAATCAATTTTCGGATGAAAAACGATGACTCCGGACATGTCGAACGATCCCAAAATGGTCAATATGGATGAAATTTTAACATTTAATCTTTTGACTGTAAATGACTGTTGGATGTAAATTTTGACTTTGTCAACTAAAATAAGTGTGTTTAAAGTCATTTCTGTGCCTGAAACGGGTCAAAATTGAAGCTTTTGAGTAAGCAAAACTCTGTAAAAATGGCAATTTTGGTCACTCTGAGGGTTTAAAAAGTGGTTATTCAACATGAGGCACGATCCAATTGACATTTTGAATCATTTTTGGTACAGTCCGAAAAATCAATTTTCGAATGAAAAACGATGACTCCGGACATGTCGAACGATCCCAAAAGGGTCAAAATGGATGAAATTTTAACATTTAATCTTTTGACTGTAAATGACTGTTGGATGTGAATTATGACTTTGTCAACTAAAATAAGTGTGTTTAAAGTCATTTCTGTGCCTGAAACGGGTCAAAATTGAAGCTTTTGAGTAAGCAAAACTCTGTAAAAATGGCAATTTTGGTCACTGTGAGGGTTTAAAAAGTGGTTATTCAACATGAGGCACGATCCAATTGACATTTTGAATCATTTTTGGTACAGTCCAAAAAATCAATTTTCGGATGAAAAACGATGACTCCGGACATGTCGAACTATCCCAAAATGGTCAATATGGATGAAATTTTAACATTTAATCTTTTGACTCTAAATGGCTGTTGGATGTGAATTATGACTTTGTCAACTAAAATAAGTGTGTTTAAAGTCATTTCTGTGCCTGAAACGGGTCAAAATTGAAGCTTTTGAGTAAGCAAAACTCTGTAAAAATGGCAATTTTGGTCACTGTGAGGGTTTAAAAAGTGGTTATTCAACATGAGGCACGATCCAATTGACATTTTGAATCATTTTTGGTACAGTCCAAAAAAATCAATTTTCGGATGAAAAACGATGACTCCGGACATGTCGAACTATCCCAAAATGGTCAATATGGATGAAATTTTAACATTTAATCTTTTGACTGTAAATGACTGTTGGATGTGAATTATGACTTTGTCAACTAAAATAAGTGTGTTTAAAGTCATTTCTGTGCCTGAAACGGGTCAAAATTGAAGCTTTTGAGTAAGCAAAACTCTGTAAAAATGGCAATTTTGGTCACTCTGAGGGTTTAAAAAGTGGTTATTCAACATGAGGCATGATCCAATTGACATATTGAATCATTTTTGGTACAGTCCAAAAAATCAATTTTCGGATGAAAAACGATGAATCCGGACATGTCGAACGATCCCAAAATGGTCAATATGGATGAAATTTTAACATTTAATCTTTTGACTGTAAATGACTGTTGGATGTGAATTATGACTTTGTCAACTAAAATAAGTGT
Source organism: Lissotriton vulgaris (assembly GCF_964263255.1). Lineage (NCBI taxonomy): Eukaryota > Metazoa > Chordata > Amphibia > Caudata > Salamandridae > Lissotriton > Lissotriton vulgaris. The sequence continues at coordinate 1,126,908 of NW_028253326.1, forward strand.
GTTTAAAGTCATTTCTGTGCCTGAAACGGGTCAAAATTGAAGCTTTTGAGTAAGCAAAACTCTGTAAAAATGGCAATTTTGGTCACTCTGAGGGTTTAAAAAGTGGTTATTCAACATGAGGCACGATCCAATTGACATTTTGAATCATTTTTGGTACAGTCCAAAAAAATCAATTTTCAGATGCAAACGATGACTCCGGACATGTCGAACGATCCCAAAAAGGTCAAAATGGATGAAATTTTAACATTTAATCTTTTGACTGTAAATGACTGTTGGATGTGAATTATGACTTTGTCAACTAAAATAAGTGTGTTTAAAGTCATTTCTGTGCCTGAAACGGGTCAAAATTGAAGCTTTTGAGTAAGCAAAACTCTGTAGAAATGGCAATTTTGGTCAATGTGAGGGTTTAAAAAGTGGTTATTCAACATGAGGCACGATCCAATTGACATTTTGAATCATTTTTGGTACAGTCCAAAAAATCAATTTTCGGATGAAAAACGATGACTCCGGACATGTCGAACTATCCCAAAATGGTCAATATGGATGACATTTTAACATTTAACCTTTTGACTCTAAATGGCTGTTGGATGTGAATTATGACTTTGTCAACTAAAATAAGTGTGTTTAAAGTCATTTCTGTGCCTCAAAGGGGTCAAAATTGAAGCTTTTGAGTAAGCAAAACTCTGTAAAAATGGCAATTTTGGTCACTCTGAGGGTTTAAAAAGTGGTTATTCAACATGAGGCACGATCCAATTGACACTTTGAATCATTTTTGGTACAGTCCAAAAAATCAATTTTCGGATGAAAAACGATGACTCCGGACATGTCGAACGATCCCAAAAAGGTCAAAATGGATGAAATTTTAACATTTAATCTTTTGACTGTAAATGACTGTTGGATGTGAATTATGACTTTGTCAACTAAAATAAGTGTGTTTAAAGTCATTTCTGTGCCTGAAACGGGTCAAAATTGAAGCTTTTGAGTAAGCAAAACTCTGTAGAAATGGCAATTTTGGTCAATGTGAGGGTTTAAAAAGTGGTTATTCAACATGAGGCACGATCCAATTGACATTTTGAATCATTTTTGGTACAGTCCAAAAAATCAATTTTCGGATGAAAAACGATGACTCCGGACATGTCGAACTATCCCAAAATGGTCAATATGGATGAAATTTTAACATTTAATCTTTTGACTGTAAATGACTGTTGGATATGAATTATGACTTTGTCAACTAAAATAAGTGTGTTTAAAGTCATTTCTGTGCCTGAAACGGGTAAAAATTGAAGCTTTTGAGTAAGCAAAACTCTGTAAAAATGGCAATTTTGGTCACTCTGAGGGTTTAAAAAGTGGTTATTCAACATGAGGCACGATCCAATTGACATTTTGAATCATTTTTGGTACAGTCCAAAAAATCAATTTTCGGATGAAAAACGATGACTCCGGACATGTCGAACTATCTCAAAATGGTCAATATGGATGAAATTTTAACATTTAATCTTTTGACTGTAAATGACTGTTGGATGTGAATTATGACTTTGTCAACTAAAATAAGTGTGTTTAAAGTCATTTCTGTGCCTGAAACGGGTCAAAATTGAAGCTTTTGAGTAAGCAAAACTGTGTAAAAATGGCAATTTTGGTCACTCTGAGGGTTTAAAAAGTGGTTATTCAACATGAGGCATGATCCAATTGACATATTGAATCATTTTTGGTACAGTCCAAAAAATCAATTTTCGGATGAAAAACGATGACTCCGGACATGTCGAACGATCCCAAAATGGTCAATATGGATGAAATTTTAACATTTAATCTTTTGACTGTAAATGACTGTTGGATGTGAATTATGACTTTGTCAACTAAAATAAGTGTGTTTAAAGTCATTTCTGTGCCTGAAACGGGTCAAAATTGAAGCTTTTGAGTAAGCAAAACTCTGTAAAAATGGCAATTTTGGTCACTCTGAGGGTTTAAAAAGTGGTTATTCAACATGAGGCACGATCCAATTGACATTTTGAATCATTTTTGGTACAGTCCAAAAAAATCAATTTTCGGATGCAAACGATGACTCCGGACATGTCGAACGATCCCAAAAAGGTCAAAATGGATGAAATTTTAACATTTAATCTTTTGACTGCAAATGACTGTTGGATGTGAATTATGACTTTGTCAACTAAAATAAGTGTGTTTAAAGTCATTTCTGTGCCTGAAACGGGTCAAAATTGAAGCTTTTGAGTAAGCAAAACTCTGTAGAAATGGCAATTTTGGTCAATGTGAGGGTTTAAAAAGTGGTTATTCAACATGAGGCACGATCCAATTGACATTTTGAATCATTTTTGGTACAGTCCAAAAAATCAATTTTCGGATGAAAAACGATGACTCCGGACATGTCGAACTATCCCAAAATGGTCAATATGGATGAAATTTTAACATTTAATCTTTTGACTCTAAATGGCTGTTGGATGTGAATTATGACTTTGTCAACTAAAATAAGTGTGTTTAAAGTCATTTCTGTGCCTCAAAGGGGTCAAAATTGAAGCTTTTGAGTAAGCAAAACTCTGTAAAAATGGCAATTTTGGTCACTCTGAGGGTTTAAAAAGTGGTTATTCAACATGAGGCACGATCCAATTGACATTTTGAATCATTTTTGGAACAGTCCAAAAAATCAATTTTCGGATGAAAAACGATGACTCCGGACATGTCGAACGATCCCAAAATGGTCAATATGGATGAAATTTTAACATTTAATCTTTTGACTGTAAATGACTGTTGGATGTAAATTTTGACTTTGTCAACTAAAATAAGTGTGTTTAAAGTCATTTCTGTGCCTGAAACGGGTCAAAATTGAAGCTTTTGAGTAAGCAAAACTCTGTAAAAATGGCAATTTTGGTCACTCTGAGGGTTTAAAAAGTGGTTATTCAACATGAGGCACGATCCAATTGACATTTTGAATCATTTTTGGTACAGTCCGAAAAATCAATTTTCGAATGAAAAACGATGACTCCGGACATGTCGAACGATCCCAAAAGGGTCAAAATGGATGAAATTTTAACATTTAATCTTTTGACTGTAAATGACTGTTGGATGTGAATTATGACTTTGTCAACTAAAATAAGTGTGTTTAAAGTCATTTCTGTGCCTGAAACGGGTCAAAATTGAAGCTTTTGAGTAAGCAAAACTCTGTAAAAATGGCAATTTTGGTCACTGTGAGGGTTTAAAAAGTGGTTATTCAACATGAGGCACGATCCAATTGACATTTTGAATCATTTTTGGTACAGTCCAAAAAATCAATTTTCGGATGAAAAACGATGACTCCGGACATGTCGAACTATTCCAAAATGGTCAATATGGATGAAATTTTAACATTTAATCTTTTGACTCTAAATGGCTGTTGGATGTGAATTATGACTTTGTCAACTAAAATAAGTGTGTTTAAAGTCATTTCTGTGCCTGAAACGGGTCAAAATTGAAGCTTTTGAGTAAGCAAAACTCTGTAAAAATGGCAATTTTGGTCACTGTGAGGGTTTAAAAAGTGGTTATTCAACATGAGGCACGATCCAATTGACATTTTGAATCATTTTTGGTACAGTCCAAAAAATCAATTTTCGGATGAAAAACGATGACTCCGGACATGTCGAACTATCCCAAAATGGTCAATATGGATGAAATTTTAACATTTAATCTTTTGACTGTAAATGACTGTTGGATGTGAATTATGACTTTGTAAACTAAAATAAGTGTGTTTAAAGTCATTTCTGTGCCTGAAACGGGTCAAAATTGAAGCTTTTGAGTAAGCAAAACTGTGTAAAAATGGCAATTTTGGTCACTCTGAGGGTTTAAAAAGTGGTTATTCAACATGAGGCATGATCCAATTGACATATTGAATCATTTTTGGTACAGTCCAAAAAATCAATTTTCGGATGAAAAACGATGACTCCGGACATGTCGAACGATCCCAAAATGGTCAATATGGATGAAATTTTAACATTTAATCTTTTGACTGTAAATGACTGTTGGATGTGAATTATGACTTTGTCAACTAAAATAAGTGTGTTTAAAGTCATTTCTGTGCCTGAAACGGGTCAAAATTGAAGCTTTTGAGTAAGCAAAACTCTGTAAAAATGGCAATTTTGGTCACTCTGAGGGTTTAAAAAGTGGTTATTCAACATGAGGCACGATCCAATTGACATTTTGAATCATTTTTGGTACAGTCCAAAAAAATCAATTTTCGGATGCAAACGATGACTCCGGACATGTCGAACGATCCCAAAAAGGTCAAAATGGATGAAATTTTAACATTTAATCTTTTGACTGCAAATGACTGTTGGATGTGAATTATGACTTTGTCAACTAAAATAAGTGTGTTTAAAGTCATTTCTGTGCCTGAAACGGGTCAAAATTGAAGCTTTTGAGTAAGCAAAACTCTGTAGAAATGGCAATTTTGGTCAATGTGAGGGTTTAAAAAGTGGTTATTCAACATGAGGCACGATCCAATTGACATTTTGAATCATTTTTGGTACAGTCCAAAAAATCAATTTTCGGATGAAAAACGATGACTCCGGACATGTCGAACTATCCCAAAATGGTCAATATGGATGAAATTTTAACATTTAATCTTTTGACTCTAAATGGCTGTTGGATGTGAATTATGACTTTGTCAACTAAAATAAGTGTGTTTAAAGTCATTTCTGTGCCTCAAAGGGGTCAAAATTGAAGCTTTTGAGTAAGCAAAACTCTGTAAAAATGGCAATTTTGGTCACTCTGAGGGTTTAAAAAGTGGTTATTCAACATGAGGCACGATCCAATTGACATTTTGAATCATTTTTGGAACAGTCCAAAAAATCAATTTTCGGATGAAAAACGATGACTCCGGACATGTCGAACGATCCCAAAATGGTCAATATGGATGAAATTTTAACATTTAATCTTTTGACTGTAAATGACTGTTGGATGTAAATTTTGACTTTGTCAACTAAAATAAGTGTGTTTAAAGTCATTTCTGTGCCTGAAACGGGTCAAAATTGAAGCTTTTGAGTAAGCAAAACTCTGTAAAAATGGCAATTTTGGTCACTCTGAGGGTTTAAAAAGTGGTTATTCAACATGAGGCACGATCCAATTGACATTTTGAATCATTTTTGGTACAGTCCGAAAAATCAATTTTCGAATGAAAAACGATGACTCCGGACATGTCGAACGATCCCAAAAGGGTCAAAATGGATGAAATTTTAACATTTAATCTTTTGACTGTAAATGACTGTTGGATGTGAATTATGACTTTGTCAACTAAAATAAGTGTGTTTAAAGTCATTTCTGTGCCTGAAACGGGTCAAAATTGAAGCTTTTGAGTAAGCAAAACTCTGTAAAAATGGCAATTTTGGTCACTCTGAGGGTTTAAAAAGTGGTTATTCAACATGAGGCACGATCCAATTGACATTTTGAATCATTTTTGGTACAGTCCGAAAAATCAATTTTCGAATGAAAAACGATGACTCCGGACATGTCGAACGATCCCAAAAGGGTCAAAATGGATGAAATTTTAACATTTAATCTTTTGACTGTAAATGACTGTTGGATGTGAATTATGACTTTGTCAACTAAAATAAGTGTGTTTAAAGTCATTTCTGTGCCTGAAACGGGTCAAAATTGAAGCTTTTGAGTAAGCAAAACTCTGTAAAAATGGCAATTTTGGTCACTGTGAGGGTTTAAAAAGTGGTTATTCAACATGAGGCACGATCCAATTGACATTTTGAATCATTTTTGGTACAGTCCAAAAAATCAATTTTCGGATGAAAAACGATGACTCCGGACATGTCGAACTATTCCAAAATGGTCAATATGGATGAAATTTTAACATTTAATCTTTTGACTCTAAATGGCTGTTGGATGTGAATTATGACTTTGTCAACTAAAATAAGTGTGTTTAAAGTCATTTCTGTGCCTGAAACGGGTCAAAATTGAAGCTTTTGAGTAAGCAAAACTCTGTAAAAATGGCAATTTTGGTCACTGTGAGGGTTTAAAAAGTGGTTATTCAACATGAGGCACGATCCAATTGACATTTTGAATCATTTTTGGTACAGTCCAAAAAATCAATTTTCGGATGAAAAACGATGACTCCGGACATGTCGAACTATCCCAAAATGGTCAATATGGATGAAATTTTAACATTTAATCTTTTGACTGTAAATGACTGTTGGATGTGAATTATGACTTTGTCAACTAAAATAAGTGTGTTTAAAGTCATTTCTGTGCCTGAAACGGGTCAAAATTGAAGCTTTTGAGTAAGCAAAACTCTGTAAAAATGGCAATTTTGGTCACTCTGAGGGTTTAAAAAGTGGTTATTCAACATGAGGCATGATCCAATTGACATATTGAATCATTTTTGGTACAGTCCAAAAAATCAATTTTCGGATGAAAAACGATGAATCCGGACATGTCGAACGATCCCAAAATGGTCAATATGGATGAAATTTTAACATTTAATCTTTTGACTGTAAATGACTGTTGGATGTGAATTATGACTTTGTCAACTAAAATAAGTGTGTTTAAAGTCATTTCTGTGCCTGAAACGGGTCAAAATTGAAGCTTTTGAGTAAGCAAAACTCTGTAAAAATGGCAATTTTGGTCACTCTGAGGGTTTAAAAAGTGGTTATTCAACATGAGGCACGATCCAATTGACATTTTGAATCATTTTTGGTACAGTCCAAAAAAATCAATTTTCAGATGCAAACGATGACTCCGGACATGTCGAACGATCCCAAAAAGGTCAAAATGGATGAAATTTTAACATTTAATCTTTTGACTGTAAATGACTGTTGGATGTGAATTATGACTTTGTCAACTAAAATAAGTGTGTTTAAAGTCATTTCTGTGCCTGAAACGGGTCAAAATTGAAGCTTTTGAGTAAGCAAAACTCTGTAGAAATGGCAATTTTGGTCAATGTGAGGGTTTAAAAAGTGGTTATTCAACATGAGGCACGATCCAATTGACATTTTGAATCATTTTTGGTACAGTCCAAAAAATCAATTTTCGGATGAAAAACGATGACTCCGGACATGTCGAACTATCCCAAAATGGTCAATATGGATGAAATTTTAACATTTAATCTTTTGACTCTAAATGGCTGTTGGATGTGAATTATGACTTTGTCAACTAAAATAAGTGTGTTTAAAGTCATTTCTGTGCCTGAAACGGGTCAAAATTGAAGCTTTTGAGTAAGCAAAACTCTGTAAAAATTGCAATTTTGGTCACTCTGAGGGTTTAAAAAGTGGTTATTCAACATGAGGCATGATCCAATTGACATATTGAATCATTTTTGGTACAGTCCAAAAAATCAATTTTCGGATGAAAAACGATGACTCCGGACATGTCGAACGATCCCAAAATGGTCAATATGGATGAAATTTTAACATTTAATCTTTTGACTGTAAATGACTGTTGGATGTGAATTATGACTTTGTCAACTAAAATAAGTGTGTTTAAAGTGATTTCTGTGCCTGAAACGGGTCAAAATTGAAGCTTTTGAGTAAGCAAAACTCTGTAAAAATGGCAATTTTGGTCACTCTGAGGGTTTAAAAAGTGGTTATTCAACATGAGGCACGATCCAATTGACATTTTGAATCATTTTTGGTACAGTCCAAAAAATCAATTTTCGAATGAAAAACGATGACTCCGGACATGTCGAACGATCCCAAAAAGGTCAAAATGGATGAAATTTTAACATTTAATCTTTTGACTGTAAATGACTGTTGGATGTGAATTATGACTTTGTCAACTAAAATAAGTGTGTTTAAAGTCATTTCTGTGCCTGAAACGGGTCAAAATTGAAGCTTTTGAGTAAGCAAAACTCTGTAAAAATGGCAATTTTGGTCACTGTGAGGGTTTAAAAAGTGGTTATTCAACATGAGGCACGATCCAATTGACATTTTGAATCATTTTTGGTACAGTCCAAAAAATCAATTTTCGGATGAAAAACGATGACTCCGGACATGTCGAACTATCCCAAAATGGTCAATATGGATGAAATTTTAACATTTAATCTTTTGACTGTAAATGACTGTTGGATGTGAATTATGACTTTGTCAACTAAAATAAGTGTGTTTAAAGTCATTTCTGTGCCTGAAACGGGTCAAAATTGAAGCTTTTGAGTAAGCAAAACTGTGTAAAAATGGCAATTTTGGTCACTCTGAGGGTTTAAAAAGTGGTTATTCAACATGAGGCATGATCCAATTGACATATTGAATCATTTTTGGTACAGTCCAAAAAATCAATTTTCGGATGAAAAACGATGACTCCGGACATGTCGAACGATCCCAAAATGGTCAATATGGATGAAATTTTAACATTTAATCTTTTGACTGTAAATGACTGTTGGATGTGAATTATGACTTTGTCAACTAAAATAAGTGTGTTTAAAGTCATTTCTGTGCCTGAAACGGGTCAAAATTGAAGCTTTTGAGCAAGCAAAACTCTGTAAAAATGGCAATTTTGGTCACTGTGAGGGTTTAAAAAGTGGTTATTCAACATGAGGCACGATCCAATTGACATTTTGAATCATTTTTGGTACAGTCCAAAAAATCAATTTTCGGATGAAAAACGATGACTCCGGACATGTCGAACTATCCCAAAATGGTCAATATGGATGAAATTTTAACATTTAATCTTTTGACTGTAAATGACTTTTGGATATGAATTATGACTTTGTCAACTAAAATAAGTGTGTTTAAAGTCATTTCTGTGCCTGAAACGGGTCAAAATTGAAGCTTTTGAGAAAGCAAAACTCTGTAAAAATGGCAATTTTGGTCACTCTGAGGGTTTAAAAAGTGGTTATTCAACATGAGGCACGATCCAATTGACATTTTGAATCATTTTTGGTACAGTCCAAAAAATCAATTTTCAGATGAAAAACGATGACTCCGGACATGTCGAACTATCCCAAAATGGTCAATATGGATGAAATTTTAAAATTTAATCTTTTGACTCTAAATGGCTGTTGGATGTGAATTATGACTTTGTCAACTAAAATAAGTGTGTTTAAAGTCATTTCTGTGCCTGAAACGGGTCAAAATTGAAGCTTTTGAGTAAGCAAAACTCTGTAAAAATGGCAATTTTGGTCACTCTGAGGGTTTAAAAAGTGGTTATTCGACATGAGGCACGATCCAATTGACATTTTGAATCATTTTTGGTACAGTCCAAAAAATCAATTTTCGAATGAAAAACGATGACTCCGGACATGTCGAACGATCCCAAAAAGGTCAAAATGGATGAAATTTTAACATTTAATCTTTTGACTGTAAATGACTGTTGGATGTGAATTATGACTTTGTCAACTAAAATAAGTGTGTTTAAAGTCATTTCTGTGCCTGAAACGGGTCAAAATTGAAGCTTTTGAGTAAGCAAAACTCTGTAAAAATGGCAATTTTGGTCACTGTGAGGGTTTAAAAAGTGGTTATTCAACATGAGGCACGATCCAATTGACATTTTGAATCATTTTTGGTACAGTCCAAAAAATCAATTTTCGGATGAAAAACGATGACTCCCGACATGTCGAACTATCCCAAAATGGTCAATATGGATGAAATTTTAACATTTAATCTTTTGACTGTAAATGACTGTTGGATGTGAATTATGACTTTGTCAACTAAAATAAGTGTGTTTAAAGTCATTTCTGTGCCTGAAACGGGTCAAAATTGAAGCTTTTGAGTAAGCAAAACTGTGTAAAAATGGCAATTTTGGTCACTCTGAGGGTTTAAAAAGTGGTTATTCAACATGAGGCATGATCCAATTGACATATTGAATCATTTTTGGTACAGTCCAAAAAATCAATTTTCGGATGAAAAACGATGACTCCGGACATGTCGAACGATCCCAAAATGGTCAATATGGATGAAATTTTAACATTTAATCTTTTGACTGTAAATGACTGTTGGATGTGAATTATGACTTTGTCAACTAAAATAAGTGTGTTTAAAGTCATTTCTGTGCCTGAAACGGGTCAAAATTGAAGCTTTTGAGCAAGCTAAACTCTGTAAAAATGGCAATTTTGGTCACTGTGAGGGTTTAAAAAGTGGTTATTCAACATGAGGCACGATCCAATTGACATTTTGAATCATTTTTGGTACAGTCCAAAAAATCAATTTTCGGATGAAAAACGATGACTCCGGACATGTCGAACTATCCCAAAATGGTCAATATGGATGAAATTTTAACATTTAATCTTTTGACTGTAAATGACTGTTGGATATGAATTATGACTTTGTCAACTAAAATAAGTGTGTTTAAAGTCATTTCTGTGCCTGAAACGGGTAAAAATTGAAGCTTTTGAGTAAGCAAAACTCTGTAAAAATGGCAATTTTGGTCACTCTGAGGGTTTAAAAAGTGGTTATTCAACATGAGGCACGATCCAATTGACATTTTGAATCATTTTTGGTACAGTCCAAAAAATCAATTTTCGGATGAAAAACGATGACTCCGGACATGTCGAACTATCTCAAAATGGTCAATATGGATGAAATTTTAACATTTAATCTTTTGACTGTAAATGACTGTTGGATGTGAATTATGACTTTGTCAACTAAAATAAGTGTGTTTAAAGTCATTTCTGTGCCTGAAACGGGTCAAAATTGAAGCTTTTGAGTAAGCAAAACTGTGTAAAAATGGCAATTTTGGTCACTCTGAGGGTTTAAAAAGTGGTTATTCAACATGAGGCATGATCCAATTGACATATTGAATCATTTTTGGTACAGTCCAAAAAATCAATTTTCGGATGAAAAACGATGACTCCGGACATGTCGAACGATCCCAAAATGGTCAATATGGATGAAATTTTAACATTTAATCTTTTGACTGTAAATGACTGTTGGATGTGAATTATGACTTTGTCAACTAAAATAAGTGTGTTTAAAGTCATTTCTGTGCCTGAAACGGGTCAAAATTGAAGCTTTTGAGTAAGCAAAACTCTGTAAAAATGGCAATTTTGGTCACTCTGAGGGTTTAAAAAGTGGTTATTCAACATGAGGCACGATCCAATTGACATTTTGAATCATTTTTGGTACAGTCCAAAAAAATCAATTTTCGGATGCAAACGATGACTCCGGACATGTCGAACGATCCCAAAAAGGTCAAAATGGATGAAATTTTAACATTTAATCTTTTGACTGCAAATGACTGTTGGATGTGAATTATGACTTTGTCAACTAAAATAAGTGTGTTTAAAGTCATTTCTGTGCCTGAAACGGGTCAAAATTGAAGCTTTTGAGTAAGCAAAACTCTGTAGAAATGGCAATTTTGGTCAATGTGAGGGTTTAAAAAGTGGTTATTCAACATGAGGCACGATCCAATTGACATTTTGAATCATTTTTGGTACAGTCCAAAAAATCAATTTTCGGATGAAAAACGATGACTCCGGACATGTCGAACTATCCCAAAATGGTCAATATGGATGAAATTTTAACATTTAATCTTTTGACTCTAAATGGCTGTTGGATGTGAATTATGACTTTGTCAACTAAAATAAGTGTGTTTAAAGTCATTTCTGTGCCTCAAAGGGGTCAAAATTGAAGCTTTTGAGTAAGCAAAACTCTGTAAAAATGGCAATTTTGGTCACTCTGAGGGTTTAAAAAGTGGTTATTCAACATGAGGCACGATCCAATTGACATTTTGAATCATTTTTGGAACAGTCCAAAAAATCAATTTTCGGATGAAAAACGATGACTCCGGACATGTCGAACGATCCCAAAATGGTCAATATGGATGAAATTTTAACATTTAATCTTTTGACTGTAAATGACTGTTGGATGTAAATTTTGACTTTGTCAACTAAAATAAGTGTGTTTAAAGTCATTTCTGTGCCTGAAACGGGTCAAAATTGAAGCTTTTGAGTAAGCAAAACTCTGTAAAAATGGCAATTTTGGTCACTCTGAGGGTTTAAAAAGTGGTTATTCAACATGAGGCACGATCCAATTGACATTTTGAATCATTTTTGGTACAGTCCGAAAAATCAATTTTCGAATGAAAAACGATGACTCCGGACATGTCGAACGATCCCAAAAGGGTCAAAATGGATGAAATTTTAACATTTAATCTTTTGACTGTAAATGACTGTTGGATGTGAATTATGACTTTGTCAACTAAAATAAGTGTGTTTAAAGTCATTTCTGTGCCTGAAACGGGTCAAAATTGAAGCTTTTGAGTAAGCAAAACTCTGTAAAAATGGCAATTTTGGTCACTGTGAGGGTTTAAAAAGTGGTTATTCAACATGAGGCACGATCCAATTGACATTTTGAATCATTTTTGGTACAGTCCAAAAAATCAATTTTCGGATGAAAAACGATGACTCCGGACATGTCGAACTATCCCAAAATGGTCAATATGGATGAAATTTTAACATTTAATCTTTTGACTCTAAATGGCTGTTGGATGTGAATTATGACTTTGTCAACTAAAATAAGTGTGTTTAAAGTCATTTCTGTGCCTGAAACGGGTCAAAATTGAAGCTTTTGAGTAAGCAAAACTCTGTAAAAATGGCAATTTTGGTCACTGTGAGGGTTTAAAAAGTGGTTATTCAACATGAGGCACGATCCAATTGACATTTTGAATCATTTTTGGTACAGTCCAAAAAATCAATTTTCGGATGAAAAACGATGACTCCGGACATGTCGAACTATCCCAAAATGGTCAATATGGATGAAATTTTAACATTTAATCTTTTGACTGTAAATGACTGTTGGATGTGAATTATGACTTTGTCAACTAAAATAAGTGTGTTTAAAGTCATTTCTGTGCCTGAAACGGGTCAAAATTGAAGCTTTTGAGTAAGCAAAACTCTGTAAAAATGGCAATTTTGGTCACTCTGAGGGTTTAAAAAGTGGTTATTCAACATGAGGCATGATCCAATTGACATATTGAATCATTTTTGGTACAGTCCAAAAAATCAATTTTCGGATGAAAAACGATGAATCCGGACATGTCGAACGATCCCAAAATGGTCAATATGGATGAAATTTTAACATTTAATCTTTTGACTGTAAATGACTGTTGGATGTGAATTATGACTTTGTCAACTAAAATAAGTGTGTTTAAAGTCATTTCTGTGCCTGAAACGGGTCAAAATTGAAGCTTTTGAGTAAGCAAAACTCTGTAAAAATGGCAATTTTGGTCACTCTGAGGGTTTAAAAAGTGGTTATTCAACATGAGGCACGATCCAATTGACATTTTGAATCATTTTTGGTACAGTCCAAAAAAATCAATTTTCAGATGCAAACGATGACTCCGGACATGTCGAACGATCCCAAAAAGGTCAAAATGGATGAAATTTTAACATTTAATCTTTTGACTGTAAATGACTGTTGGATGTGAATTATGACTTTGTCAACTAAAATAAGTGTGTTTAAAGTCATTTCTGTGCCTGAAACGGGTCAAAATTGAAGCTTTTGAGTAAGCAAAACTCTGTAGAAATGGCAATTTTGGTCAATGTGAGGGTTTAAAAAGTGGTTATTCAACATGAGGCACGATCCAATTGACATTTTGAATCATTTTTGGTACAGTCCAAAAAATCAATTTTCGGATGAAAAACGATGACTCCGGACATGTCGAACTATCCCAAAATGGTCAATATGGATGACATTTTAACATTTAATCTTTTGACTCTAAATGGCTGTTGGATGTGAATTATGACTTTGTCAACTAAAATAAGTGTGTTTAAAGTCATTTCTGTGCCTCAAAGGGGTCAAAATTGAAGCTTTTGAGTAAGCAAAACTCTGTAAAAATGGCAATTTTGGTCACTCTGAGGGTTTAAAAAGTGGTTATTCAACATGAGGCACGATCCAATTGACACTTTGAATCATTTTTGGTACAGTCCAAAAAATCAATTTTCGGATGAAAAACGATGACTCCGGACATGTCGAACGATCCCAAAAAGGTCAAAATGGATGAAATTTTAACATTTAATCTTTTGACTGTAAATGACTGTTGGATGTGAATTATGACTTTGTCAACTAAAATAAGTGTGTTTAAAGTCATTTCTGTGCCTGAAACGGGTCAAAATTGAAGCTTTTGAGTAAGCAAAACTCTGTAGAAATGGCAATTTTGGTCAATGTGAGGGTTTAAAAAGTGGTTATTCAACATGAGGCACGATCCAATTGACATTTTGAATCATTTTTGGTACAGTCCAAAAAATCAATTTTCGGATGAAAAACGATGACTCCGGACATGTCGAACTATCCCAAAATGGTCAATATGGATGAAATTTTAACATTTAATCTTTTGACTCTAAATGGCTGTTGGATGTGAATTATGACTTTGTCAACTAAAATAAGTGTGTTTAAAGTCATTTCTGTGCCTGAAACGGGTCAAAATTGAAGCTTTTGAGTAAGCAAAACTCTGTAAAAATGGCAATTTTGGTCACTCTGAGGGTTTAAAAAGTGGTTATTCAACATGAGGCATGATCCAATTGACATATTGAATCATTTTTGGTACAGTCCAAAAAATCAATTTTCGGATGAAAAACGATGACTCCGGACATGTCCAACGATCCCAAAATGGTCAATATGGATGAAATTTTAACATTTAATCTTTTGACTGTAAATGACTGTTGGATGTGAATTATGACTTTGTCAACTAAAATAAGTGTGTTTAAAGTCATTTCTGTGCCTGAAACGGGTCAAAATTGAAGCTTTTGAGTAAGCAAAACTCTGTAAAAATGGCAATTTTGGTCACTCTGAGGGTTTAAAAAGTGGTTATTCAACATGAGGCACGATCCAATTGACATTTTGAATCATTTTTGGTACAGTCCAAAAAAATCAATTTTCGGATGCAAACGATGACTCCGGACATGTCGAACGATCCCAAAAAGGTCAAAATGGATGAAATTTTAACATTTAATCTTTTGACTGTAAATGACTGTTGGATGTGAATTATGACTTTGTCAACTAAAATAAGTGTGTTTAAAGTCATTTCTGTGCCTGAAACGGGTCAAAATTGAAGCTTTTGAGTAAGCAAAACTCTGTAGAAATGGCAATTTTGGTCAATGTGAGGGTTTAAAAAGTGGTTATTCAACATGAGGCATGATCCAATTGACATTTTGAATCATTTTTGGTACAGTCCAAAAAATCAATTTTCGGATGAAAAACGATGACTCCGGACATGTCGAACGATCCCAAAATGGTCAATATGGATGAAATTTTAACATTTAATCTTTTGACTCTAAATGGCTGTTGGATGTGAATTATGACTTTGTCAACTAAAATAAGTGTGTTTAAAGTCATTTCTGTGCCTCAAAGGGGTCAAAATTGAAGCTTTTGAGTAAGCAAAACTCTGTAAAAATGGCAATTTTGGTCACTCTGAGGGTTTAAAAAGTGGTTATTCAACATGAGGCACGATCCAATTGACATTTTGAATCATTTTTGGAACAGTCCAAAAAATCAATTTTCGGATGAAAAACGATGACTCCGGACATGTCGAACGATCCCAAAATGGTCAATATGGATGAAATTGTAACATTTAATCTTTTGACTGTAAATGACTGTTGGATGTGAATTATGACTTTGTCAACTAAAATAAGTGTGTTTAAAGTCATTTCTGTGCCTGAAACGGGTCAAAATTGAAGCTTTTGAGTAAGCAAAACTCTGTAAAAATGGCAATTTTGGTCACTCTGAGGGTTTAAAAAGTGGTTATTCAACATGAGGCACGATCCAATTGACATTTTGAATCATTTTTGGTACAGTCCAAAAAATCAATTTTCAGATGAAAAACGATGACTCCGGACATGTCGAACTATCCCAAAATGGTCAATATGGATGAAATTTTAACATTTAATCTTTTGACTCTAAATGGCTGTTGGATGTGAATTATGACTTTGTCAACTAAAATAAGTGTGTTTAAAGTCATTTCTGTGCCTCAAAGGGGTCAAAATTGAAGCTTTTGAGTAAGCAAAACTCTGTAAAAATGGCAATTTTAGTCACTGTGAGGGTTTAAAAAGTGGTTATTCAACATGAGGCACGATCCAATTGAAATTTTGAATAATTTTTGGTACAGTCCAAAAAATCAATTTTCGGATGAAAAACGATGACTCCGGACATGTCGAACGATCCCAAAAAGGTCAAAATGGATGAAATTTTAACATTTAATCTTTTGACTGTAAATGACTGTTGGATGTGAATTATGACTTTGCCAACTAAAATAAGTGTGTTTAAAGTCATTTCTGTGCCTGAAACGGGTCAAAATTGAAGCTTTTGAGTAAGCAAAACTCTGTAAAAATGGCAATTTTGGTCACTCTGAGGGTTTAAAAAGTGGTTATTCAACATGAGGCACGATCCAATTGACACTTTGAATCATTTTTGGTACAGTCCAAAAAATCTATTTTCGGATGAAAAACGATGACTCCGGACACGTCGAACGATCCCAAAATGGTCAATATGGATGAAATTTTAACATTTAATCTTTTGACTGTAAATGACTGTTGGATGTGAATTATGACTTTGTCAACTAAAATAAGTGTGTTTAAAGTCATTTCTGTGCCTGAAACGGGTCAAAATTGAAGCTTTTGAGTAAGCAAAACTCTGTAAAAATGGCAATTTTGGTCACTGTGAGGGTTTAAAAAGTGGTTATTCAACATGAGGCACGATCCAATTGACATTTTGAATCATTTTTGGTACAGTCCAAAAAATCAATTTTCGGATGAAAAACGATGACTCCGGACATGTCGAACTATCCCAAAATGGTCAATATGGATGAAATTTTAACATTTAATCTTTTGACTCTAAATGGCTGTTGGATGTGAATTATGACTTTGTCAACTAAAATAAGTGTGTTTAAAGTCATTTCTGTGCCTGAAACGGGTCAAAATTGAAGCTTTTGAGTAAGCAAAACTCTGTAAAAATGGCAATTTTGGTCACTCTGAGGGTTTAAAAAGTGGTTATTCAACATGAGGCATGATCCAATTGACATATTGAATCATTTTTGGTACAGTCCAAAAAATCAATTTTCGGATGAAAAACGATGACTCCGGACATGTCGAACAATCCCAAAATGGTCAATATGGATGAAATTTTAACATTTAATCTTTTGACTGTAAATGACTGTTGGATGTGAATTATGACTTTGTCAACTAAAATAAGTGTGTTTAAAGTCATTTCTGTGCCTGAAACGGGTCAAAATTGAAGCTTTTGAGTAAGCAAAACTCTGTAAAAATGGCAATTTTGGTCACTCTGAGGGTTTAAAAAGTGGTTATTCAACATGAGGCACGATCCAATTGACATTTTGAATCATTTTTGGTACAGTCCAAAAAATCAATTTTCGGATGAAAAACGATGACTCCGGACATGTCGAACAATCCCAAAATGGTCAATATGGATGAAATTTTAACATTTAATCTTTTGACTGTAAATGACTGTTGGATGTGAATTATGACTTTGTCAACTAAAATAAGTGTGTTTAAAGTCATTTCTGTGCCTGAAACGGGTCAAAATTGAAGCTTTTGAGTAAGAAAAACTCTGTAGAAATGGCAATTTTGGTCAATGTGAGGGTTTAAAAAGTGGTTATTCAACATGAGGCACGATCCAATTGACATTTTGAATCATTTTTGGTACAGTCCAAAAAATCAATTTTCGGATGAAAAATGATGACTCCGGACATGTCGAACTATCCCAAAATGGTCAATATGGATGAAATTTTAACATTTAATCTTTTGACTCTAAATGGCTGTTGGATGTGAATTATGACTTTGTCAACTAAAATAAGTGTGTTTAAAGTCATTTCTGTGCCTCAAAGGGGTCAAAATTGAAGCTTTTGAGTAAGCAAAACTCTGTAAAAATGGCAATTTTGGTCACTCTGAGGGTTTAAAAAGTGGTTATTCAACATGAGGCACGATCCAATTGACACTTTGAATCATTTTTGGTACAGTCCAAAAAATCAATTTTCGGATGAAAAACGATGACTCCGGACATGTCGAACTATCCCAAAATGGTCAATATGGATGAAATTTTAACATTTAATCTTTTGACTCTAAATGGCTGTTGGATGTGAATAATGACTTTGTCAACTAAAATAAGTGTGTTTAAAGTCATTTCTGTGCCTCAAAGGGGTCAAAATTGAAGCTTTTGAGTAAGCAAAACTCTGTAAAAATGGCAATTTTGGTCACTCTGAGGGTTTAAAAAGTGGTTATTCAACATGAGGCACGATCCAATTGACATTTTGAATCATTTTTGGAACAGTCCAAAAAATCAATTTTCGGATGAAAAACGATGACTCCGGACATGTCGAACGATCCCAAAATGGTCAATATGGATGAAATTTTAACATTTAATCTTTTGACTGTAAATGACTGTTGGATGTAAATTTTGACTTTGTCAACTAAAATAAGTGTGTTTAAAGTCATTTCTGTGCCTGAAACGGGTCAAAATTGAAGCTTTTGAGTAAGCAAAACTCTGTAAAAATGGCAATTTTGGTCACTCTGAGGGTTTAAAAAGTGGTTATTCAACATGAGGCACGATCCAATTGACATTTTGAATCATTTTTGGTACAGTCCGAAAAATCAATTTTCGAATGAAAAACGATGACTCCGGACATGTCGAACGATCCCAAAAGGGTCAAAATGGATGAAATTTTAACATTTAATCTTTTGACTGTAAATGACTGTTGGATGTGAATTATGACTTTGTCAACTAAAATAAGTGTGTTTAAAGTCATTTCTGTGCCTGAAACGGGTCAAAATTGAAGCTTTTGAGTAAGCAAAACTCTGTAAAAATGGCAATTTTGGTCACTGTGAGGGTTTAAAACGTGGTTATTCAACATGAGGCACGATCCAATTGACATTTTGAATCATTTTTGGTACAGTCCAAAAAATCAATTTTCGGATGAAAAACGATGACTCCGGACATGTCGAACTATCCCAAAATGGTCAATATGGATGAAATTTTAACATTTAATCTTTTGACTCTAAATGGCTGTTGGATGTGAATTATGACTTTGTCAACTAAAATAAGTGTGTTTAAAGTCATTTCTGTGCCTGAAACGGGTCAAAATTGAAGCTTTTGAGTAAGCAAAACTCTGTAAAAATGGCAATTTTGGTCACTGTGAGGGTTTAAAAAGTGGTTATTCAACATGAGGCACGATCCAATTGACATTTTGAATCATTTTTGGTACAGTCCAAAAAATCAATTTTCGGATGAAAAACGATGACTCCGGACATGTCGAACTATCCCAAAATGGTCAATATGGATGAAATTTTAACATTTAATCTTTTGACTGTAAATGACTGTTGGATGTGAATTATGACTTTGTCAACTAAAATAAGTGTGTTTAAAGTCATTTCTGTGCCTGAAACGGGTCAAAATTGAAGCTTTTGAGTAAGCAAAACTCTGTAAAAATGGCAATTTTGGTCACTCTGAGGGTTTAAAAAGTGGTTATTCAACATGAGGCACGATCCAATTGACACTTTGAATCATTTTTGGTACAGTCCAAAAAATCAATTTTCGGATGAAAAACGATGACGGACATGTCGAACGATCCCAAAAAGGTCAAAATGGATGAAATTTTAACATTTAATCTTTTGACTGTAAATGACTGTTGGATGTGAATTATGACTTTGTCAACTAAAATAAGTGTGTTTAAAGTCATTTCTGTGCCTGAAACGGGTCAAAATTGAAGCTTTTGAGTAAGCAAAACTCTGTAGAAATGGCAATT
Source organism: Lissotriton vulgaris (assembly GCF_964263255.1). Lineage (NCBI taxonomy): Eukaryota > Metazoa > Chordata > Amphibia > Caudata > Salamandridae > Lissotriton > Lissotriton vulgaris. The sequence goes on from NW_028253326.1 coordinate 1,146,576, forward strand.
TTGGTCAATGTGAGGGTTTAAAAAGTGGTTATTCAACATGAGGCACGATCCAATTGACATTTTGAATCATTTTTGGTACAGTCCAAAAAATCAATTTTCGGATGAAAAACGATGACTCCGGACATGTCGAACTATCCCAAAATGGTCAATATGGATGAAATTTTAACATTTAATCTTTTGACTCTAAATGGCTGTTGGATGTGAATTATGACTTTGTCAACTAAAATAAGTGTGTTTAAAGTCATTTCTGTGCCTGAAACGGGTCAAAATTGAAGCTTTTGAGTAAGCAAAACTCTGTAAAAATGGCAATTTTGGTCACTCTGAGGGTTTAAAAAGTGGTTATTCAACATGAGGCATGATCCAATTGACATATTGAATCATTTTTGGTACAGTCCAAAAAATCAATTTTCGGATGAAAAACGATGACTCCGGACATGTCGAACGATCCCAAAATGGTCAATATGGATGAAATTTTAACATTTAATCTTTTGACTGTAAATGACTGTTGGATGTGAATTATGACTTTGTCAACTAAAATAAGTGTGTTTAAAGTCATTTCTGTGCCTGAAACGGGTCAAAATTGAAGCTTTTGAGTAAGCAAAACTCTGTAAAAATGGCAATTTTGGTCACTCTGAGGGTTTAAAAAGTGGTTATTCAACATGAGGCACGATCCAATTGACATTTTGAATCATTTTTGGTACAGTCCAAAAAAATTAATTTTCGGATGCAAACGATGACTCCGGACATGTCGAACGATCCCAAAAAGGTCAAAATGGATGAAATTTTAACATTTAATCTTTTGACTGTAAATGACTGTTGGATGTGAATTATGACTTTGTCAACTAAAATAAGTGTGTTTAAAGTCATTTCTGTGCCTCAAAGGGGTCAAAATTGAAGCTTTTGAGTAAGCAAAACTCTGTAAAAATGGCAATTTTGGTCACTCTGAGGGTTTAAAAAGTGGTTATTCAACATGAGGCACGATCCAATTGACATTTTGAATCATTTTTGGAACAGTCCAAAAAATCAATTTTCGGATGAAAAACGATGACTCCGGACATGTCGAACGATCCCAAAATGGTCAATATGGATGAAATTTTAACATTTAATCTTTTGACTGTAAATGACTGTTGGATGTGAATTATGACTTTGTCAACTAAAATAAGTGTGTTTAAAGTCATTTCTGTGCCTGAAACGGGTCAAAATTGAAGCTTTTGAGTAAGCAAAACTCTGTAAAAATGGCAATTTTGGTCACTCTGAGGGTTTAAAAAGTGGTTATTCAACATGAGGCACGATCCAATTGACATTTTGAATCATTTTTGGTACAGTCCAAAAAATCAATTTTCAGATGAAAAACGATGACTCCGGACATGTCGAACTATCCCAAAATGGTCAATATGGATGAAATTTTAACATTTAATCTTTTGACTCTAAATGGCTGTTGGATGTGAATTATGACTTTGTCAACTAAAATAAGTGTGTTTAAAGTCATTTCTGTGCCTCAAAGGGGTCAAAATTGAAGCTTTTGAGTAAGCAAAACTCTGTAAAAATGGCAATTTTAGTCACTGTGAGGGTTTAAAAAGTGGTTATTCAACATGAGGCACGATCCAATTGAAATTTTGAATCATTTTTGGTACAGTCCAAAAAATCAATTTTCGGATGAAAAACGATGACTCCGGACATGTCGAACGATCCCAAAAAGGTCAAAATGGATGAAATTTTAACATTTAATCTTTTGACTGTAAATGACTGTTGGATGTGAATTATGACTTTGCCAACTAAAATAAGTGTGTTTAAAGTCATTTCTGTGCCTGAAACGGGTCAAAATTGAAGCTTTTGAGTAAGCAAAACTCTGTAAAAATGGCAATTTTGGTCACTCTGAGGGTTTAAAAAGTGGTTATTCAACATGAGGCACGATCCAATTGACACTTTGAATCATTTTTGGTACAGTCCAAAAAATCTATTTTCGGATGAAAAACGATGACTCCGGACACGTCGAACGATCCCAAAATGGTCAATATGGATGAAATTTTAACATTTAATCTTTTGACTGTAAATGACTGTTGGATGTGAATTATGACTTTGTCAACTAAAATAAGTGTGTTTAAAGTCATTTCTGTGCCTGAAACGGGTCAAAATTGAAGCTTTTGAGTAAGCAAAACTCTGTAAAAATGGCAATTTTGGTCACTGTGAGGGTTTAAAAAGTGGTTATTCAACATGAGGCACGATCCAATTGACATTTTGAATCATTTTTGGTACAGTCCAAAAAATCAATTTTCGGATGAAAAACGATGACTCCGGACATGTCGAACTATCCCAAAATGGTCAATATGGATGAAATTTTAACATTTAATCTTTTGACTCTAAATGGCTGTTGGATGTGAATTATGACTTTGTCAACTAAAATAAGTGTGTTTAAAGTCATTTCTGTGCCTGAAACGGGTCAAAATTGAAGCTTTTGAGTAAGCAAAACTCTGTAAAAATGGCAATTTTGGTCACTCTGAGGGTTTAAAAAGTGGTTATTCAACATGAGGCATGATCCAATTGACATATTGAATCATTTTTGGTACAGTCCAAAAAATCAATTTTCGGATGAAAAACGATGACTCCGGACATGTCGAACAATCCCAAAATGGTCAATATGGATGAAATTTTAACATTTAATCTTTTGACTGTAAATGACTGTTGGATGTGAATTATGACTTTGTCAACTAAAATAAGTGTGTTTAAAGTCATTTCTGTGCCTGAAACGGGTCAAAATTGAAGCTTTTGAGTAAGCAAAACTCTGTAAAAATGGCAATTTTGGTCACTCTGAGGGTTTAAAAAGTGGTTATTCAACATGAGGCACGATCCAATTGACATTTTGAATCATTTTTGGTACAGTCCAAAAAATCAATTTTCGGATGAAAAACGATGACTCCGGACATGTCGAACAATCCCAAAATGGTCAATATGGATGAAATTTTAACATTTAATCTTTTGACTGTAAATGACTGTTGGATGTGAATTATGACTTTGTCAACTAAAATAAGTGTGTTTAAAGTCATTTCTGTGCCTGAAACGGGTCAAAATTGAAGCTTTTGAGTAAGAAAAACTCTGTAGAAATGGCAATTTTGGTCAATGTGAGGGTTTAAAAAGTGGTTATTCAACATGAGGCACGATCCAATTGACATTTTGAATCATTTTTGGTACAGTCCAAAAAATCAATTTTCGGATGAAAAATGATGACTCCGGACATGTCGAACTATCCCAAAATGGTCAATATGGATGAAATTTTAACATTTAATCTTTTGACTCTAAATGGCTGTTGGATGTGAATTATGACTTTGTCAACTAAAATAAGTGTGTTTAAAGTCATTTCTGTGCCTCAAAGGGGTCAAAATTGAAGCTTTTGAGTAAGCAAAACTCTGTAAAAATGGCAATTTTGGTCACTCTGAGGGTTTAAAAAGTGGTTATTCAACATGAGGCACGATCCAATTGACACTTTGAATCATTTTTGGTACAGTCCAAAAAATCAATTTTCGGATGAAAAACGATGACTCCGGACATGTCGAACGATCCCAAAATGGTCAATATGGATGAAATTTTAACATTTAATCTTTTGACTGTAAATGACTGTTGGATGTGAATTATGACTTTGTCAACTAAAATAGGTGTGTTTGAAGTCATTTCTGTGCCTGAAACGGGTCAAAATTGAACCTTTTGAGTAAGCAAAACTCTGTAAAAATGGCAATTTTGGTCACTCTGAGGGTTTAAAAAGTGGTTATTCAACATGAGGCACGATCCAATTGACATTTTGAATCATTTTTGGTACAGTCCGAAAAATCAATTTTCGAATGAAAAACGATGACTCCGGACATGTCGAACGATCCCAAAAGGGTCAAAATGGATGAAATTTTAACATTTAATCTTTTGACTGTAAATGACTGTTGGATGTGAATTATGACTTTGTCAACTAAAATAAGTGTGTTTAAAGTCATTTCTGTGCCTGAAACGGGTCAAAATTGAAGCTTTTGAGCAAGCAAAACTCTGTAAAAATGGCAATTTTGGTCACTCTGAGGGTTTAAAAAGTGGTTATTCAACATGAGGCACGATCCAATTGACATTTTGAATCATTTTTGGTACAGTCCAAAAAATCAATTTTCGGATGAAAAACGATGACTCCGGACATGTCGAACTATCCCAAAATGGTCAATATGGATGAAATTTTAACATTTAATCTTTTGACTGTAAATGACTGTTGGATGTGAATTATGACTTTGTCAACTAAAATAAGTGTGTTTAAAGTCATTTCTGTGCCTGAAACGGGTCAAAATTGAAGCTTTTGAGTAAGCAAAACTCTGTAAAAATGGCAATTTTGGTCACTCTGAGGGTTTAAAAAGTGGTTATTCAACATGAGGCATGATCCAATTGACATATTGAATCATTTTTGGTACAGTCCAAAAAAATCAATTTTCCATGATGAAAAACGATGACTCCGGACATGTCGAACGATCCCAAAATGGTCAATATGGATGAAATTTTAACATTTAATCTTTTGACTGTAAATGACTGTTGGATGTGAATTATGACTTTGTCAACTAAAATAAGTGTGTTTAAAGTCATTTCTGTGCCTGAAACGGGTCAAAATTGAAGCTTTTGAGTAAGCAAAACTCTGTAAAAATGGCAATTTTGGTCACTCTGAGGGTTTAAAAAGTGGTTATTCAACATGAGGCACGATCCAATTGACATTTTGAATCATTTTTGGTACAGTCCAAAAAAATCAATTTTCGGATGCAAACGATGACTCCGGACATGTCGAACGATCCCAAAAAGGTCAAAATGGATGAAATTTTAACATTTAATCTTTTGACTGTAAATGACTGTTGGATGTGAATTATGACTTTGTCAACTAAAATAAGTGTGTTTAAAGTCATTTCTGTGCCTGAAACGGGTCAAAATTGAAGCTTTTGAGTAAGCAAAACTCTGTAGAAATGGCAATTTTGGTCAATGTGAGGGTTTAAAAAGTGGTTATTCAACATGAGGCACGATCCAATTGACATTTTGAATCATTTTTGGTACAGTCCAAAAAATCAATTTTCGGATGAAAAACGATGACTCCGGACATGTCGAACTATCCCAAAATGGTCAATATGGATGAAATTTTAACATTTAATCTTTTGACTCTAAATGGCTGTTGGATGTGAATTATGACTTTGTCAACTAAAATAAGTGTGTTTAAAGTCATTTCTGTGCCTGAAACGGGTCAAAATTGAAGCTTTTGAGTAAGCAAAACTCTGTAAAAATGGCAATTTTGGTCACTCTGAGGGTTTAAAAAGTGGTTATTCAACATGAGGCATGATCCAATTGACATATTGAATCATTTTTGGTACAGTCCAAAAAATCAATTTTCGGATGAAAAACGATGACTCCGGACATGTCGAACGATCCCAAAATGGTCAATATGGATGAAATTTTAACATTTAATCTTTTGATTGTAAATGACTGTTGGATGTGAATTATGACTTTGTCAACTAAAATAAGTGTGTTTAAAGTCATTTCTGTGCCTGAAACGGGTCAAAATTGAAGCTTTTGAGTAAGCAAAACTCTGTAAAAATGGCAATTTTGGTCACTCTGAGGGTTTAAAAAGTGGTTATTCAACATGAGGCACGATCCAATTGACATTTTGAATCATTTTTGGTACAGTCCAAAAAATCAATTTTCGGATGAAAAACGATGACTCCGGACATGTCGAACTATCCCAAAATGGTCAATATGGATGAAATTTTAACATTTAATCTTTTGACTCTAAATGGCTGTTGGATGTGAATTATGACTTTGTCAACTAAAATAAGTGTGTTTAAAGTCATTTCTGTGCCTCAAAGGGGTCAAAATTGAAGCTTTTGAGTAAGCAAAACTCTGTAAAAATGGCAATTTTAGTCACTGTGAGGGTTTAAAAAGTGGTTATTCAACATGAGGCACGATCCAATTGAAATTTTGAATCATTTTTGGTACAGTCCAAAAAATCAATTTTCGGATGAAAAACGATGACTCCGGACATGTCGAACGATCCCAAAAAGGTCAAAATGGATGAAATTTTAACATTTAATCTTTTGACTGTAAATGGCTGTTGGATGTGAATTATGACTTTGTCAACTAAAATAAGTGTGTTTAAAGTCATTTCTGTGCCTGAAACGGGTCAAAATTGAAGCTTTTGAGTAAGCAAAACTCTGTAAAAATGGCAATTTTGGTCACTCTGAGGGTTTAAAAAGTGGTTATTCAACATGAGGCATGATCCAATTGACATATTGAATCATTTTTGGTACAGTCCAAAAAATCAATTTTCGGATGAAAAACGATGACTCCGGACATGTCGAACGATCCCAAAATGGTCAATATGGATGAAATTTTAACATTTAATCTTTTGATTGTAAATGACTGTTGGATGTGAATTATGACTTTGTCAACTAAAATAAGTGTGTTTAAAGTCATTTCTGTGCCTGAAACGGGTCAAAATTGAAGCTTTTGAGTAAGCAAAACTCTGTAAAAATGGCAATTTTGGTCACTCTGAGGGTTTAAAAAGTGGTTATTCAACATGAGGCACGATCCAATTGACATTTTGAATCATTTTTGGTACAGTCCAAAAAATCAATTTTCGGATGAAAAACGATGACTCCGGACATGTCGAACTATCCCAAAATGGTCAATATGGATGAAATTTTAACATTTAATCTTTTGACTCTAAATGGCTGTTGGATGTGAATTATGACTTTGTCAACTAAAATAAGTGTGTTTAAAGTCATTTCTGTGCCTCAAAGGGGTCAAAATTGAAGCTTTTGAGTAAGCAAAACTCTGTAAAAATGGCAATTTTAGTCACTGTGAGGGTTTAAAAAGTGGTTATTCAACATGAGGCACGATCCAATTGAAATTTTGAATCATTTTTGGTACAGTCCAAAAAATCAATTTTCGGATGAAAAACGATGACTCCGGACATGTCGAACGATCCCAAAAAGGTCAAAATGGATGAAATTTTAACATTTAATCTTTTGACTGTAAATGACTGTTGGATGTGAATTATGACTTTGCCAACTAAAATAAGTGTGTTTAAAGTCATTTCTGTGCCTGAAACGGGTCAAAATTGAAGCTTTTGAGTAAGCAAAACTCTGTAAAAATGGCAATTTTGGTCACTCTGAGGGTTTAAAAAGTGGTTATTCAACATGAGGCACGATCCAATTGACACTTTGAATCATTTTTGGTACAGTCCAAAAAATCAATTTTCGGATGAAAAACGATGACTCCGGACACGTCGAACGATCCCAAAATGGTCAATATGGATGAAATTTTAACATTTAATCTTTTGACTGTAAATGACTGTTGGATGTGAATTATGACTTTGTCAACTAAAATAAGTGTGTTTAAAGTCATTTCTGTGCCTGAAACGGGTCAAAATTGAAGCTTTTGAGTAAGCAAAACTCTGTAAAAATGGCAATTTTGGTCACTCTGAGGGTTTAAAAAGTGGTTATTCAACATGAGGCACGATCCAATTGACATTTTGAATCATTTTTGGTACAGTCCAAAAAATCAATTTTCGAATGAAAAACGATGACTCCGGACATGTCGAACGATCCCAAAAAGGTCAAAATGGATGAAATTTTAACATTTAATCTTTTGACTGTAAATGACTGTTGGATGTGAATTATGACTTTGTCAACTAAAATAAGTGTGTTTAAAGTCATTTCTGTGCCTGAAACGGGTCAAAATTGAAGCTTTTGAGTAAGCAAAACTCTGTAAAAATGGCAATTTTGGTCACTGTGAGGGTTTAAAAAGTGGTTATTCAACATGAGGCACGATCCAATTGACATTTTGAATCATTTTTGGTACAGTCCAAAAAATCAATTTTCGGAAGAAAAACGATGACTCCGGACATGTCGAACTATCCCAAAATGGTCAATATGGATGAAATTTTAACATTTAATCTTTTGACTCTAAATGGCTGTTGGATGTGAATTATGACTTTGTCAACTAAAATAAGTGTGTTTAAAGTCATTTCTGTGCCTGAAACGGGTCAAAATTGAAGCTTTTGAGTAAGCAAAACTCTGTAAAAATGGCAATTTTGGTCACTCTGAGGGTTTAAAAAGTGGTTATTCAACATGAGGCATGATCCAATTGACATATTGAATCATTTTTGGTACAGTCCAAAAAATCAATTTTCGGATGAAAAACGATGACTCCGGACATGTCGAACAATCCCAAAATGGTCAATATGGATGAAATTTTAACATTTAATCTTTTGACTGTAAATGACTGTTGGATGTGAATTATGACTTTGTCAACTAAAATAAGTGTGTTTAAAGTCATTTCTGTGCCTGAAACGGGTCAAAATTGAAGCTTTTGAGTAAGCAAAACTCTGTAAAAATGGCAATTTTGGTCACTCTGAGGGTTTAAAAAGTGGTTATTCAACATGAGGCACGATCCAATTGACATTTTGAATCATTTTTGGTACAGTCCAAAAAATCAATTTTCGGATGAAAAACGATGACTCCGGACATGTCGAACTATCCCAAAATGGTCAATATGGATGAAATTTTAACATTTAATCTTTTGACTGTAAATGACTGTTGGATGTGAATTATGACTTTGTCAACTAAAATAAGTGTGTTTAAAGTCATTTCTGTGCCTGAAACGGGTCAAAATTGAAGCTTTTGAGTAAGCAAAACTCTGTAAAAATGGCAATTTTGGTCACTGTGAGGGTTTAAAAAGTGGTTATTCAACATGAGGCACGATCCAATTGACATTTTGAATCATTTTTGGTACAGTCCAAAAAATCAATTTTCGGATGAAAAACGATGACTCCGGACATGTCGAACTATCCCAAAATGGTCAATATGGATGAAATTTTAACATTTAATCTTTTGACTGTAAATGACTGTTGGATGTGAATTATGACTTTGTCAACTAAAATAAGTGTGTTTAAAGTCATTTCTGTGCCTGAAACGGGTCAAAATTGAAGCTTTTGAGTAAGCAAAACTCTGTAAAAATGGCAATTTTGGTCACTCTGAGGGTTTAAAAAGTGGTTATTCAACATGAGGCACGATCCAATTGACATATTGAATCATTTTTGGTACAGTCCAAAATATCAATTTTCGGATGAAAAACGATGAATCCGGACATGTCGAACGATCCCAAAATGGTCAATATGGATGAAATTTTAACATTTAATCTTTTGACTGTAAATGACTGTTGGATGTGAATTATGACTTTGTCAACTAAAATAAGTGTGTTTAAAGTCATTTCTGTGCCTGAAACGGGTCAAAATTGAAGCTTTTGAGTAAGCAAAACTCTGTAAAAATGGCAATTTTGGTCACTCTGAGGGTTTAAAAAGTGGTTATTCAACATGAGGCACGATCCAATTGACATTTTGAATCATTTTTGGTACAGTCCAAAAAAATCAATTTTCGGATGCAAACGATGACTCCGGACATGTCGAACGATCCCAAAAAGGTCAAAATGGATGAAATTTTAACATTTAATCTTTTGACTGTAAATGACTGTTGGATGTGAATTATGACTTTGTCAACTAAAATAAGTGTGTTTAAAGTCATTTCTGTGCCTGAAACGGGTCAAAATTGAAGCTTTTGAGTAAGCAAAACTCTGTAGAAATGGCAATTTTGGTCAATGTGAGGGTTTAAAAAGTGGTTATTCAACATGAGGCACGATCCAATTGACATTTTGAATCATTTTTGGTACAGTCCAAAAAATCAATTTTCGGATGAAAAACGATGACTCCGGACATGTCGAACTATCCCAAAATGGTCAATATGGATGACATTTTAACATTTAATCTTTTGACTCTAAATGGCTGTTGGATGTGAATTATGACTTTGTCAACTAAAATAAGTGTGTTTAAAGTCATTTCTGTGCCTCAAAGGGGTCAAAATTGAAGCTTTTGAGTAAGCAAAACTCTGTAAAAATGGCAATTTTGGTCACTCTGAGGGTTTAAAAAGTGGTTATTCAACATGAGGCACGATCCAATTGACACTTTGAATCATTTTTGGTACAGTCCAAAAAATCTATTTTCGGATGAAAAACGATGACTCCGGACACGTCGAACGATCCCAAAATGGTCAATATGGATGAAATTTTAACATTTAATCTTTTGACTGTAAATGACTGTTGGATGTGAATTATGACTTTGTCAACTAAAATAAGTGTGTTTAAAGTCATTTCTGTGCCTGAAACGGGTCAAAATTGAAGCTTTTGAGTAAGCAAAACTCTGTAAAAATGGCAATTTTGGTCACTGTGAGGGTTTAAAAAGTGGTTATTCAACATGAGGCACGATCCAATTGACATTTTGAATCATTTTTGGTACAGTCCAAAAAATCAATTTTCGGATGAAAAACGATGACTCCGGACATGTCGAACTATCCCAAAATGGTCAATATGGATGAAATTTTAACATTTAATCTTTTGACTCTAAATGGCTGTTGGATGTGAATTATGACTTTGTCAACTAAAATAAGTGTGTTTAAAGTCATTTCTGTGCCTGAAACGGGTCAAAATTGAAGCTTTTGAGTAAGCAAAACTCTGTAAAAATGGCAATTTTGGTCACTCAGAGGGTTTAAAAAGTGGTTATTCAACATGAGGCATGATCCAATTGACATATTGAATCATTTTTGGTACAGTCCAAAAAATCAATTTTCGGATGAAAAACGATGACTCCGGACATGTCGAACAATCCCAAAATGGTCAATATGGATGAAATTTTAACATTTAATCTTTTGACTGTAAATGACTGTTGGATGTGAATTATGACTTTGTCAACTAAAATAAGTGTGTTTAAAGTCATTTCTGTGCCTGAAACGGGTCAAAATTGAAGCTTTTGAGTAAGCAAAACTCTGTAAAAATGGCAATTTTGGTCACTCTGAGGGTTTAAAAAGTGGTTATTCAACATGAGGCACGATCCAATTGACATTTTGAATCATTTTTGGTACAGTCCAAAAAATCAATTTTCGGATGAAAAACGATGACTCCGGACATGTCGAACAATCCCAAAATGGTCAATATGGATGAAATTTTAACATTTAATCTTTTGACTGTAAATGACTGTTGGATGTGAATTATGACTTTGTCAACTAAAATAAGTGTGTTTAAAGTCATTTCTGTGCCTGAAACGGGTCAAAATTGAAGCTTTTGAGTAAGAAAAACTCTGTAGAAATGGCAATTTTGGTCACTCTGAGGGTTTAAAAAGTGGTTATTCAACATGAGGCACGATCCAATTGACATATTGAATCATTTTTGGTACAGTCCAAAAAAATCAATTTTCGGATGCAAACGATGACTCCGGACATGTCGAACGATCCCAAAAAGGTCAAAATGGATGAAATTTTAACATTTAATCTTTTGACTGTAAATGACTGTTGGATGTGAATTATGACTTTGTCAACTAAAATAGGTGTGTTTAAAGTCATTTCTGTGCCTGAAACGGGTCAAAATTGAAGCTTTTGAGTAAGCAAAACTCTGTAAAAATGGCAATTTTGGTCACTCTGAGGGTTTAAAAAGTGGTTATTCAACATGAGGCACGATCCAATTGACATTTTGAATCATTTTTGGTACAGTCCGAAAAATCAATTTTCGAATGAAAAACGATGACTCCGGACATGTCGAACGATCCCAAAAGGGTCAAAATGGATGAAATTTTAACATTTAATCTTTTGACTGTAAATGACTGTTGGATGTGAATTATGACTTTGTCAACTAAAATAAGTGTGTTTAAAGTCATTTCTGTGCCTGAAACGGGTCAAAATTGAAGCTTTTGAGCAAGCAAAACTCTGTAAAAATGGCAATTTTGGTCACTCTGAGGGTTTAAAAAGTGGTTATTCAACATGAGGCACGATCCAATTGACATTTTGAATCATTTTTGGTACAGTCCAAAAAATCAATTTTCGGATGAAAAACGATGACTCCGGACATGTCGAACTATCCCAAAATGGTCAATATGGATGAAATTTTAACATTTAATCTTTTGACTGTAAATGACTGTTGGATGTGAATTATGACTTTGTCAACTAAAATAAGTGTGTTTAAAGTCATTCCTGTGCCTGAAACGGGTCAAAATTGAAGCTTTTGAGTAAGCAAAACTCTGTAAAAATGGCAATTTTGGTCACTCTGAGGGTTTAAAAAGTGGTTATTCAACATGAGGCACGATCCAATTGACATTTTGAATCATTTTTGGTACAGTCCAAAAAATCAATTTTCGGATGAAAAACGATGACTCCGGACATGTCGAACTATCCCAAAATGGTCAATATGGATGAAATTTTAACATTTAATCTTTTGACTGTAAATGACTGTTGGATGTGAATTATGACTTTGTCAACTAAAATAAGTGTGTTTAAAGTCATTTCTGTGCCTGAAACGGGTCAAAATTGAAGCTTTTGAGTAAGCAAAACTCTGTAAAAATGGCAATTTTGGTCACTCTGAGGGTTTAAAAAGTGGTTATTCAACATGAGGCATGATCCAATTGACATATTGAATCATTTTTGGTACAGTCCAAAAAAATCAATTTTCCATGATGAAAAACGATGACTCCGGACATGTCGAACGATCCCAAAATGGTCAATATGGATGAAATTTTAACATTTAATCTTTTGACTGTAAATGACTGTTGGATGTGAATTATGACTTTGTCAACTAAAATAAGTGTGTTTAAAGTCATTTCTGTGCCTGAAACGGGTCAAAATTGAAGCTTTTGAGTAAGCAAAACTCTGTAAAAATGGCAATTTTGGTCACTCTGAGGGTTTAAAAAGTGGTTATTCAACATGAGGCACGATCCAATTGACATTTTGAATCATTTTTGGTACAGTCCAAAAAAATCAATTTTCGGATGCAAACGATGACTCCGGACATGTCGAACGATCCCAAAAAGGTCAAAATGGATGAAATTTTAACATTTAATCTTTTGACTGTAAATGACTGTTGGATGTGAATTATGACTTTGTCAACTAAAATAAGTGTGTTTAAAGTCATTTCTGTGCCTGAAACGGGTCAAAATTGAAGCTTTTGAGTAAGCAAAACTCTGTAGAAATGGCAATTTTGGTCAATGTGAGGGTTTAAAAAGTGGTTATTCAACATGAGGCACGATCCAATTGACATTTTGAATCATTTTTGGTACAGTCCAAAAAATCAATTTTCGGATGAAAAACGATGACTCCGGACATGTCGAACTATCCCAAAATGGTCAATATGGATGAAATTTTAACATTTAATCTTTTGACTCTAAATGGCTGTTGGATGTGAATTATGACTTTGTCAACTAAAATAAGTGTGTTTAAAGTCATTTCTGTGCCTGAAACGGGTCAAAATTGAAGCTTTTGAGTAAGCAAAACTCTGTAAAAATGGCAATTTTGGTCACTCTGAGGGTTTAAAAAGTGGTTATTCAACATGAGGCATGATCCAATTGACATATTGAATCATTTTTGGTACAGTCCAAAAAATCAATTTTCGGATGAAAAACGATGACTCCGGACATGTCGAACGATCCCAAAATGGTCAATATGGATGAAATTTTAACATTTAATCTTTTGATTGTAAATGACTGTTGGATGTGAATTATGACTTTGTCAACTAAAATAAGTGTGTTTAAAGTCATTTCTGTGCCTGAAACGGGTCAAAATTGAAGCTTTTGAGTAAGCAAAACTCTGTAAAAATGGCAATTTTGGTCACTCTGAGGGTTTAAAAAGTGGTTATTCAACATGAGGCACGATCCAATTGACATTTTGAATCATTTTTGGTACAGTCCAAAAAAATCAATTTTCGGATGCAAACGATGACTCCGGACATGTCGAACGATCCCAAAATGGTCAATATGGATGAAATTTTAACATTTAATCTTTTGACTGTAAATGACTGTTGGATGTGAATTATGACTTTGTCAACTAAAATAAGTGTGTTTAAAGTCATTTCTGTGCCTGAAACGGGTCAAAATTGAAGCTTTTGAGTAAGCAAAACTCTGTAAAAATGGCAATTTTGGTCACTCTGAGGGTTTAAAAAGTGGTTATTCAACATGAGGCACGATCCAATTGACATTTTGAATCATTTTTGGTACAGTCCAAAAAATCAATTTTCGGATGAAAAACGATGACTCCGGACATGTCGAACTATCCCAAAATGGTCAATATGGATGAAATTTTAACATTTAATCTTTTGACTCTAAATGGCTGTTGGATGTGAATTATGACTTTGTCAACTAAAATAAGTGTGTTTAAAGTCATTTCTGTGCCTCAAAGGGGTCAAAATTGAAGCTTTTGAGTAAGCAAAACTCTGTAAAAATGGCAATTTTAGTCACTGTGAGGGTTTAAAAAGTGGTTATTCAACATGAGGCACGATCCAATTGAAATTTTGAATCATTTTTGGTACAGTCCAAAAAATCAATTTTCGGATGAAAAACGATGACTCCGGACATGTCGAACGATCCCAAAAAGGTCAAAATGGATGAAATTTTAACATTTAATCTTTTGACTGTAAATGACTGTTGGATGTGAATTATGACTTTGCCAACTAAAATAAGTGTGTTTAAAGTCATTTCTGTGCCTGAAACGGGTCAAAATTGAAGCTTTTGAGTAAGCAAAACTCTGTAAAATGGCAATTTTGGTCACTCTGAGGGTTTAAAAAGTGGTTATTCAACATGAGGCACGATCCAATTGACACTTTGAATCATTTTTGGTACAGTCCAAAAAATCAATTTTCGGATGAAAAACGATGACTCCGGACACGTCGAACGATCCCAAAATGGTCAATATGGATGAAATTTTAACATTTAATCTTTTGACTGTAAATGACTGTTGGATGTGAATTATGACTTTGTCAACTAAAATAAGTGTGTTTAAAGTCATTTCTGTGCCTGAAACGGGTCAAAATTGAAGCTTTTGAGTAAGCAAAACTCTGTAAAAATGGCAATTTTGGTCACTCTGAGGGTTTAAAAAGTGGTTATTCAACATGAGGCACGATCCAATTGACATTTTGAATCATTTTTGGTACAGTCCAAAAAATCAATTTTCGAATGAAAAACGATGACTCCGGACATGTCGAACGATCCCAAAAAGGTCAAAATGGATGAAATTTTAACATTTAATCTTTTGACTGTAAATGACTGTTGGATGTGAATTATGACTTTGTCAACTAAAATAAGTGTGTTTAAAGTCATTTCTGTGCCTGAAACGGGTCAAAATTGAAGCTTTTGAGTAAGCAAAACTCTGTAAAAATGGCAATTTTGGTCACTGTGAGGGTTTAAAAAGTGGTTATTCAACATGAGGCACGATCCAATTGACATTTTGAATCATTTTTGGTACAGTCCAAAAAATCAATTTTCGGAAGAAAAACGATGACTCCGGACATGTCGAACTATCCCAAAATGGTCAATATGGATGAAATTTTAACATTTAATCTTTTGACTCTAAATGGCTGTTGGATGTGAATTATGACTTTGTCAACTAAAATAAGTGTGTTTAAAGTCATTTCTGTGCCTGAAACGGGTCAAAATTGAAGCTTTTGAGTAAGCAAAACTCTGTAAAAATGGCAATTTTGGTCACTCTGAGGGTTTAAAAAGTGGTTATTCAACATGAGGCATGATCCAATTGACATATTGAATCATTTTTGGTACAGTCCAAAAAATCAATTTTCGGATGAAAAACGATGACTCCGGACATGTCGAACAATCCCAAAATGGTCAATATGGATGAAATTTTAACATTTAATCTTTTGACTGTAAATGACTGTTGGATGTGAATTATGACTTTGTCAACTAAAATAAGTGTGTTTAAAGTCATTTCTGTGCCTGAAACGGGTCAAAATTGAAGCTTTTGAGTAAGCAAAACTCTGTAAAAATGGCAATTTTGGTCACTCTGAGGGTTTAAAAAGTGGTTATTCAACATGAGGCACGATCCAATTGACATTTTGAATCATTTTTGGTACAGTCCAAAAAATCAATTTTCGGATGAAAAACGATGACTCCGGACATGTCGAACTATCCCAAAATGGTCAATATGGATGAAATTTTAACATTTAATCTTTTGACTGTAAATGACTGTTGGATGTGAATTATGACTTTGTCAACTAAAATAAGTGTGTTTAAAGTCATTTCTGTGCCTGAAACGGGTCAAAATTGAAGCTTTTGAGTAAGCAAAACTCTGTAAAAATGGCAATTTTGGTCACTCTGAGGGTTTAAAAAGTGGTTATTCAACATGAGGCACGATCCAATTGACATTTTGAATCATTTTTGGTACAGTCCAAAAAATCAATTTTCGGATGAAAAACGATGACTCCGGACATGTCGAACTATCCCAAAATGGTCAATATGGATGAAATTTTAACATTTAATCTTTTGACTGTAAATGACTGTTGGATGTGAATTATGACTTTGTCAACTAAAATAAGTGTGTTTAAAGTCATTTCTGTGCCTGAAACGGGTCAAAATTGAAGCTTTTGAGTAAGCAAAACTCTGTAAAAATGGCAATTTTGGTCACTCTGAGGGTTTAAAAAGTGGTTATTCAACATGAGGCACGATCCAATTGACATATTGAATCATTTTTGGTACAGTCCAAAAAAATCAATTTTCGGATGCAAACGATGACTCCGGACATGTCGAACGATCCCAAAAAGGTCAAAATGGATGAAATTTTAACATTTAATCTTTTGACTGTAAATGACTGTTGGATGTGAATTATGACTTTGTCAACTAAAATAAGTGTGTTTAAAGTCATTTCTGTGCCTGAAACGGGTCAAAATTGAAGCTTTTGAGTAAGCAAAACTCTGTAAAAATGGCAATTTTGGTCACTGTGAGGGTTTAAAAAGTGGTTATTCAACATGAGGCACGATCCAATTGACATTTTGAATCATTTTTGGTACAGTCCAAAAAATCAATTTTCGGATGAAAAACGATGACTCCGGACATGTCGAACTATCCCAAAATGGTCAATATGGATGAAATTTTAACATTTAATCTTTTGACTGTAAATGACTGTTGGATGTGAATTATGACTTTGTCAACTAAAATAAGTGTGTTTAAAGTCATTTCTGTGCCTGAAACGGGTCAAAATTGAAGCTTTTGAGTAAGCAAAACTCTGTAAAAATGGCAATTTTGGTCACTCTGAGGGTTTAAAAAGTGGTTATTCAACATGAGGCACGATCCAATTGACATTTTGAATCATTTTTGGTACAGTCCAAAAAAATCAATTTTCAGATGAAAAACGATGACTCCGGACATGTCGAACTATCCCAAAATGGTCAATATGGATGAAATTTTAACATTTAATCTTTTGACTCTAAATGGCTGTTGGATGTGAATTATGACTTTGTCAACTAAAATAAGTGTGTTTAAAGTCATTTCTGTGCCTGAAACGGGTCAAAATTGAAGCTTTTGAGTAAGCAAAACTCTGTAAAAATGGCAATTTTGGTCACTCTGAGGGTTTAAAAAGTGGTTATTCAACATGAGGCACGATCCAATTGACATTTTGAATCATTTTTGGTACAGTCCAAAAAATCAATTTTCGGATGAAAAACGATGACTCCGGACATGTCGAACGATCCCAAAAAGGTCAAAATGGATGAAATTTTAACATTTAATCTTTTGACTGTAAATGACTGTTGGATGTGAATTATGACTTTGTCAACTAAAATAAGTGTGTTTAAAGTCATTTCTGTGCCTGAAACGGGTCAAAATTGAAGCTTTTGAGTAAGCAAAACTCTGTAAAAATGGCAATTTTGGTCACTGTGAGGGTTTAAAAAGTGGTTATTCAACATGAGGCACGATCCAATTGACATTTTGAATCATTTTTGGTACAGTCCAAAAAATCAATTTTCGGATGAAAAACGATGACTCCGGACATGTCGAACTATCCCAAAATGGTCAATATGGATGAAATTTTAACATTTAATCTTTTGACTGTAAATGACTGTTGGATGTGAATTATGACTTTGTCAACTAAAATAAGTGTGTTTAAAGTCATTTCTGTGCCTGAAACGGGTCAAAATTGAAGCTTTTGAGTAAGCAAAACTCTGTAAAAATGGCAATTTTGGTCACTCTGAGGGTTTAAAAAGTGGTTATTCAACATGAGGCATGATCCAATTGACATATTGAATCATTTTTGGTACAGTCCAAAATATCAATTTTCGGATGAAAAACGATGAATCCGGACATGTCGAACGATCCCAAAATGGTCAATATGGATGAAATTTTAACATTTAATCTTTTGACTGTAAATGACTGTTGGATGTGAATTATGACTTTGTCAACTAAAATAAGTGTGTTTAAAGTCATTTCTGTGCCTGAAACGGGTCAAAATTGAAGCTTTTGAGTAAGCAAAACTCTGTAAAAATGGCAATTTTGGTCACTCTGAGGGTTTAAAAAGTGGTTATTCAACATGAGGCACGATCCAATTGACATTTTGAATCATTTTTGGTACAGTCCAAAAAAATCAATTTTCGGATGCAAACGATGACTCCGGACATGTCGAACGATCCCAAAAAGGTCAAAATGGATGAAATTTTAACATTTAATCTTTTGACTGTAAATGACTGTTGGATGTGAATTATGACTTTGTCAACTAAAATAAGTGTGTTTAAAGTCATTTCTGTGCCTGAAACGGGTCAAAATTGAAGCTTTTGAGTAAGCAAAACTCTGTAGAAATGGCAATTTTGGTCAATGTGAGGGTTTAAAAAGTGGTTATTCAACATGAGGCACGATCCAATTGACATTTTGAATCATTTTTGGTACAGTCCAAAAAATCAATTTTCGGATGAAAAACGATGACTCCGGACATGTCGAACTATCCCAAAATGGTCAATATGGATGACATTTTAACATTTAATCTTTTGACTCTAAATGGCTGTTGGATGTGAATTATGACTTCGTCAACTAAAATAAGCGTGTTTAAAGTCATTTCTGTGCCTCAAAGGGGTCAAAATTGAAGCTTTTGAGTAAGCAAAACTCTGTAAAAATGGCAATTTTGGTCACTCTGAGGGTTTAAAAAGTGGTTATTCAACATGAGGCACGATCCAATTGACACTTTGAATCATTTTTGGTACAGTCCAAAAAATCAATTTTCGGATGAAAAACGATGACTCCGGACATGTCGAACGATCCCAAAATGGTCAATATGGATGAAATTTTAACATTTAATCTTTTGACTGTAAATGACTGTTGGATGTGAATTATGACTTTGTCAACTAAAATAAGTGTGTTTAAAGTCATTTCTGTGCCTGAAACGGGTCAAAATTGAAGCTTTTGAGTAAGCAAAACTCTGTAAAAATGGCAATTTTGGTCACTCTGAGGGTTTAAATAGTGGTTATTCAACATGAGGCACGATCCAATTGACATTTTGAATCATTTTTGGTACAGTCCAAAAAATCAATTTTCGAACGAAAAACGATGACTCCGGACATGTCGAACGATCCCAAAAGGTCAAAATGGATGAAATTTTAACATTTAATCTTTTGACTGTAAATGACTGTTGGATGTCAATTATGACTTTGTCAACTAAAATAAGTGTGTTTGAAGTCATTTCTGTGCCTGAAACGGGTCAAAATTGAAGCTTTTGAGTAAGCAAAACTCTGTAAAAATGGCAATTTTGGTCACTGTGAGGGTTTAAAAAGTGGTTATTCAACATGAGGCACGATCCAATTGACATTTTGAATCATTTTTGGTACAGTCCTAAAAAATCAATTTTCGGATGAAAAACGATGACTCCGGACATGTCGAACTATCCCAAAATGGTCAATATGGATGAAATTTTAACATTTAATCTTTTGACTGTAAATGACTGTTGGATGTGAATTATGACTTTGTCAACTAAAATAAGTGTGTTTAAAGTCATTTCTGTGCCTGAAACGGGTCAAAATTGAAGCTTTTGAGTTAGCAAAACTCTGTAAAAATGGCAATTTTGGTCACTCTGAGGGTTTAAAAAGTGGTTATTCAACATGAGGCATGATCCAATTGACATATTGAATCATTTTTGGTACAGTCCAAAAAATCAATTTTCGGATGAAAAACGATGACTCCGGACATGTCGAACGATCCCAAAATGGTCAATATGGATGAAATTTTAACATTTAATCTTTTGACTGTAAATGACTGTTGGATGTGAATTATGACTTTGTCAACTAAAATAAGTGTGTTTAAAGTCATTTCTGTGCCTGAAACGGGTCAAAATTGAAGCTTTTGAGTAAGCAAAACTCTGTAAAAATGGCAATTTTGGTCACTCTGAGGGTTTAAAAAGTGGTTATTCAACATGAGGCACGATACAATTGACATTTTGAATCATTTTTGGTACAGTCCAAAAAAATCAATTTTCGGATGCAAACGATGACTCCGGACATGTCGAACGATCCCAAAAAGGTCAAAATGGATGAAATTTTAACATTTAATCTTTTGACTGTAAATGACTGTTGGATGTGAATTATGACTTTGTCAACTAAAATAAGTGTGTTTAAAGTCATTTCTGTGCCTGAAACGGGTCAAAATTGAAGCTTTTGAGTAAGCAAAACTCTGTAGAAATGGCAATTTTGGTCAATGTGAGGGTTTAAAAAGTGGTTATTCAACATGAGGCACAATCCAATTGACATTTTGAATCATTTTTGGTACAGTCCAAAAAATCAATTTTCGGATGAAAAACGATGACTCCGGACATGTCGAACTATCCCAAAATGGTCAATATGGATGAAATTTTAACATTTAATCTTTTGACTCTAAATGGCTGTTGGATGTGAATTATGACTTTGTCAACTAAAATAAGTGTGTTTAAAGTAATTTCTGTGCCTGAAACGGGTCAAAATTGAAGCTTTTGAGTAAGCAAAACTCTGTAAAAATGGCAATTTTGGTCACTCTGAGGGTTTAAAAAGTGGTTATTCAACATGAGGCATGATCCAATTGACATATTGAATCATTTTTGGTACAGTCCAAAAAATCAATTTTCGGATGAAAAACGATGACTCCGGACATGTCGAACGATCCCAAAATGGTCAATATGGATGAAATTTTAACATTTAATCTTTTGACTGTAAATGACTGTTGGATGTGAATTATGACTTTGTCAACTAAAATAAGTGTGTTTAAAGTCATTTCTGTGCCTGAAACGGGTCAAAATTGAAGCTTTTGAGTAAGCAAAACTCTGTAAAAATGGCAATTTTGGTCACTCTGAGGGTTTAAAAAGTGGTTATTCAACATGAGGCACGATCCAATTGACATTTTGAATCATTTTTGGTACAGTCCAAAAAAATCAATTTTCGGATGCAAACGATGACTCCGGACATGTCGAACGATCCCAAAAAGGTCAAAATGGATGAAATTTTAACATTTAATCTTTTGACTGTAAATGACTGTTGGATGTGAATTATGACTTTGTCAACTAAAATAAGTG
Source organism: Lissotriton vulgaris (assembly GCF_964263255.1). Lineage (NCBI taxonomy): Eukaryota > Metazoa > Chordata > Amphibia > Caudata > Salamandridae > Lissotriton > Lissotriton vulgaris. The sequence continues at coordinate 1,167,962 of NW_028253326.1, forward strand.
TGTTTAAAGTCATTTCTGTGCCTGAAACGGGTCAAAATTGAAGCTTTTGAGTAAGCAAAACTCTGTAAAAATGGCAATTTTGGTCAATGTGAGGGTTTAAAAAGTGGTTATTCAACATGAGGCACGATCCAATTGACACTTTGAATCATTTTTGGTACAGTCCAAAAAAATCAATTTTCGGATGAAAAACGATGACTCCGGACATGTCGAACGATCCCAAAAAGGTCAAAATGGATGAAATTTTAACATTTAATCTTTTGACTGTAAATGACTGTTGGATGTGAATTATGACTTTGTCAACTAAAATAAGTGTGTTTAAAGTCATTTCTGTGCCTGAAACGGGTCAAAATTGAAGCTTTTGAGTAAGCAAAACTCTGTAAAAATGGCAATTTTGGTCACTGTGAGGGTTTAAAAAGTGGTTATTCAACATGAGGCACGATCCAATTGACATTTTGAATCATTTTTGGTACAGTCCAAAAAATCAATTTTCGGATGAAAAACGATGACTCCGGACATGTCGAACTATCCCAAAATGGTCAATATGGATGAAATTTTAACATTTAATCTTTTGACTGTAAATGACTGTTGGATGTGAATTATGACTTTGTCAACTAAAATAAGTGTGTTTAAAGTCATTTCTGTGCCTCAAAGGGGTCAAAATTGAAGCTTTTGAGTAAGCAAAACTCTGTAAAAATGGCAATTTTGGTCACTCTGAGGGTTTAAAAAGTGGTTATTCAACATGAGGCACGATCCAATTGACATTTTGAATCATTTTTGGAACAGTCCAAAAAATCAATTTTCGGATGAAAAACGATGACTCCGGACATGTCGAACTATCCCAAAATGGTCAATATGGATGAAATTTTAACATTTAATCTTTTGACTGTAAATGACTGTTGGATGTGAATTATGACTTTGTCAACTAAAATAAGTGTGTTTAAAGTCATTTCTGTGCCTGAAACGGGTCAAAATTGAAGCTTTTGAGTAAGCAAAACTCTGTAAAAATGGCAATTTTGGTCACTCTGAGGGTTTAAAAAGTGGTTATTCAACATGAGGCACGATCCAATTGACATTTTGAATCATTTTTGGTACAGTCCAAAAAATCAATTTTCGAATGAAAAACGATGACTCCGGACATGTCGAACGATCCCAAAAAGGTCAAAATGGATGAAATTTTAACATTTAATCTTTTGACTGTAAATGACTGTTGGATGTGAATTATGACTTTGTCAACTAAAATAAGTGTGTTTAAAGTCATTTCTGTGCCTGAAACGGGTCAAAATTGAAGCTTTTGAGTAAGCAAAACTCTGTAAAAATGGCAATTTTGGTCACTGTGAGGGTTTAAAAAGTGGTTATTCAACATGAGGCACGATCCAATTGACATTTTGAATCATTTTTGGTACAGTCCAAAAAATCAATTTTCGGATGAAAAACGATGACTCCGGACATGTCGAACTATCCCAAAATGGTCAATATGGATGAAATTTTAACATTTAATCTTTTGACTGTAAATGACTGTTGGATGTGAATTATGACTTTGTCAACTAAAATAAGTGTGTTTAAAGTCATTTCTGTGCCTGAAACGGGTCAAAATTGAAGCTTTTGAGTAAACAAAACTCTGTAAAAATGGCAATTTTGGTCACTCTGAGGGTTTAAAAAGTGGTTATTCAACATGAGGCATGATCCAATTGACATATTGAATCATTTTTGGTACAGTCCAAAATATCAATTTTCGGATGAAAAACGATGAATCCGGACATGTCGAACGATCCCAAAATGGTCAATATGGATGAAATTTTAACATTTAATCTTTTGACTGTAAATGACTGTTGGATGTGAATTATGACTTTGTCAACTAAAATAAGTGTGTTTAAAGTCATTTCTGTGCCTGAAACGGGTCAAAATTGAAGCTTTTGAGTAAGCAAAACTCTGTAAAAATGGCAATTTTGGTCACTCTGAGGGTTTAAAAAGTGGTTATTCAACATGAGGCACGATCCAATTGACATTTTGAATCATTTTTGGTACAGTCCAAAAAAATCAATTTTCGGATGCAAACGATGACTCCGGACATGTCGAACGATCCCAAAAAGGTCAAAATGGATGAAATTTTAACATTTAATCTTTTGACTGTAAATGACTGTTGGATGTGAATTATGACTTTGTCAACTAAAATAAGTGTGTTTAAAGTCATTTCTGTGCCTGAAACGGGTCAAAATTGAAGCTTTTGAGTAAGCAAAACTCTGTAGAAATGGCAATTTTGGTCAATGTGAGGGTTTAAAAAGTGGTTATTCAACATGAGGCACGATCCAATTGACATTTTGAATCATTTTTGGTACAGTCCAAAAAATCAATTTTCGGATGAAAAACGATGACTCCGGACATGTCGAACTATCCCAAAATGGTCAATATGGATGACATTTTAACATTTAATCTTTTGACTCTAAATGGCTGTTGGATGTGAATTATGACTTTGTCAACTAAAATAAGTGTGTTTAAAGTCATTTCTGTGCCTCAAAGGGGTCAAAATTGAAGCTTTTGAGTAAGCAAAACTCTGTAAAAATGGCAATTTTGGTCACTCTGAGGGTTTAAAAAGTGGTTATTCAACATGAGGCACGATCCAATTGACACTTTGAATCATTTTTGGTACAGTCCAAAAAATCAATTTTCGGATGAAAAACGATGACTCCGGACATGTCGAACGATCCCAAAATGGTCAATATGGATGAAATTTTAACATTTAATCTTTTGACTGTAAATGACTGTTGGATGTGAATTATGACTTTGTCAACTAAAATAAGTGTGTTTAAAGTCATTTCTGTGCCTGAAACGGGTCAAAATTGAAGCTTTTGAGTAAGCAAAACTCTGTAAAAATGGCAATTTTGGTCACTCTGAGGGTTTAAAAAGTGGTTATTCAACATGAGGCACGATCCAATTGACATTTTGAATCATTTTTGGTACAATCCAAAAAATCAATTTTCGAACGAAAAACGATGACTCCGGACATGTCGAACGATCCCAAAAAGGTCAAAATGGATGAAATTTTAACATTTAATCTTTTGACTGTAAATGACTGTTGGATGTGAATTATGACTTTGTCAACTAAAATAAGTGTGTTTGAAGTCATTTCTGTGCCTGAAACGGGTCAAAATTGAAGCTTTTGAGTAAGCAAAACTCTGTAAAAATGGCAATTTTGGTCACTGTGAGGGTTTAAAAAGTGGTTATTCAACATGAGGCACGATCCAATTGACATTTTGAATCATTTTTGGTACAGTCCTAAAAAATCAATTTTCGGATGAAAAACGATGACTCCGGACATGTCGAACTATCCCAAAATGGTCAATATGGATGAAATTTTAACATTTAATCTTTTGACTGTAAATGACTGTTGGATGTGAATTATGACTTTGTCAACTAAAATAAGTGTGTTTAAAGTCATTTCTGTGCCTGAAACGGGTCAAAATTGAAGCTTTTGAGTTAGCAAAACTCTGTAAAAATGGCAATTTTGGTCACTCTGAGGGTTTAAAAAGTGGTTATTCAACATGAGGCATGATCCAATTGACATATTGAATCATTTTTGGTACAGTCCAAAAAATCAATTTTCGGATGAAAAACGATGACTCCGGACATGTCGAACGATCCCAAAATGGTCAATATGGATGAAATTTTAACATTTAATCTTTTGACTGTAAATGACTGTTGGATGTGAATTATGACTTTGTCAACTAAAATAAGTGTGTTTAAAGTCATTTCTGTGCCTGAAACGGGTCAAAATTGAAGCTTTTGAGTAAGCAAAACTCTGTAAAAATGGCAATTTTGGTCACTCTGAGGGTTTAAAAAGTGGTTATTCAACATGAGGCACGATCCAATTGACATTTTGAATCATTTTTGGTACAGTCCAAAAAAATCAATTTTCGGATGCAAACGATGACTCCGGACATGTCGAACGATCCCAAAAAGGTCAAAATGGATGAAATGTTAACATTTAATCTTTTGACTGTAAATGACTGTTGGATGTGAATTATGACTTTGTCAACTAAAATAAGTGTGTTTAAAGTCATTTCTGTGCCTGAAACGGGTCAAAATTGAAGCTTTTGAGTAAGCAAAACTCTGTAGAAATGGCAATTTTGGTCAATGTGAGGGTTTAAAAAGTGGTTATTCAACATGAGGCACGATCCAATTGACATTTTGAATCATTTTTGGTACAGTCCAAAAAATCAATTTTCGGATGAAAAACGATGACTCCGGACATGTCGAACGATCCCAAAATGGTCAATATGGATGAAATTTTAACATTTAATCTTTTGACTCTAAATGGCTGTTGGATGTGAATTATGACTTTGTCAACTAAAATAAGTGTGTTTAAAGTCATTTCTGTGCCTCAAAGGGGTCAAAATTGAAGCTTTTGAGTAAGCAAAACTCTGTAAAAATGGCAATTTTGGTCACTCTGAGGGTTTAAAAAGTGGTTATTCAACATGAGGCACGATCCAATTGACATTTTGAATCATTTTTGGAACAGTCCAAAAAATCAATTTTCGGATGAAAAACGATGACTCCGGACATGTCGAACGATCCCAAAATGGTCAATATGGATGAAATTTTAACATTTAATCTTTTGACTGTAAATGACTGTTGGATGTGAATTATGACTTTGTCAACTAAAATAAGTGTGTTTAAAGTCATTTCTGTGCCTGAAACGGGTCAAAATTGAAGCTTTTGAGTAAGCAAAACTCTGTAAAAATGGCAATTTTGGTCACTCTGAGGGTTTAAAAAGTGGTTATTCAACATGAGGCACGATCCAATTGACATTTTGAATCATTTTTGGTACAGTCCAAAAAATCAATTTTCAGATGAAAAACGATGACTCCGGACATGTCGAACTATCCCAAAATGGTCAATATGGATGAAATTTTAACATTTAATCTTTTGACTCTAAATGGCTGTTGGATGTGAATTATGACTTTGTCAACTAAAATAAGTGTGTTTAAAGTCATTTCTGTGCCTCAAAGGGGTCAAAATTGAAGCTTTTGAGTAAGCAATACTCTGTAAAAATGGCAATTTTAGTCACTGTGAGGGTTTAAAAAGTGGTTATTCAACATGAGGCACGATCCAATTGAAATTTTGAATCATTTTTGGTACAGTCCAAAAAATCAATTTTCGGATGAAAAACGATGACTCCGGACATGTCGAACGATCCCAAAAAGGTCAAAATGGATGAAATTTTAACATTTAATCTTTTGACTGTAAATGACTGTTGGATGTGAATTATGACTTTGCCAACTAAAATAAGTGTGTTTAAAGTCATTTCTGTGCCTGAAACGGGTCAAAATTGAAGCTTTTGAGTAAGCAAAACTCTGTAAAAATGGCAATTTTGGTCACTCTGAGGGTTTAAAAAGTGGTTATTCAACATGAGGCACGATCCAATTGACACTTTGAATCATTTTTGGTACAGTCCAAAAAATCAATTTTCAGATGAAAAACGATGACTCCGGACATGTCGAACTATCCCAAAATGGTCAATATGGATGAAATTTTAACATTTAATCTTTTGACTCTAAATGGCTGTTGGATGTGAATTATGACTTTGTCAACTAAAATAAGTGTGTTTAAAGTCATTTCTGTGCCTCAAAGGGGTCAAAATTGAAGCTTTTGAGTAAGCAATACTCTGTAAAAATGGCAATTTTAGTCACTGTGAGGGTTTAAAAAGTGGTTATTCAACATGAGGCACGATCCAATTGAAATTTTGAATCATTTTTGGTACAGTCCAAAAAATCAATTTTCGGATGAAAAACGATGACTCCGGACATGTCGAACGATCCCAAAAAGGTCAAAATGGATGAAATTTTAACATTTAATCTTTTGACTGTAAATGACTGTTGGATGTGAATTATGACTTTGCCAACTAAAATAAGTGTGTTTAAAGTCATTTCTGTGCCTGAAACGGGTCAAAATTGAAGCTTTTGAGTAAGCAAAACTCTGTAAAAATGGCAATTTTGGTCACTCTGAGGGTTTAAAAAGTGGTTATTCAACATGAGGCACGATCCAATTGACACTTTGAATCATTTTTGGTACAGTCCAAAAAATCAATTTTCGGATGAAAAACGATGACTCCGGACACGTCGAACGATCCCAAAATGGTCAATATGAATGAAATTTTAACATTTAATCTTTTGACTGTAAATGACTGTTGGATGTGAATTATGACTTTGTCAACTAAAATAAGTGTGTTTAAAGTCATTTCTGTGCCTGAAACGGGTCAAAATTGAAGCTTTTGAGTAAGCAAAACTCTGTAAAAATGGCAATTTTGGTCACTCTGAGGGTTTAAAAAGTGGTTATTCAACATGAGGCACGATCCAATTGACATTTTGAATCATTTTTGGTACAGTCCAAAAAATCAATTTTCAGATGAAAAACGATGACTCCGGACATGTCGAACTATCCCAAAATGGTCAATATGGATGAAATTTTAACATTTAATCTTTTGACTCTAAATGGCTGTTGGATGTGAATTATGACTTTGTCAACTAAAATAAGTGTGTTTAAAGTCATTTCTGTGCCTCAAAGGGGTCAAAATTGAAGCTTTTGAGTAAGCAAAACTCTGTAAAAATGGCAATTTTAGTCACTGTGAGGGTTTAAAAAGTGGTTATTCAACATGAGGCACGATCCAATTGAAATTTTGAATCATTTTTGGTACAGTCCAAAAAATCAATTTTCGGATGAAAAACGATGACTCCGGACATGTCGAACGATCCCAAAAAGGTCAAAATGGATGAAATTTTAACATTTAATCTTTTGACTGTAAATGACTGTTGGATGTGAATTATGACTTTGCCAACTAAAATAAGTGTGTTTAAAGTCATTTCTGTGCCTGAAACGGGTCAAAATTGAAGCTTTTGAGTAAGCAAAACTCTGTAAAAATGGCAATTTTGGTCACTCTGAGGGTTTAAAAAGTGGTTATTCAACATGAGGCACGATCCAATTGACACTTTGAATCATTTTTGGTACAGTCCAAAAAATCAATTTTCGGATGAAAAACGATGACTCCGGACACGTCGAACGATCCCAAAATGGTCAATATGGATGAAATTTTAACATTTAATCTTTTGACTGTAAATGACTGTTGGATGTGAATTATGACTTTGTCAACTAAAATAAGTGTGTTTAAAGTCATTTCTGTGCCTGAAACGGGTCAAAATTGAAGCTTTTGAGTAAGCAAAACTCTGTAAAAATGGCAATTTTGGTCACTCTGAGGGTTTAAAAAGTGGTTATTCAACATGAGGCACGATCCAATTGACATTTTGAATCATTTTTGGTACAGTCCAAAAAATCAATTTTCAAATGAAAAACGATGACTCCGGACATGTCGAACGATCCCAAAAAGGTCAAAATGGATGAAATTTTAACATTTAATCTTTTGACTGTAAATGACTGTTGGATGTGAATTATGACTTTGTCAACTAAAATAAGTGTGTTTAAAGTCATTTCTGTGCCTGAAACGGGTCAAAATTGAAGCTTTTGAGTAAGCAAAACTCTGTAGAAATGGCAATTTTGGTCAATGTGAGGGTTTAAAAAGTGGTTATTCAACATGAGGCACGATCCAATTGACATTTTGAATCATTTTTGGTACAGTCCAAAAAATCAATTTTCGGATGAAAAACGATGACTCCGGACATGTCGAACTATCCCAAAATGGTCAATATGGATGACATTTTAACATTTAATCTTTTGACTCTAAATGGCTGTTGGATGTGAATTATGACTTTGTCAACTAAAATAAGTGTGTTTAAAGTCATTTCTGTGCCTCAAAGGGGTCAAAATTGAAGCTTTTGAGTAAGCAAAACTCTGTAAAAATGGCAATTTTGGTCACTCTGAGGGTTTAAAAAGTGGTTATTCAACATGAGGCATGATCCAATTGACATATTGAATCATTTTTGGTACAGTCCAAAAAATCAATTTTCGGATGAAAAACGATGACTCCGGACATGTCGAACGATCCCAAAATGGTCAATATGGATGAAATTTTAACATTTAATCTTTTGACTGTAAATGACTGTTGGATGTGAATTATGACTTTGTCAACTAAAATAAGTGTGTTTAAAGTCATTTCTGTGCCTGAAACGGGTCAAAATTGAAGCTTTTGAGTAAGCAAAACTCTGTAAAAATGGCAATTTTGGTCACTCTGAGGGTTTAAAAAGTGGTTATTCAACACGAGGCACGATCCAATTGACATTTTGAATCATTTTTGGTACAGTCCAAAAAAATCAATTTTCGGATGCAAACGATGACTCCGGACATGTCGAACGATCCCAAAAAGGTCAAAATGGATGAAATTTTAACATTTAATCTTTTGACTGTAAATGACTGTTGGATGTGAATTATGACTTTGTCAACTAAAATAAGTGTGTTTAAAGTCATTTCTGTGCCTGAAACGGGTCAAAATTGAAGCTTTTGAGTAAGCAAAACTCTGTAGAAATGGCAATTTTGGTCAATGTGAGGGTTTAAAAAGTGGTTATTCAACATGAGGCACAATCCAATTGACATTTTGAATCATTTTTGGTACAGTCCAAAAAATCAATTTTCGGATGAAAAACGATGACTCCGGACATGTCGAACTATCCCAAAATGGTCAATATGGATGAAATTTTAACATTTAATCTTTTGACTCTAAATGGCTGTTGGATGTGAATTATGACTTTGTCAACTAAAATAAGTGTGTTTAAAGTCATTTCTGTGCCTGAAACGGGTCAAAATTGAAGCTTTTGAGTAAGCAAAACTCTGTAAAAATGGCAATTTTGGTCACTCTGAGGGTTTAAAAAGTGGTTATTCAACATGAGGCATGATCCAATTGACATATTGAATCATTTTTGGTACAGTCCAAAAAATCAATTTTCGGATGAAAAACGATGACTCCGGACATGTCGAACGATCCCAAAATGGTCAATATGGATGAAATTTTAACATTTAATCTTTTGACTGTAAATGACTGTTGGATGTGAATTATGACTTTGTCAACTAAAATAAGTGTGTTTAAAGTCATTTCTGTGCCTGAAACGGGTAAAAATTGAAGCTTTTGAGTAAGCAAAACTCTGTAGAAATGGCAATTTTGGTCAATGTGAGGGTTTAAAAAGTGGTTATTCAACATGAGGCACGATCCAATTGACATTTTGAATCATTTTTGGTACAGTCCAAAAAATCAATTTTCGGATGAAAAACGATGACTCCGGACATGTCGAACGATCCCAAAATGGTCAATATGGATGAAATTTTAACATTTAATCTTTTGACTCTAAATGGCTGTTGGATGTGAATTATGACTTTGTCAACTAAAATAAGTGTGTTTAAAGTCATTTCTGTGCCTCAAAGGGGTCAAAATTGAAGCTTTTGAGTAAGCAAAACTCTGTAAAAATGGCAATTTTGGTCACTCTGAGGGTTTAAAAAGTGGTTATTCAACATGAGGCACGATCCAATTGACATTTTGAATCATTTTTGGAACAGTCCAAAAAATCAATTTTCGGATGAAAAACGATGACTCCGGACATGTCGAACGATCCCAAAATGGTCAATATGGATGAAATTTTAACATTTAATCTTTTGACTGTAAATGACTGTTGGATGTGAATTATGACTTTGTCAACTAAAATAAGTGTGTTTAAAGTCATTTCTGTGCCTGAAACGGGTCAAAATTGAAGCTTTTGAGTAAGCAAAACTCTGTAAAAATGGCAATTTTGGTCACTCTGAGGGTTTAAAAAGTGGTTATTCAACATGAGGCACGATCCAATTGACATTTTGAATCATTTTTGGTACAGTCCAAAAAATCAATTTTCAGATGAAAAACGATGACTCCGGACATGTCGAACTATCCCAAAATGGTCAATATGGATGAAATTTTAACATTTAATCTTTTGACTCTAAATGGCTGTTGGATGTGAATTATGACTTTGTCAACTAAAATAAGTGTGTTTAAAGTCATTTCTGTGCCTCAAAGGGGTCAAAATTGAAGCTTTTGAGTAAGCAAAACTCTGTAAAAATGGCAATTTTAGTCACTGTGAGGGTTTAAAAAGTGGTTATTCAACATGAGGCACGATCCAATTGAAATTTTGAATCATTTTTGGTACAGTCCAAAAAATCAATTTTCGGATGAAAAACGATGACTCCGGACATGTCGAACGATCCCAAAAAGGTCAAAATGGATGAAATTTTAACATTTAATCTTTTGACTGTAAATGACTGTTGGATGTGAATTATGACTTTGCCAACTAAAATAAGTGTGTTTAAAGTCATTTCTGTGCCTGAAACGGGTCAAAATTGAAGCTTTTGAGTAAGCAAAACTCTGTAAAAATGGCAATTTTGGTCACTCTGAGGGTTTAAAAAGTGGTTATTCAACATGAGGCACGATCCAATTGACACTTTGAATCATTTTTGGTACAGTCCAAAAAATCAATTTTCGGATGAAAAACGATGACTCCGGACACGTCGAACGATCCCAAAATGGTCAATATGGATGAAATTTTAACATTTAATCTTTTGACTGTAAATGACTGTTGGATGTGAATTATGACTTTGTCAACTAAAATAAGTGTGTTTAAAGTCATTTCTGTGCCTGAAACGGGTCAAAATTGAAGCTTTTGAGTAAGCAAAACTCTGTAAAAATGGCAATTTTGGTCACTCTGAGGGTTTAAAAAGTGGTTATTCAACATGAGGCACGATCCAATTGACACTTTGAATCATTTTTGGTACAGTCCAAAAAATCAATTTTCAGATGAAAAACGATGACTCCGGACATGTCGAACTATCCCAAAATGGTCAATATGGATGAAATTTTAACATTTAATCTTTTGACTCTAAATGGCTGTTGGATGTGAATTATGACTTTGTCAACTAAAATAAGTGTGTTTAAAGTCATTTCTGTGCCTCAAAGGGGTCAAAATTGAAGCTTTTGAGTAAGCAAAACTCTGTAAAAATGGCAATTTTAGTCACTGTGAGGGTTTAAAAAGTGGTTATTCAACATGAGGCACGATCCAATTGAAATTTTGAATCATTTTTGGTACAGTCCAAAAAATCAATTTTCGGATGAAAAACGATGACTCCGGACATGTCGAACGATCCCAAAAAGGTCAAAATGGATGAAATTTTAACATTTAATCTTTTGACTGTAAATGACTGTTGGATGTGAATTATGACTTTGCCAACTAAAATAAGTGTGTTTAAAGTCATTTCTGTGCCTGAAACGGGTCAAAATTGAAGCTTTTGAGTAAGCAAAACTCTGTAAAAATGGCAATTTTGGTCACTCTGAGGGTTTAAAAAGTGGTTATTCAACATGAGGCACGATCCAATTGACACTTTGAATCATTTTTGGTACAGTCCAAAAAATCAATTTTCGGATGAAAAACGATGACTCCGGACACGTCGAACGATCCCAAAATGGTCAATATGGATGAAATTTTAACATTTAATCTTTTGACTGTAAATGACTGTTGGATGTGAATTATGACTTTGTCAACTAAAATAAGTGTGTTTAAAGTCATTTCTGTGCCTGAAACGGGTCAAAATTGAAGCTTTTGAGTAAGCAAAACTCTGTAAAAATGGCAATTTTGGTCACTGTGAGGGTTTAAAAAGGGGTTATTCAACATGAGGCACGATCCAATTGACATTTTGAATCATTTTTGGTACAGTCCAAAAAATCAATTTTCGGATGAAAAACGATGACTCCGGACATGTCGAACTATCCCAAAATGGTCAATATGGATGAAATTTTAACATTTAATCTTTTGACTCTAAATGGCTGTTGGATGTGAATTATGACTTTGTCAACTAAAATAAGTGTGTTTAAAGTCATTTCTGTGCCTGAAACGGGTCAAAATTGAAGCTTTTGAGTAAGCAAAACTCTGTAAAAATGGCAATTTTGGTCACTCTGAGGGTTTAAAAAGTGGTTATTCAACATGAGGCATGATCCAATTGACATATTGAATCATTTTTGGTACAGTCCAAAAAATCAATTTTCGGATGAAAAACGATGACTCCGGACATGTCGACCAATCCCAAAATGAACAATATGGATGAAATTTTAACATTTAATCTTTTGACTGTAAATGACTGTTGGATGTGAATTATGACTTTGTCAACTAAAATAAGTGTGTTTAAAGTCATTTCTGTGCCTGAAAATGGGTCAAAATTGAAGCTTTTGAGTAAGCAAAACTCTGTAAAAATGGCAATTTTGGTCACTCTGAGGGTTTAAAAAGTGGTTATTCAACATGAGGCACGATCCAATTGACATTTTGAATCATTTTTGGTACAGTCCAAAAAAATCAATTTTCGGATGCAAACGATGACTCCGGACATGTCGAACGATCCCAAAAAGGTCAAAATGGATGAAATTTTAACATTTAATCTTTTGACTGTAAATGACTGTTGGACGTGAATTATGACTTTGTCAACTAAAATAAGTGTGTTTAAAGTCATTTCTGTGCCTGAAACGGGTCAAAATTGAAGCTTTTGAGTAAGCAAAACTCTGTAGAAATGGCAATTTTGGTCAATGTGAGGGTTTAAAAAGTGGTTATTCAACATGAGGCACGATCCAATTGACATTTTGAATCATTTTTGGTACAGTCCAAAAAATCAATTTTCGGATGAAAAACGATGACTCCGGACATGTCGAACGATCCCAAAATGGTCAATATGGATGAAATTTTAACATTTAATCTTTTGACTGTAAATGACTGTTGGATGTGAATTATGACTTTGTCAACTAAAATAGGTGTGTTTAAAGTCATTTCTGTGCCTGAAACGGGTCAAAATTGAAGCTTTTGAGTAAGCAAAACTCTGTAAAAATGGCAATTTTGGTCACTCTGAGGGTTTAAAAAGTGGTTATTCAACATGAGGCACGATCCAATTGACATTTTGAATCATTTTTGGTACAGTCCAAAAAATCAATTTTCGAATGAAAAACGATGACTCCGGACATGTCGAACGATCCCAAAAAGGTCAAAATGGATGAAATTTTAACATTTAATCTTTTGACTGTAAATGACTGTTGGATGTGAATTATGACTTTGTCAACTAAAATAAGTGTGTTTAAAGTCATTTCTGTGCCTGAAACGGGTCAAAATTGAACCTTTTGAGTAAGCAAAACTCTGTAAAAATGGCAATTTTGGTCACTCTGAGGGTTTAAAAAGTGGTTATTCAACATGAGGCACGATCCAATTGACATTTTGAATCATTTTTGGTACAGTCCGAAAAATCAATTTTCGAATGAAAAACGATGACTCCGGACATGTCGAACGATCCCAAAAGGGTCAAAATGGATGAAATTTTAACATTTAATCTTTTGACTGTAAATGACTGTTGGATGTGAATTATGACTTTGTCAACTAAAATAAGTGTGTTTAAAGTCATTTCTGTGCCTGAAACGGGTCAAAATTGAAGCTTTTGAGAAGCAAAACTCTGTAAAAATGGCAATTTTGGTCACTCTGAGGGTTTAAAAAGTGGTTATTCAACATGAGGCACGATCCAATTGACATTTTGAATCATTTTTGGTACAGTCCAAAAAATCAATTTTCGGATGAAAAACGATGACTCCGGACATGTCGAACTATCCCAAAATGGTCAATATGGATGAAATTTTAACATTTAATCTTTTGACTGTAAATGACTGTTGGATGTGAATTATGACTTTGTCAACTAAAATAAGTGTGTTTAAAGTCATTTCTGTGCCTGAAACGGGTCAAAATTGAAGCTTTTGAGTAAGCAAAACTCTGTAAAAATGGCAATTTTGGTCACTCTGAGGGTTTAAAAAGTGGTTATTCAACATGAGGCACGATCCAATTGACATTTTGAATCATTTTTGGTACAGTCCAAAAAATCAATTTTCGGATGAAAAACGATGACTCCGGACATGTCGAACTATCCCAAAATGGTCAATATGGATGAAATTTTAACATTTAATCTTTTGACTGTAAATGACTGTTGGATGTGAATTATGACTTTGTCAACTAAAATAAGTGTGTTTAAAGTCATTTCTGTGCCTGAAACGGGTCAAAATTGAAGCTTTTGAGTAAGCAAAACTCTGTAAAAATGGCAATTTTGGTCACTCTGAGGGTTTAAAAAGTGGTTATTCAACATGAGGCACGATCCAATTGACATTTTGAATCATTTTTGGTACAGTCCAAAAAAATCAATTTTCGGATGCAAACGATGACTCCGGACATGTCGAACGATCCCAAAAAGGTCAAAATGGATGAAATTTTAACATTTAATCTTTTGACTGTAAATGACTGTTGGATGTGAATTATGACTTTGTCAACTAAAATAAGTGTGTTTAAAGTCATTTCTGTGCCTGAAACGGGTCAAAATTGAAGCTTTTGAGTAAGCAAAACTCTGTAGAAATGGCAATTTTGGTCAATGTGAGGGTTTAAAAAGTGGTTATTCAACATGAGGCACGATCCAATTGACATTTTGAATCATTTTTGGTACAGTCCAAAAAATCAATTTTCGGATGAAAAACGATGACTCCGGACATGTCGAACTATCCCAAAATGGTCAATATGGATGAAATTTTAACATTTAATCTTTTGACTGTAAATGACTGTTGGATGTGAATTATGACTTTGTCAACTAAAATAAGTGTGTTTAAAGTCATTTCTGTGCCTGAAACGGGTCAAAATTGAAGCTTTTGAGTAAACAAAACTCTGTAAAAATGGCAATTTTGGTCACTCTGAGGGTTTAAAAAGTGGTTATTCAACATGAGGCATGATCCAATTGACATATTGAATCATTTTTGGTACAGTCCAAAATATCAATTTTCGGATGAAAAACGATGAATCCGGACATGTCGAACGATCCCAAAATGGTCAATATGGATGAAATTTTAACATTTAATCTTTTGACTGTAAATGACTGTTGGATGTGAATTATGACTTTGTCAACTAAAATAAGTGTGTTTAAAGTCATTTCTGTGCCTGAAACGGGTCAAAATTGAAGCTTTTGAGTAAGCAAAACTCTGTAAAAATGGCAATTTTGGTCACTCTGAGGGTTTAAAAAGTGGTTATTCAACATGAGGCACGATCCAATTGACATTTTGAATCATTTTTGGTACAGTCCAAAAAAATCAATTTTCGGATGCAAACGATGACTCCGGACATGTCGAACGATCCCAAAAAGGTCAAAATGGATGAAATTTTAACATTTAATCTTTTGACTGTAAATGACTGTTGGATGTGAATTATGACTTTGTCAACTAAAATAAGTGTGTTTAAAGTCATTTCTGTGCCTGAAACGGGTCAAAATTGAAGCTTTTGAGTAAGCAAAACTCTGTAGAAATGGCAATTTTGGTCAATGTGAGGGTTTAAAAAGTGGTTATTCAACATGAGGCACGATCCAATTGACATTTTGAATCATTTTTGGTACAGTCCAAAAAATCAATTTTCGGATGAAAAACGATGACTCCGGACATGTCGAACTATCCCAAAATGGTCAATATGGATGACATTTTAACATTTAATCTTTTGACTCTAAATGGCTGTTGGATGTGAATTATGACTTTGTCAACTAAAATAAGTGTGTTTAAAGTCATTTCTGTGCCTCAAAGGGGTCAAAATTGAAGCTTTTGAGTAAGCAAAACTCTGTAAAAATGGCAATTTTGGTCACTCTGAGGGTTTAAAAAGTGGTTATTCAACATGAGGCACGATCCAATTGACACTTTGAATCATTTTTGGTACAGTCCAAAAAATCAATTTTCGGATGAAAAACGATGACTCCGGACATGTCGAACGATCCCAAAATGGTCAATATGGATGAAATTTTAACATTTAATCTTTTGACTGTAAATGACTGTTGGATGTGAATTATGACTTTGTCAACTAAAATAAGTGTGTTTAAAGTCATTTCTGTGCCTGAAACGGGTCAAAATTGAAGCTTTTGAGTAAGCAAAACTCTGTAAAAATGGCAATTTTGGTCACTCTGAGGGTTTAAAAAGTGGTTATTCAACATGAGGCACGATCCAATTGACATTTTGAATCATTTTTGGTACAGTCCAAAAAATCAATTTTCGAACGAAAAACGATGACTCCGGACATGTCGAACGATCCCAAAAAGGTCAAAATGGATGAAATTTTAACATTTAATCTTTTGACTGTAAATGACTGTTGGATGTGAATTATGACTTTGTCAACTAAAATAAGTGTGTTTGAAGTCATTTCTGTGCCTGAAACGGGTCAAAATTGAAGCTTTTGAGTAAGCAAAACTCTGTAAAAATGGCAATTTTGGTCACTGTGAGGGTTTAAAAAGTGGTTATTCAACATGAGGCACGATCCAATTGACATTTTGAATCATTTTTGGTACAGTCCTAAAAAATCAATTTTCGGATGAAAAACGATGACTCCGGACATGTCGAACTATCCCAAAATGGTCAATATGGATGAAATTTTAACATTTAATCTTTTGACTGTAAATGACTGTTGGATGTGAATTATGACTTTGTCAACTAAAATAAGTGTGTTTAAAGTCATTTCTGTGCCTGAAACGGGTCAAAATTGAAGCTTTTGAGTTAGCAAAACTCTGTAAAAATGGCAATTTTGGTCACTCTGAGGGTTTAAAAAGTGGTTATTCAACATGAGGCATGATCCAATTGACATATTGAATCATTTTTGGTACAGTCCAAAAAATCAATTTTCGGATGAAAAACGATGACTCCGGACATGTCGAACGATCCCAAAATGGTCAATATGGATGAAATTTTAACATTTAATCTTTTGACTGTAAATGACTGTTGGATGTGAATTATGACTTTGTCAACTAAAATAAGTGTGTTTAAAGTCATTTCTGTGCCTGAAACGGGTCAAAATTGAAGCTTTTGAGTAAGCAAAACTCTGTAAAAATGGCAATTTTGGTCACTCTGAGGGTTTAAAAAGTGGTTATTCAACATGAGGCACGATCCAATTGACATTTTGAATCATTTTTGGTACAGTCCAAAAAAATCAATTTTCGGATGCAAACGATGACTCCGGACATGTCGAACGATCCCAAAAAGGTCAAAATGGATGAAATGTTAACATTTAATCTTTTGACTGTAAATGACTGTTGGATGTGAATTATGACTTTGTCAACTAAAATAAGTGTGTTTAAAGTCATTTCTGTGCCTGAAACGGGTCAAAATTGAAGCTTTTGAGTAAGCAAAACTCTGTAGAAATGGCAATTTTGGTCAATGTGAGGGTTTAAAAAGTGGTTATTCAACATGAGGCACGATCCAATTGACATTTTGAATCATTTTTGGTACAGTCCAAAAAATCAATTTTCGGATGAAAAACGATGACTCCGGACATGTCGAACGATCCCAAAATGGTCAATATGGATGAAATTTTAACATTTAATCTTTTGACTCTAAATGGCTGTTGGATGTGAATTATGACTTTGTCAACTAAAATAAGTGTGTTTAAAGTCATTTCTGTGCCTCAAAGGGGTCAAAATTGAAGCTTTTGAGTAAGCAAAACTCTGTAAAAATGGCAATTTTGGTCACTCTGAGGGTTTAAAAAGTGGTTATTCAACATGAGGCACGATCCAATTGACATTTTGAATCATTTTTGAGAACAGTCCAAAAAATCAATTTTCGGATGAAAAACGATGACTCCGGACATGTCGAACGATCCCAAAATGGTCAATATGGATGAAATTTTAACATTTAATCTTTTGACTGTAAATGACTGTTGGATGTGAATTATGACTTTGTCAACTAAAATAAGTGTGTTTAAAGTCATTTCTGTGCCTGAAACGGGTCAAAATTGAAGCTTTTGAGTAAGCAAAACTCTGTAAAAATGGCAATTTTGGTCACTCTGAGGGTTTAAAAAGTGGTTATTCAACATGAGGCACGATCCAATTGACATTTTGAATCATTTTTGGTACAGTCCAAAAAATCAATTTTCAGATGAAAAACGATGACTCCGGACATGTCGAACTATCCCAAAATGGTCAATATGGATGAAATTTTAACATTTAATCTTTTGACTCTAAATGGCTGTTGGATGTGAATTATGACTTTGTCAACTAAAATAAGTGTGTTTAAAGTCATTTCTGTGCCTCAAAGGGGTCAAAATTGAAGCTTTTGAGTAAGCAATACTCTGTAAAAATGGCAATTTTAGTCACTGTGAGGGTTTAAAAAGTGGTTATTCAACATGAGGCACGATCCAATTGAAATTTTGAATCATTTTTGGTACAGTCCCAAAAATCAATTTTCGGATGAAAAACGATGACTCCGGACATGTCGAACGATCCCAAAAAGGTCAAAATGGATGAAATTTTAACATTTAATCTTTTGACTGTAAATGACTGTTGGATGTGAATTATGACTTTGCCAACTAAAATAAGTGTGTTTAAAGTCATTTCTGTGCCTGAAACGGGTCAAAATTGAAGCTTTTGAGTAAGCAAAACTCTGTAAAAATGGCAATTTTGGTCACTCTGAGGGTTTAAAAAGTGGTTATTCAACATGAGGCACGATCCAATTGACACTTTGAATCATTTTTGGTACAGTCCAAAAAATCAATTTTCAGATGAAAAACGATGACTCCGGACATGTCGAACTATCCCAAAATGGTCAATATGGATGAAATTTTAACATTTAATCTTTTGACTCTAAATGGCTGTTGGATGTGAATTATGACTTTGTCAACTAAAATAAGTGTGTTTAAAGTCATTTCTGTGCCTCAAAGGGGTCAAAATTGAAGCTTTTGAGTAAGCAATACTCTGTAAAAATGGCAATTTTAGTCACTGTGAGGGTTTAAAAAGTGGTTATTCAACATGAGGCACGATCCAATTGAAATTTTGAATCATTTTTGGTACAGTCCAAAAAATCAATTTTCGGATGAAAAACGATGACTCCGGACATGTCGAACGATCCCAAAAAGGTCAAAATGGATGAAATTTTAACATTTAATCTTTTGACTGTAAATGACTGTTGGATGTGAATTATGACTTTGCCAACTAAAATAAGTGTGTTTAAAGTCATTTCTGTGCCTGAAACGGGTCAAAATTGAAGCTTTTGAGTAAGCAAAACTCTGTAAAAATGGCAATTTTGGTCACTCTGAGGGTTTAAAAAGTGGTTATTCAACATGAGGCACGATCCAATTGACACTTTGAATCATTTTTGGTACAGTCCAAAAAATCAATTTTCGGATGAAAAACGATGACTCCGGACACGTCGAACGATCCCAAAATGGTCAATATGAATGAAATTTTAACATTTAATCTTTTGACTGTAAATGACTGTTGGATGTGAATTATGACTTTGTCAACTAAAATAAGTGTGTTTAAAGTCATTTCTGTGCCTGAAACGGGTCAAAATTGAAGCTTTTGAGTAAGCAAAACTCTGTAAAAATGGCAATTTTGGTCACTCTGAGGGTTTAAAAAGTGGTTATTCAACATGAGGCACGATCCAATTGACATTTTGAATCATTTTTGGTACAGTCCAAAAAATCAATTTTCAGATGAAAAACGATGACTCCGGACATGTCGAACTATCCCAAAATGGTCAATATGGATGAAATTTTAACATTTAATCTTTTGACTCTAAATGGCTGTTGGATGTGAATTATGACTTTGTCAACTAAAATAAGTGTGTTTAAAGTCATTTCTGTGCCTCAAAGGGGTCAAAATTGAAGCTTTTGAGTAAGCAAAACTCTGTAAAAATGGCAATTTTAGTCACTGTGAGGGTTTAAAAAGTGGTTATTCAACATGAGGCACGATCCAATTGAAATTTTGAATCATTTTTGGTACAGTCCAAAAAATCAATTTTCGGATGAAAAACGATGACTCCGGACATGTCGAACGATCCCAAAAAGGTCAAAATGGATGAAATTTTAACATTTAATCTTTTGACTGTAAATGACTGTTGGATGTGAATTATGACTTTGCCAACTAAAATAAGTGTGTTTAAAGTCATTTCTGTGCCTGAAACGGGTCAAAATTGAAGCTTTTGAGTAAGCAAAACTCTGTAAAAATGGCAATTTTGGTCACTCTGAGGGTTTAAAAAGTGGTTATTCAACATGAGGCACGATCCAATTGACACTTTGAATCATTTTTGGTACAGTCCAAAAAATCAATTTTCAAATGAAAAACGATGACTCCGGACATGTCGAACGATCCCAAAAAGGTCAAAATGGATGAAATTTTAACATTTAATCTTTTGACTGTAAATGACTGTTGGATGTGAATTATGACTTTGTCAACTAAAATAAGTGTGTTTAAAGTCATTTCTGTGCCTGAAACGGGTCAAAATTGAAGCTTTTGAGTAAGCAAAACTCTGTAGAAATGGCAATTTTGGTCAATGTGAGGGTTTAAAAAGTGGTTATTCAACATGAGGCACGATCCAATTGACATTTTGAATCATTTTTGGTACAGTCCAAAAAATCAATTTTCGGATGAAAAACGATGACTCCGGACATGTCGAACTATCCCAAAATGGTCAATATGGATGACATTTTAACATTTAATCTTTTGACTCTAAATGGCTGTTGGATGTGAATTATGACTTTGTCAACTAAAATAAGTGTGTTTAAAGTCATTTCTGTGCCTCAAAGGGGTCAAAATTGAAGCTTTTGAGTAAGCAAAACTCTGTAAAAATGGCAATTTTGGTCACTCTGAGGGTTTAAAAAGTGGTTATTCAACATGAGGCATGATCCAATTGACATATTGAATCATTTTTGGTACAGTCCAAAAAATCAATTTTCGGATGAAAAACGATGACTCCGGACATGTCGAACGATCCCAAAATGGTCAATATGGATGAAATTTTAACATTTAATCTTTTGACTGTAAATGACTGTTGGATGTGAATTATGACTTTGTCAACTAAAATAAGTGTGTTTAAAGTCATTTCTGTGCCTGAAACGGGTCAAAATTGAAGCTTTTGAGTAAGCAAAACTCTGTAAAAATGGCAATTTTGGTCACTCTGAGGGTTTAAAAAGTGGTTATTCAACACGAGGCACGATCCAATTGACATTTTGAATCATTTTTGGTACAGTCCAAAAAAATCAATTTTCGGATGCAAACGATGACTCCGGACATGTCGAACGATCCCAAAAAGGTCAAAATGGATGAAATTTTAACATTTAATCTTTTGACTGTAAATGACTGTTGGATGTGAATTATGACTTTGTCAACTAAAATAAGTGTGTTTAAAGTCATTTCTGTGCCTGAAACGGGTCAAAATTGAAGCTTTTGAGTAAGCAAAACTCTGTAGAAATGGCAATTTTGGTCAATGTGAGGGTTTAAAAAGTGGTTATTCAACATGAGGCACAATCCAATTGACATTTTGAATCATTTTTGGTACAGTCCAAAAAATCAATTTTCGGATGAAAAACGATGACTCCGGACATGTCGAACTATCCCAAAATGGTCAATATGGATGAAATTTTAACATTTAATCTTTTGACTCTAAATGGCTGTTGGATGTGAATTATGACTTTGTCAACTAAAATAAGTGTGTTTAAAGTCATTTCTGTGCCTGAAACGGGTCAAAATTGAAGCTTTTGAGTAAGCAAAACTCTGTAAAAATGGCAATTTTGGTCACTCTGAGGGTTTAAAAAGTGGTTATTCAACATGAGGCATGATCCAATTGACATATTGAATCATTTTTGGTACAGTCCAAAAAATCAATTTTCGGATGAAAAACGATGACTCCGGACATGTCGAACGATCCCAAAATGGTCAATATGGATGAAATTTTAACATTTAATCTTTTGACTGTAAATGACTGTTGGATGTGAATTATGACTTTGTCAACTAAAATAAGTGTGTTTAAAGTCATTTCTGTGCCTGAAACGGGTAAAAATTGAAGCTTTTGAGTAAGCAAAACTCTGTAGAAATGGCAATTTTGGTCAATGTGAGGGTTTAAAAAGTGGTTATTCAACATGAGGCACGATCCAATTGACATTTTGAATCATTTTTGGTACAGTCCAAAAAATCAATTTTCGGATGAAAAACGATGACTCCGGACATGTCGAACGATCCCAAAATGGTCAATATGGATGAAATTTTAACATTTAATCTTTTGACTCTAAATGGCTGTTGGATGTGAATTATGACTTTGTCAACTAAAATAAGTGTGTTTAAAGTCATTTCTGTGCCTCAAAGGGGTCAAAATTGAAGCTTTTGAGTAAGCAAAACTCTGTAAAAATGGCAATTTTGGTCACTCTGAGGGTTTAAAAAGTGGTTATTCAACATGAGGCACGATCCAATTGACATTTTGAATCATTTTTGGAACAGTCCAAAAAATCAATTTTCGGATGAAAAACGATGACTCCGGACATGTCGAACGATCCCAAAATGGTCAATATGGATGAAATTTTAACATTTAATCTTTTGACTGTAAATGACTGTTGGATGTGAATTATGACTTTGTCAACTAAAATAAGTGTGTTTAAAGTCATTTCTGTGCCTGAAACGGGTCAAAATTGAAGCTTTTGAGTAAGCAAAACTCTGTAAAAATGGCAATTTTGGTCACTCTGAGGGTTTAAAAAGTGGTTATTCAACATGAGGCACGATCCAATTGACATTTTGAATCATTTTTGGTACAGTCCAAAAAATCAATTTTCAGATGAAAAACGATGACTCCGGACATGTCGAACTATCCCAAAATGGTCAATATGGATGAAATTTTAACATTTAATCTTTTGACTCTAAATGGCTGTTGGATGTGAATTATGACTTTGTCAACTAAAATAAGTGTGTTTAAAGTCATTTCTGTGCCTCAAAGGGGTCAAAATTGAAGCTTTTGAGTAAGCAAAACTCTGTAAAAATGGCAATTTTAGTCACTGTGAGGGTTTAAAAAGTGGTTATTCAACATGAGGCACGATCCAATTGAAATTTTGAATCATTTTTGGTACAGTCCAAAAAATCAATTTTCGGATGAAAAACGATGACTCCGGACATGTCGAACGATCCCAAAAAGGTCAAAATGGATGAAATTTTAACATTTAATCTTTTGACTGTAAATGACTGTTGGATGTGAATTATGACTTTGCCAACTAAAATAAGTGTGTTTAAAGTCATTTCTGTGCCTGAAACGGGTCAAAATTGAAGCTTTTGAGTAAGCAAAACTCTGTAAAAATGGCAATTTTGGTCACTCTGAGGGTTTAAAAAGTGGTTATTCAACATGAGGCACGATCCAATTGACACTTTGAATCATTTTTGGTACAGTCCAAAAAATCAATTTTCGGATGAAAAACGATGACTCCGGACACGTCGAACGATCCCAAAATGGTCAATATGGATGAAATTTTAACATTTAATCTTTTGACTGTAAATGACTGTTGGATGTGAATTATGACTTTGTCAACTAAAATAAGTGTGTTTAAAGTCATTTCTGTGCCTGAAACGGGTCAAAATTGAAGCTTTTGAGTAAGCAAAACTCTGTAAAAATGGCAATTTTGGTCACTCTGAGGGTTTAAAAAGTGGTTATTCAACATGAGGCACGATCCAATTGACACTTTGAATCATTTTTGGTACAGTCCAAAAAATCAATTTTCAGATGAAAAACGATGACTCCGGACATGTCGAACTATCCCAAAATGGTCAATATGGATGAAATTTTAACATTTAATCTTTTGACTCTAAATGGCTGTTGGATGTGAATTATGACTTTGTCAACTAAAATAAGTGTGTTTAAAGTCATTTCTGTGCCTCAAAGGGGTCAAAATTGAAGCTTTTGAGTAAGCAAAACTCTGTAAAAATGGCAATTTTAGTCACTGTGAGGGTTTAAAAAGTGGTTATTCAACATGAGGCACGATCCAATTGAAATTTTGAATCATTTTTGGTACAGTCCAAAAAATCAATTTTCGGATGAAAAACGATGACTCCGGACATGTCGAACGATCCCAAAAAGGTCAAAATGGATGAAATTTTAACATTTAATCTTTTGACTGTAAATGACTGTTGGATGTGAATTATGACTTTGCCAACTAAAATAAGTGTGTTTAAAGTCATTTCTGTGCCTGAAACGGGTCAAAATTGAAGCTTTTGAGTAAGCAAAACTCTGTAAAAATGGCAATTTTGGTCACTCTGAGGGTTTAAAAAGTGGTTATTCAACATGAGGCACGATCCAATTGACACTTTGAATCATTTTTGGTACAGTCCAAAAAATCAATTTTCGGATGAAAAACGATGACTCCGGACACGTCGAACGATCCCAAAATGGTCAATATGGATGAAATTTTAACATTTAATCTTTTGACTGTAAATGACTGTTGGATGTGAATTATGACTTTGTCAACTAAAATAAGTGTGTTTAAAGTCATTTCTGTGCCTGAAACGGGTCAAAATTGAAGCTTTTGAGTAAGCAAAACTCTGTAAAAATGGCAATTTTGGTCACTGTGAGGGTTTAAAAAGGGGTTATTCAACATGAGGCACGATCCAATTGACATTTTGAATCATTTTTGGTACAGTCCAAAAAATCAATTTTCGGATGAAAAACGATGACTCCGGACATGTCGAACTATCCCAAAATGGTCAATATGGATGAAATTTTAACATTTAATCTTTTGACTCTAAATGGCTGTTGGATGTGAATTATGACTTTGTCAACTAAAATAAGTGTGTTTAAAGTCATTTCTGTGCCTGAAACGGGTCAAAATTGAAGCTTTTGAGTAAGCAAAACTCTGTAAAAATGGCAATTTTGGTCACTCTGAGGGTTTAAAAAGTGGTTATTCAACATGAGGCATGATCCAATTGACATATTGAATCATTTTTGGTACAGTCCAAAAAATCAATTTTCGGATGAAAAACGATGACTCCGGACATGTCGACCAATCCCAAAATGAACAATATGGATGAAATTTTAACATTTAATCTTTTGACTGTAAATGACTGTTGGATGTGAATTATGACTTTGTCAACTAAAATAAGTGTGTTTAAAGTCATTTCTGTGCCTGAAAATGGGTCAAAATTGAAGCTTTTGAGTAAGCAAAACTCTGTAAAAATGGCAATTTTGGTCACTCTGAGGGTTTAAAAAGTGGTTATTCAACATGAGGCACGATCCAATTGACATTTTGAATCATTTTTGGTACAGTCCAAAAAAATCAATTTTCGGATGCAAACGATGACTCCGGACATGTCGAACGATCCCAAAAAGGTCAAAATGGATGAAATTTTAACATTTAATCTTTTGACTGTAAATGACTGTTGGACGTGAATTATGACTTTGTCAACTAAAATAAGTGTGTTTAAAGTCATTTCTGTGCCTGAAACGGGTCAAAATTGAAGCTTTTGAGTAAGCAAAACTCTGTAGAAATGGCAATTTTGGTCAATGTGAGGGTTTAAAAAGTGGTTATTCAACATGAGGCACGATCCAATTGACATTTTGAATCATTTTTGGTACAGTCCAAAAAATCAATTTTCGGATGAAAAACGATGACTCCGGACATGTCGAACGATCCCAAAATGGTCAATATGGATGAAATTTTAACATTTAATCTTTTGACTGTAAATGACTGTTGGATGTGAATTATGACTTTGTCAACTAAAATAGGTGTGTTTAAAGTCATTTCTGTGCCTGAAACGGGTCAAAATTGAAGCTTTTGAGTAAGCAAAACTCTGTAAAAATGGCAATTTTGGTCACTCTGAGGGTTTAAAAAG